>NC_057716.1:50743751-50838794 GCF_004010195.1 Chiloscyllium plagiosum | reverse complement strand
TGGCACCACATTAGCCAACCTCCAGTCTTCTGGCACCTCACCTGTGACTATTGATGATACAAATATCTCAGCATGAGGCCCAGCAATCACTTCCCTAGCTTCCTACAGAGTTCTAGGGTACACCTGATCAGTTTCTGTGCATTTATCCACTTTTATGCATTTCAAGATATCCAGTACTTCCTTCTCTGTAATATGAACATTTTGAAGATGTCACCCTACATTCTATATCTTCCATATCCTTTTCCACAGTAAACACGCATTTATCCACTTTTATGCATTTCAAGATATCCAGTACTTCCTTCTCTGTAATATGAACATTTTGAAGATGTCACCATCTGTTTCCCTACATTCTATATCTTCCATATCCTTTTCCACAGTAAACACTGATGCAAAATACTAGTTTAGTATCACCCCCATTTCCTGCGGCTCCACACAAAGGCTGCCTTGCTGGTCTATGAGGGGCCCTATTCACACCCTAGTTACCCTTTTGTCCTTAATGTGTTTATAAAAACCCTTTTGGATTCTCCTTAATCTTATATGCCAAAGCCACCTCATGTTCTCTTTTTGTCCTCCTGATTTCCCTCTTAAGTATACTCCTACTACCTTTATAATCTTCTGAGGATTCACTCGATCTATCCTGTCTATACTTGACATATGCATCCTTCCTTTTCTTAACCACACCCTCAATTTCTTTAGTCATCCAGCATTCCCTTCACCTACCAGCCTTTCCTTTCTCCCTAACAGGAATATACTGTCTCTGGACTCTACTGAGGCAATTTTATTTTTAATTTGATATGGATAAACCTTCAGTGTTCAAAGAACAACATACAAATGCGAAGTCATTTGACAATCACTGCAGGATAATCCCTTAGCAGCATCTGTCATTCGGGACTCTCAAAACCAAACACTTGATCTCTCTAATTGTTTGGCTATGGGAAAGCCATTGGTTCCTGTCATGATTCCAAGCTCGACTTTGTAGCTTGATCGCTGAAAGCTGCATGATCTCTATTTGCCTTCTACATTTAATTTATTCAGATCTCCCACCATCTTTTCACAGTGCAAGTTAACGATCAACTGACTTATTACTCTGATGCCTGTTTCAAAACACAGATTTGTGAAAATCTCTTCTTTTTAAAATTTCTGATTCCATGATTGTCATTTCAAATCTGTAATCTCTGTTTACTGGTCTACAATTGCTATTAAGCTTGATTTGATTTGAGTTGATTTATTCCTGCTGTGTTTACCAAGGTTCAGTGAAAAGTGTTGCCTTACGTGCTTTATAAGGAGACAGTAAATTACAAGGCCATCAGGGTAACAGAACAAAGTAGGACACGGCAATACAGCTATCGAAAAGGTGCAGAGGGAGATCAACGTTTACATTTAAGAGACTCATTCAAAAGTCTGATAACAGTGGGAATGAAGCTGTTCTTGAATCTTGCAAGTTTACAAAAGTTACATTCAAAACTGAATCTAGAAGAAGCTGATTGGCCACTTGCAAAGTACCTAAGGCTGAGATTTCACTCTCACGGATGAGATGCATCTACTTGCCGCATCCTTTAGGGAGGCCCAAGGCAATAATGGCCCTTTCACATTATCAAGAATTCCAGTGGGGTAGAATCCCATCCAAAAAATACTGCTAGCTAATCAGAGGCCAGCAATTGTCCATTGTTAGCAGCCTGAGCTGGAAAAAGGGGATGTAGCAAAGCTAACAGATCCTAATATAAATAAATAAGAGGACACTTAATGAAGTCAGTTGTCCTAATCGTGAAATCTTGGGAATATTAGGGTTATGATGACAAAAATCACTATTATGACTATGCCTGAAGAGCTTTAAATAGGGGTTCCAATGAATTTTACAATATAAACCCTTCTGCTCATACTTAGAATGAGTAATGAGAAAACAAACAAAAATTCTAAATTTATTTGATATATTGAGAGCCAGTTTTCTCTGCAACCAGAAAGCTTAATGAGGCAAATCAGGCATAATGCAAAATTTAACATTGATGTGTCAATGATCATATTGAAACATTTTAATGGCACTTACAAATGTATGCTTTATCATTTGCTCCCAATATCATTTAAAAATGGATGACAATAATCAACTGTGCATGGTTCACAATACAAACTTATTATTGCATCTGAAAGTTTTCTCTGAGGTGGAGGGTCTCCTTAAACTTTCTTTCATAAAGATAGTGAAAGATTCTTCCAATTTGCACCAGGAAAGGGTGTGAAACCAGCTAGAAGAGGAATAATATAAAATATAATGAGAATTGAACCACATCTCAAGGATAACAAGCTAAGTGTGCAAGATTTATGGAACCGAGGATAAGGCATCATTTCACAAGAAACAGTGGATAAAAAGATGACTGATGAAAATACCAATATTACTTGGATGCAATTCCCTTTAAAACCACAATTGCAAGTGGATTTATTGTTCAATTTGTTCCTTTTGTCTTTTAAAGAAGTTGGATCTTATTGCCTTCTATCTCACCAATGTTGGCAGTCGTCCAATATCTTGGAGAAATGGCCATTCCTCCTGTGTTATTTGATTTCATTGAGACGTTGAAATAATGGAACAGAAGGAGAACATTTGGTCCATTGCATCCATGCAGCTGCTATATTGGCAACAGGAACTGAATAATCTTATTTTATAGCTCTACTTTTATTTCCTTTCTTTCCAATTTTTAAAATTTTAACTGAGCTTCTAGTCATTGCTTCAAAAGCCACTTATGAAGTCATCAAGTTGAGTGAAAAAATTCCCTCCTACTTTTCTCCTACTAATTATAAACACTAACTTATGCCTTCTGTGCTTAGAGTATTGAGACCTTATATTAAACAGGAAAACTTGAATAACTTGATCATTTCCATCAATGCCTTTTAAACCAGACACTGTGTGACATTCAGCTTTTACAACCAATTAATGTAAGTGTGCATGTTGATGATTTGTATTGAGGAATTTAAACTCCACATTTTCAAGCATTTTGACACGGAAAAGGATTGGTACATTTCTTATAAGGGAAAATACTACAGATGCTGGGAATTTGAAAAAAACAGAGAATGCCAGAGAAACTTAGCAAGCCTGGCAGTATCTGTAGAGCGAGAAAAAGAATGAACAGTTCAGGTCCAGTATGACTCTTTTTCTGAACTCAGGAGAAATCATCTGCCAACAACTTATGTGGCTGAAAGTCTAAGAGGAGTAGGTCCTTTGTCCAGTAAAGACTGACAATGGTCAATCAGGGAGTGTCCTGCCACAGTCAATAAAACGCAGTATCTTGGTTGGTCAGGCTGTGTCGGTCCTGTAGATTGGATCGAACATGTCTGGGCATTAGAGACTTATCAGTTTAGGAGCTGCACAAAAATCAGTTCAGGGGTCTTGTCTGTCAGCAATCCAGGCTGTCCTTCTAAGTCAATCAGCAGGGGTGAACCATGGTCAGTCTGGATCTGTGCATTAAATGTAAGTGGCCAGTTCTGTGCATGATGGGATGCACAGAAGACAAGAATTGTGAAGGGAGGGTACAGGGTAGGATATGATATAGTATTGGAGGGAATGGGGTACTTTGGAAGGGGATATCATTGACTCAGGAATGATAAGGACTGGCAGCTTAATGTTCCAGGATACAAATGCTACAGGAAGGACAGAAAGGAAAGCAAAAGAGGAGGCGGAGTGGCATTTTTGATAAGGGATAGCATTACAGCTGTACTGAGAGAGGATATTCCTGGAAATACACCCAGAGACATTATTTGGGTGGAACTGAGAAATAAGAAAGGGGTGATCATCTTATTGGGATTCGATTTTGACCCCCTAATAGCCAGCAGGAAATTGAGAAACAAATTTGTAAGGGGATCTCAGTTATCTGTAAGAATAATTGGGTGGTTATGGTAAAGATTTTAACTTACCAAACATAGACTAACACCCATAGGGTTAAGGGTTTAGATGGAGAGGAATTTGTTAAGTGTGTACAAGAACATTCTCTGATTCAGTATATGGATGTACCTATGAGAGAAGGTGCAAAATTTGACCTACTCTTGGGAAATAAGGCAGGGCATGTGATTGAGATATCAGTGGGGGAGCACTTTGGGGCCGGCGAACATAATTCTATTAGTTTTAAAATAGTGATGGAGAAAGGATAGACCAGATCTAAAAGTTGAAGTACTAAATTGGAGAAAGGCTAATTTTAAAGGTATTATGCAAGAACTTTCAAAAGTTGATCAGGGGGCAGATGTTCGCAGGTAAAGGGGCGGCTGGAAAATGAGGATTTGGTTAAGAAAAGGAAGGAAGCATATGTCAGGTATAGACCGGATAGATCAAGTGAATCCTCATAAGAGTATAAAGACAGTAGGAGTATACTTAAGAGGGAAATCAGGAGGGCAAAAAGGGAACATGAGATAGCTTTGGCAAATAGACTTAAGGAGAATCCAAAGGGTTTTTATAAATACATTGAGGAGAAAAGGGTAACTAGGGATAGAATATGACCCCTCAAAGATCAGCAAGGTGGCCCATGTGTGGAGCCGCAGGAGATGGGGAGATACTAAATGAGTATTTTGCATCAATGTTTACTGTGGAAAAGGGGACATGGAAGATATACAATGTAGCGAAATAGATGGTGACATCTTGAAAAATGTTCATATTACAGAGAAGAAAGTACTGGATATCTTGAAATGCATAAAAGTGGATAAATGCCCAGAACCTGATCAGGTGTACCCTAAAACTCTGTGGGAAACTAGGGAAGTGATTGCTGAGATATTTGTATCATCGATAGTCACAGGTGAGGTGCTGGAAGACTGGAGGTTGGCTAACGTGGTGCCACTATTTCAAGAAGGTGGTAAGGACAAGCCAGAGAACTATAGACCAATGAGCCTGATGTCGGTGATGGGCAAGTTGTTGGAGGGAATCCTGAGGGATAGGATTTACATGTATTTGGATATAAATACATTGAGGAGAAAAGGGTAACTAGGGATAGAATATGACCCCTCAAAGATCAGCAAGGTGGCCCATGTGTGTAGCCGCAGGAGATGGGGAGATCTAAATGAGTATTTTGCATCAATGTTTACTGTGGAAAAGGACATGGAAGATATAGAATGTAGGGAAATAGATGGTGACATCTTGAAAAATGTTCATATTACAGAGAAGGAAGTACTGGATATCTTGAAATGCATAAAAGTGGATAAATGCCCAGAACCTGATCAGGTGTACCCTAAAACTCTGTGGGAAACTAGGGAAGTGATTGCTGAGATATTTGTATCATCCATAGTCACAGGTGAGGTGCTGGAAGACTGGAGGTTGGCAAACGTGGTGCCACTATTTCAAGAAGGTGGTAAGGACAAGCCAGAGAACTATAGACCAATGAGTCTGATGTCGGTGATGGCAAGTTGTTGGAGGGAATCCTGAGGGATAGGATTTACATGTATTTGGAAAGGCAAGGACTGATTAGGGATAGTCAACATGGCTTTGTGCGTGGGAAATCATGTTTCACGAATTTGATTGAGTTTTTTGAAGAAATAACAAAGAGGATTGATGAGGGTGGAGTGGTAGACATGACTTATTTGGACTTCAATAAGGTGTTCAACAAAGTTCCCCATGGAAGACTTGGTTAGCAAGGTTAGATCTCATGGAATACAGGCAGAACAATCCATTTGGATACAAAACTGGCTCAAAGGTAGAAGACAGAAGGTGGTGGTGGAGAGCTGCTTTTCAGACTGGAGGGTGTGAACAGTGAAGTGACACAAGGATTTTTGCTAGGTCAATTACTTTTTGTCATTTATATAAATGATTTCGATGTGAGCAGAACAGGTATAGTTCATAAGTTTGAAGATGACACCAAAATTGGATGTGCAGTAGACAGTGAAAAAGGTTACCTCAGATTACAACAGGATCATGATCAGATGAGCCAATGGACTGAGGTGTGGCAGATGGAGTTTAATTTAAATAAACAGCAGGTGCTGCATTTTGCAAATCTTAGCAGGACTTATAAACTTAATGGTAAGATCGAAGGGAGTGTTGCTGGACAAAGAGACCTTGAAGTGCAAGCACAGCTACAGGAAGAGGTTGAACAGGCTGGGGCTGTTTTCCCTGGAGTGTCGGAGGCTGAGGGGTGACCTTATAGAAGTTTATAAAATCATGAGGGGCATCGCTAGGATAAATAGACAAAGTCTTTTCCCTAGGGTGGGGGTGTCCAGAACTGGAAGGCATAGGTTAAGAATGCGATTGGAAAGATATAAAAGAGACCTCAGGGGCTACCTTTTCATGCAGAGGGTGGTACGTGAGTGGAATGAGCTGCCAGATGAAGTGGTGGAGGCTGGTACAATTGCACCATTTAAAAGGGATCTGGATGGGTATATGACTAGGAAGGGTTTGGAGGGATACAGGCTGGGTGCTGGCAGATGGGACTAGATTGGGTTGGGATATCTGGTCAATATGGACGGGTTGGACTGAAGGATCTGTTTCCCTGCTGTATGTCTCTATGACAAGATTGACTAATTCCTGTGAAGCAAAAGTGATCACAGGCAAGGCTCCTTCTAAACTGTATGACTGCGTGCTCGCATGTTCTTGGACCGAAGGGTCTGTTTCTGTGCTTCCAGAAGTCACTACCGTGTACAAGCCTCAAAGGTGAAGTCCAATCAGCCAGTAAGGAAATCAGAGGGAATGCTGATCACAGGTAGCCTTTAGATTGTCCCCTGTGGTCCGCAATCTCCAAATACATTCCAAAATCTTAAAGGCTGCACAGGAGAATGGAATGGTTTTCCTCTCACATTGAACTGTAAGCATTCACTAACATATCCTTGTATGCAAAGTTACCTTCCTTGAATGATGTGTAGTGTACGCTGTCAGGGGAAAAGATTTTGGGAATCATACTATACCTTCAATGTTTTCATGCATTTGTATGGCATGGCTTGTGCTGCAAACATCCGAATAAAGCCCATTATTTCAAATAGGCATTTAGAGGCATGTCAAGGCCTACCTTTTGAAAGGTCCTCATGGATTGAGGACTATGATGAACTCGCATTTGTGTGTGGCTGTACCTGCTGATTGCTCACATTACTATGGACCTGCTTTGTTTCTTATATTCCCCACATAGGCTCATTGAAACTGTCACTAATAGATCGAGTTTCTGCAACCTTCCTGCCTTATTGTGGGCTGCTTTCTCCAGTAATGAGGCAAAAGGAAGGATTGAGAGAAATAAAAGTGGCTGGCAGAGCTGTAAGTTTTGGTGCAGGTGCAGGAAAGATGATGTGGTGTTTCAAGTGAGTGATAGATATAGCAGGGCAGGTGCAGAATGTAGGTGGTTCTGGGTAGTATGCATTGCCACATGCAGTATGTCAGTGGTTCTGGGCAGTATGCTGTCCTACACAACCACTTTGCAGCAAGTGTCTGGAGCTTGAGGACATTCAATTCAGATTTGTTGAGTTGGATCTGAGCCTAAGACACTGTGAGGCAGGAAAGGAGTAAGTTATGTGGACATTTTGTTCCAGGAGACAGTTAAGTAGAACTTCAGAGGTCACTGATGGTCAGGGACAGAAGAGTATAACTGCAGGTGGTATTCAATATAATTCATGAGGGTACAGTGTGAGGATAAGTGAGAGACCCATACTGTATTGGAGAATGGTCTGATCAGATTAAGTGCCTGTAACTAGCAAGCATTAGGCCTTCCTCCATTTCAGGATCCCAGGGGTGGAAATCCCATCAATGACAGTGACTGGCTAATAAGAACCTGGCTGTTCTCCAATACAGGCTGCCACCATATTGCTGCCAGGAATGCTCCAAGGGTGAGATGAGGATAACTGTGGGATTTGGATCACAGGATGATGGAGAAAAGGCCAAGGTTGGGGAGAGGGGTTTTGGTAGAGTGGCATGGTGAAAGGAAGGGCTTTCACACTTTTCTGCAGCCTGAGCCCTCAGTTAGGCACTAAATGCCTTTCAAAAGGAGGACAGTATCCTCTTCCTGACAAAAACCCTTACCCAGCCAAACTCAACACTGCCTTCAGGAGGCAGAGGAAAGCTGTGCCTAATCCCTGAGTTGCCAGGAAGTTCTAGTGGGTTCAGGAATAATTAGTATTAATTAACTTAATAATGAGCCTGATTGACAGCCTGCTCCAATTGGGCATGTTTCTCCATTGGGACCTAACTTAGTGACAGAAGGTTTTCTTGCCACAAGGAGACTCATTGTGATTAAACCGGCTCGGCAACAATGTTTCATGCCACAATGGACCACCTTTAAGTCAGGCAGTTATGGGATCCAGGATAAAGTGACGAATGGAGCTTTGGTTCTTGTCTTTTTCTAATATGTAAAGGTACATTTGTGCCTGTGGATCAGAACAAGGACTGCAGGATCAATGCCACAGTAGTACAGGGAACCATTCAAGTATAGTGAGTAAAAAGGAATGTGGTAAGATACGGGAAGTATAGTTTGGGGAATAGATATTCTCCAGGTGAGATTTGAGTTCCATAGGATGTGATACCTACTCCGTGCCAGGGTTTGTATCATGTACTGGAGACAAAAATGGACTGCTGTGAGTGAGGGAGCAGGATCCAGTTGACATAATTTATTATCAAAAGCAAGGACATAGGTTAAAAAAAAAATGAGATTCTGTATACCGAATTCTAAACTAATAAGCAGAACCCCAACAGAAATACTCTCTGGATTATTATCCGAGTCACAAACAAATAAGATCAAGCAGATTAGAGAATTAAATGCATGAATCAAAGGTCTTTGATTTATGGGACACTGACATCAATTCGAGGGAAACAGGGCACTCCACTTCAAATGGGTTGGAACTACATCCTGCTGAAGTGTGTTAAGTAGGGCAGTGGATAAGTCTTAAAAGTTAAAAGGTGGATGGGGGTCAGTTAAAGGGAAATTTAAAAATCTGAAGAGAAAAGTCAAGGTGAAAGAGTAATGCAGTTATTTGACTAAAGACAAGAGATCCGTATAGAAAGGGCTGGAGAGTTTAACAGTGAATAAGATCATTCAAAAAACACAGTTGTAAAAGTTGTAAACTTTAAAAACTAAACACACTTAATCTCCCACAAAGCATTTACGACAAGCTGAATATATCTTCAGCACAAATAAAGATAAACCAAGGGTTGATGTTTTTGATAGGCAAGGGAGTCAAGTATTAAGAGATCAAAAAGGAAGGTGGAATTAATACCACAGCCAGCTCAGCCATAGTCTTATCAAATGGTGGAACCAAATGATCTACTCCTGTTCCTATGAGGTAATTCCATTAGAGAAACAACAGATAGCACCTATCTTGCAGACTTCTGAATTCACCAACAAGCTGACAATATTGGACAACAAGCTCATTGTCCAATTAAGGATGACAGACAAGCATTAAGCCTGGAAGTCCAACCAAAGAGTGTCCAGCTTTAAAACATCAGCATGATGAAAGTGCATTTTCACCAATGTTTAAAATTGGAAATAATAAATAAACTTTGAAACCAGCCCACTCTGTTCAAGGTGACCTATGTTTTGCTGCAGTCAGGAAGATGGGGTGGGTTCTCTAAGATTGGCAGGAGCACTAGTGATTGTTCGATCACTGGAAGGTTACCTTCAGATGCCTTTTAGAACCTGAAAGTTGACTGAAAAATCACTGTTGACCATCTTCAGTTGACCTTAGTATTGTAAGGCTGTAAGTCCTAAGAAATAGCAACAGGAATAAGCTGCTTGGCCTTTTGAGACAGCTCTGCCATTCAACAGAATCATGACGGATCCAACATTCCTCATGTCCACTTTCTTGACCTTTTCCCACAATCTTTGATGCCCCTACTGTACAAGAATCTATCTATCTCAGTCTTAAATATACACAAAGATTCTGCCTCCAGAGCTCTCTGTGGCAAGGAGTTCCAGAGACTTTCAACTCTCAGAGGAGAAATTCCTCTTCATCTCAGTCTTAAATTGGCACCCCCACATTCTGAGACTATGTCCTCTGACCTTAGACTTTAACATGAGGGGAAACATCCTCTCAGCATTTACCCCGTCAAGCCCTTTAAGGGTCCTATATGTTTCATTGTTCTAAATTCCAATTAGTAGAGCTCTAACCTGTTTAACCTTTGCTCATAAGAAAATCCCTCACACCAGGGACCATCCTCGTGAACCTTTTCTGAGCCACTGCCAATGAAATAATACTTTTCCTTAAATAAAGGGACCAAAACTGCTCACAGCACTCCAGATATAATTATACCAACACCTTGTCCAGTTATAGTAAGACTTCCTTACTCTTGTACTCCACCCCGTTGAAATAAGGGCCAATATTCTAGTAGCCTTTCTGAACACCTGCCATACCCAAGGATGGGTCGATATGGAAACCCAACTTGATCTTTTAAGAAAGAGCACGTGACCACTGTGGTGAATGTGACAGTTCACTACAATGATGAAGAAGACTGGTGGTGGGAATATTGACCTCACTGCCAGTAAGGGTCGTAGAGGGAGGAAACCCTCATAACATTTAAGTAGTATTTACATGTGTAGCTGCAATGCCAAGGAATACAAAGCTATGGGCCAAGTGGTGGAAAGTGGGATTAGAATAGTTAGTTGCAGAATTTCTCGGCCTTCTTCTGTGCTGTGGGCTCTGTACAACTCCATCTGTCACCCACTACACATCTGACTCTGCTGGCCAGTAAATTACCTGTATACCTACTTTAGGCAAATGATCCCCCCGGGATTAGTTTTTCATATATTTAATGTCCTTCTTATCTAGTTAACTCCACCAGTCACTTCTGGTGTCCCCTAAGGTTTAATCCATGACAGACCCCTATTTCTCACCTACATGCATTCCTTTGGCAACAACATCTGAAAACACACCAGTTTCTACCTTGCTACCAAATCGCTTGACTTTGTAATTGAGTTTAGATGACATTTATAATGAATGACCAGAAATTGCACCAAGTAAAAAATTTTGAGATTAAAGCCATGGTCTTCAATCTTTGATACAAATTCCATTCTCTCGACAATAACTACATCCAGCTCTTTGGCAACTGTCCGAGGCTCGTACTGGCTGTTTACAACCTCGGTGTCGTATTTGGTCTTGAGACTGGCTTCCAGTCACCCATTCTTACCATCATTAAAACCACTTATTTTTACTTCTGTGGCATCACTTGGTTCCATGTCTGTCTCATTTTTCTTGCAGGTGAAATCCTCATTTGTGCCTTTGATATCTCTAGCCTTGACTATTCCAATGTACTCTCAGCCAGCTTCCCACATTCTACTCTTTATAATTTCATGTAATTCAAACTCTTATTGCCCACCGCTTAACTTGCTCCAAGTTCTTTTCATCAGATACCCCTATACCCACTGACTACAAAGACTCCTGGTTAGGAAATAAACTTGCCTTAAGATTCTCACTCTTGTTTTCAAAATCTTTCATGGCAATGCTCCTCCCTGTGTCCTTAATCTCCTTCACTGTCATAATGCTTCAAGGAGGGTGCCTGTAAACAGGGAAGTTGTTTGAAGTGTGTATACTTCAATGCAAGAAGTATACGAAATAGGGATTAGTTTTTCATATATTTAATGTCCTTCTTATCTAGTTAACTCCACCAGTCACTTCTGGTGTCCCCTAAGGTTTAATCCATGACAGACCCCTATTTCTCACCTACATGCATTCCTTTGGCAACAACATCTGAAAACACACCAGTTTCTACCTTGCTACCAAATCGCTTGACTTTGTAATTGAGTTTAGATGACATTTATAATGAATGACCAGAAATTGCACCAAGTAAAAAATTTTGAGATTAAAGCCATGGTCTTCAATCTTTGATACAAATTCCATTCTCTCGACAATAACTACATCCAGCTCTTTGGCAACTGTCCGAGGCTCGTACTGGCTGTTTACAACCTCGGTGTCGTATTTAGTCTTGAGACTGGCTTCCAGTCACCCATTCTTGCCATCATTAAAACCACTTATTTTTACTTCTGTGGCATCACTTGATTCCATGTCTGTCTCATTTTTCTTGCAGGTGAAATCCTCATTTGTGCCTTTGATATCTCTAGCCTTGACTATCCCAATGTACTCTCAGCCAGCTTCCCACATTCTACTCTTTGTAATTTCTTGTAATTCAAACTCTTATTGCCCACCACTTAACTTGCTCCAAGTTCTTTTCATCAGATACCCCTATACCCACTGACTACAAAGACTCCTGGTTAGGAAATAAACTTGCCTTAAGATTCTCACTCTTGTTTTCAAAATTTTTCATGGCAATGCTCCTCCCTGTGTCCTTAATCTCCTTCACTGTCATAATGCTTCAAAGTAGTTGAGTTCCTCCATACTATTCAGCATCTCAAGGATTAATCATTGAACTACTGGTGGCCACGACTTCAGTTGTCTGGACCCAAAATCCCTCCTCAGCTGTATCTCACTAGCCTCCTTTAAGATGCTCCTTAACCCCTAGCTCATTCACCAGGCTTTTTGTCATCTTCCTTACTATTTTCTTCTTATGTGGCTCAGTATCAGATTTTATTTCATATTACTCTTGTGAGGCAATTTGGGTCATTCTATCATATTAAAGGTGCCATTTAAATATGAGGTGTTGTTAATGTTATACCTTTGCAAAACAAATTGTAACATTCCAATCTGCCTGTTCATTTTGCTGACAACTCCCCGTAAAAGTTCGTTTTAGAGTGTGACCTTGCTCTAAACTGTCTGTGTGGCTCCATCTAAGGGGACTCTGACTTCTGTGAGAAAGGAATAAGAAGTTGACGTTCTTGAATCAATTGCAACAAAAATTTCTCAGATGTGCAGTGCTACATTTTAACCCAAGAGCGATCAGTAGGTTTGGGCTGGGTGAGGCAGGTTGAAGTTTCTAAGCTACATTGCTGTTACTTCGATTTCACTCAATCAAGATACTGGAAATGCTTCCCTAACAGCACCATGAGGATATCTGCCACAAATGTCTGGCAGCAGTTTATGAAGGCAGCTCACCACCATCTTCTTGCAGGCAACTAGGAATGGGCAACATATTCAACAAATGCACAACTTCATAAAATTTAACAAATGTATTTTGCTGGTTCAATCTAATGTGCACAATGTATTATCAAATGTTTTTATTTATAATGTGTACTTATTGCAGAATAACTGTGGATTTGTTTTGCAAAAATTCAGAACTTGCAAAGTATTTGAGATAGGAATGTTAATCATATATGTACAGAAGTCCTTTATTCTGTTTATTTGGGCACAAACTTGTGAAACTACTGTTTGCTATTTGCTGATATCGCGACTATATATTTAAATTAAGAGCTAATTGGACAATGAGTCACTTTGAATGTCTTTTTATTATACAAGAGAATTATTACTAATTCCACAAATTGACACCATGCGAGACCTTAACAGTTCCTGAAGTCAGACATGTTCCTGCCTCAGAAGCAGTGAACGACACATGCTTTGACAAACCTGTTCCTTTGGCATTGTATACTAGAGGTCTAAAACTCTCACATCATGCTTGTACCTCACCCCATCAAGTTCTTTGGGGATCACATCAAGTCTAAGGCATTAAAATAGGATCTTGAAGAATACATTTAAGAAAAACTGTGCTAAACCAACAAGGGCAGTATGAAGATAGATTTTGCTCATTCAAAACTAACAACTAGAATATAAAAGAAAAATAATAATGTGTAGTTAAGATACAAAGTAATGAACTGTAATCTAAAGATACAGTGGAAATTAGATTCCCTACAGCGTGGAAACAGGCCCTTCAGCCCAACAAGTCCACACCGACCCTCCAAAGTGTAACCCATCCAGCCCCATTTCCCTCTGACTACTGCACCTAACACTGAGTAATTTAGCATGGCCAATTCACCTGACCTGCACATCTTTGGACCGTGGGAGGAAACCCACGCAGACACTGGGAGAATGTGCAAACTCCACACAGACAGTCACCTGAGGCTGGAATTGAACCTGGGACCCTGGTACTATGAGGTAGCAGTGCTAACCACTGAGCCACCGTGCCACCCCACATAGTGTTGTTGGAAAGTAATGTGTGGAAAGGACAGTGGTTAATTGACAAGGACTACAGCAGTTCATAAGATGTTAAGAAAAAAGAACAGTAGTCAGCCAATCACAACCCACGACCCTACCCCACCCCCTGAGCCTGGTCCACCATTCAATTGGATCATGGCTGATCAGACATTCCTCACATTTGTTTTAAGTTCAAGAACGCAACTCACCACAACCTTTTCAAGGTCAGTTAGGGACGGTCAATAAAAGCTGCCCTCCTAGCCAGTAACACTCATGGGAGGATGTTCTGGGAAACTTGAGAAAAGAGGTATTTTTCCAAATTTTTCTGTGATACACTTCTATTGAATATTGAACATTATGATGAAAATCTTCAGACTAGATTTTCCCCTGAAGTAAAATTTCATTTGGTCAGAATACACTTAATTTTGTGGAAATCATATGCAAAATCTAATAGCTTTTTTGATAACTACATGTTTCTTTTCTTTCTGTATACCACATCACCTTCCCCTATATCAACCAATAATGCTGACCTACAATGGGGAATAATTCCCAGGTGCCAACAATGTCTCAACAAGTGGTCATTGTTTTGCTGTGGACCTTTATAGGTAATGCAATGGCAGGCACTCCAACAATATCCAATCCTGCCCATAACCCATGTCTTTACAATAGATATGATTCAACAGCAATTAACCAAGTTCCTCTCTGATTTTTGATCTCCTTATTTGGGGGGGATCCTGCTGAGATCAATTGTAACCTTAAAATTGAAGTAAATGGGGTAATGTATCAGTGGAAAGGTTCTGACAAATTGTACTAAAACCTGCGCACTGAAATGAGATTCCATAAAACATTATAATTTAAAGCCAACATGATTTCTCCTGGTCAACATATCTCAATATCATACCAGACAGTTAACACTTAAGCACTGGATTAAGTGCTGGTGCCATATTTAAAAGGCTGGTGTGCACCAGGTCAAGCACTGGCAGCCCGGAGGTGCCTGCCATGCTTAGAGACATTTGCTGTAAACATGATGGTCAAAGGGAAACTGATGGCCTACTTTGTGGACAGGTAGCTGGAGGATAGGGTATTACAGAGAACAGATGTCCACTTTCCCAGGACAGGCAGTGGAGGTCACAACTCCAGACGTTGCCAGCTTGATTTGAGGCTGCCACCCAGGTGAGTGCAGTTTCTGCTGTTTGGAGTCACAGCAGTGTAGGAAGTCACTCAATAACTTTCTCTGCTCTGTCAGAGTAAGTGCCATCATTTTCTCTGTGCCACCTTACAATCACCCTATCACTGCTACTGCATGCACCCATCATGTTCCATCATTGAAACCGACAGAATATTATAACACCTGGACAAAGTGGATGTGGAGAAGATGTTTCCACCAATAGGAGAGACTAGGACCAGAGGGCACAGCCCCAGAGTGAAGGAGTGATCCTTTAGAACTGAGATGAGGAAGAATTTCATCAGCCAGAGGGTGGTTAATCTGTGGAAATCACTGCAGCAAAGAGTTGTGAAGGCCAATCGCTGAATGTATGTAAGACAGAGACTGATAGGTTCTTCATGAGTAACAGGATCATGGATTACATGGAGAAGGCAGAAGAATGGGTTGAAAATCATGTGAGCTATGATCGAATGGTAGGGCAGACTTGATGGGCTGAATGGCCTAATTCTGCTGCTATATCTTGTGGTCATTCATACAGTTATATGCAACGTCTTTCATCACTTGCTTTCATCCCCTTCAAATCCAACATGTTACCAATTTTGCATGCCCTCTGCGCTGCCCACTTACTCACTCAGGACACCTCACGACCTTTCTTCTACCTGCACCACTAATGACTTGTGCCATTCACGTTCACCTCATTCAATCCTTCCCCTTCTGTCAACACAGAATAAAATGGCTCATGATAGGTCTGAAAGAACCTGGATAGGTGGTGGGGTTTCAAGTATTTTGGCTCCTCACCCACTATGAGAAGGGGAACTTGGCCCAGACAGGAAAAGACTGGGATCACACCTCTGGCAATACTGAGACATCCATGCCCTGCCAACCAATTAAGAAGCTGTGGTCATTGTTTTATTATTCTCCCATTCTCCCCCCCCCACCCCCAGCCCAATTTTGAATGTATTCTCATCATGCCACAACTTCTAGTCCTTGGTCACAATGCTTTCTTTCACATGTGTCATGCAGGGAGATTGCTAGTTTTAATTCAGAGACCCAGATAATCTTCTGGGGACCCGGGTTTGAATCCTGCCATGGCAGATGGTGGAATTTGAATTCAACAAAAAAGAAAATCTGGAATTAAGGATCTAAGGATCTAATGATGACCATGAGACCAATTCCAATTGTTGGAAAAACCCATCTGGTTCACTAATGTCCTTCAGGGAAGGAAACTGCCATCCTTACTTGGTCTGGCCTACAGACTTCAGACCCACAGCAACTAAGACTGATATAAGAGACCAATCACCTGCTCAACCCTCAGCAAGAGAGGACCCCATGTTGCTTTAGAACTTCAGACACATACGCAAACAGGCATTGGAGCATCAAGGGGATTTGTAAGGAGAACGAGGCAACCTGACACAGAGGGTGCAGGCCCACAGCAATGTGGTTGAGACCTCACTGCCTCAGGCATGTGGATGGCTAAAGCCCCGATGGACAGGTTGGTGGCTGGCACGGAGTCTCAGAGTTGACTCAGAGTTGGCACTCCGTCACTCTAGCCACTGCTGCTCAGCACCAAAGGCAAGGTGGCAGGGGGACAAAGGGTCTTGACCTCACTCTCGGTGCACCTTTCTCACAAGATGACAGGGTGGTACCAGAGGAACCCAGCCAGAGGAGCAGCCACCACACACAGGTCTCTTCAGAACTCTCCTCTCAAGAATCTTCAAAGATGGCTGTGCCTTCCACCTCCACCCTGCCTGCTACCTTCAGCCTTGTGGGAAGTCAAGCTGGGGAGGGCACATCTGCCTCTGTGCAGGACATACTTACATTTCTGGATCCTCAAGGCATCAACAACACCACATTGGGCCTAGAATACTGTCTTGACAAACTACTGCAACTATATTCTAGGGCTGAGTTGATAGACCTCTAACATCTACAGCCATCTTTCTTCATGACAGGTATGGCCCCAGCCAATGAAGAAGTTTCTTTCTGATTCCCATCAACTTCAGATTTGTTCATGCTCCTTGGTAACACAGAGATGTTGTCTCGATCTCAAGGGCAGTCCCATTCATCGCACATTTGAAATTTCGCTCATCACTCCATTTTTGGACCAAGGCTGTAATGAGGATTGGAGCTCATAGTGGAATGTAATCTGAGCGTTCCTTTCTTTATTCTTTCATAGAATGTGGGTATCATAAGTAAGGCCAGCATTTGTTGCCTGATCTTAATTGTCCTGAATGGCTTGCTATGCCATTGTAGAGGGCAGTTAAGAATCAACCACAATGCTGTAGATCTGGTATTTAGAGGAATCAGGTAAGGAAATCAGGTTTCTTCCATAAAGGGTAATAACTGATAGTTGTCACGGCTACCATCACTGAGACTAGTTTCATATTCAAAATGCAATCATTCAATTCATATTTCATCAATTGCTAATGTGAAATTCAAACCGATGGCCCCAGAATGGTAGCGTGGACCACTAGCCCAGTGACATTACCATTGTCTTAAATAGAAAAGACATTGTTACAAATTAATTTCTTAAATAACATATCACAATAGAGGTCTTAGGAAAAGGTAGTGACTCACCCAGTATACTGGAATACTGCCTGAAGCATAACTGCCTTCTTGAGGCTCTTAGGGGTAGAATGGTACAGGAATCACAAAAGTTTAGAACATAGACATGGCAAGTAATTAGGAAAGTCAATAGAATGTTATCATTTATTGTGAGGGAATCAAATACAAAAGTAGGGAGGCGATGCCTCAGCAATACAAAGCTTTGGTGAGATATCTGGAGCACTGTGTGCAGTATCAGACTCCTTATTTAGGGAAGAAAGTAAATGTGTTTACTGGACAAATACCTGGAATGAGCTGTTTGTCCTATAAGGAAATATTAGACTTGCAAGGCTTGTATTTGTTAGAGTTTAGAAATTTAAGGTGCGACTTGACTGAAACATGAAAAATCCTGAGGGGTCTTGATAGGGTGAATCTGGAAAGCATGATACTCTTATGGATGATTCAAGAACAAAGAGTTGCTGTTTAAAAATATAGAGTCCCACATTTGTGACAGAGATCAGGAGATAATGTTTCCTTGAGAGTCATGCATTTTTGCCCTTACTCAAATGCAATGGAAGCATAGTCCTAGAATATTTTTAAGGCAATGATAGATAGATCATGATAAGCAAGGACTGACAGGCATAGGAATGAATGTTGTATAAGCCATTATCTTATTGAATGGTGGATCAGGCTTGAGGGACTGAATGGCCCGCTCCTGCTCCTGATTCGTATGCTTGTATTGGATAGATGACCATTTTGTAGCTGGACTGGAACAGCTCGGTTAGGAGTGTGGCTCATTTGGCAGCAGCAGATGTCTTCAGTGATATAGCTTGGGTGATGTCAGGGCTAATGCTTTTGCAGTAACCAATGCCTTCAGCTGTATCTTGAGGTCACGTAAAATTAACTGAATTCAAGACTGCCATGTGGACAGTGAAAACCTTAAGTGGAGGTCAAGGTGATTCATTCACTTGGCACTTCTGATGGAGGATAGTTAGAAGTGCTTTTGCCTTGTCTTTTACAATGAAATGCTGGGATCCTCCATCATGTTAGATGGAAGATATTGTGGAGCCTCTTTCTCCCATGATTTGGTTAGCTCAATGCCAACAATCACAACTGGATGTGACATAAATGCAGAATTTAAATCAGATCCAATGATTGAAGAATCACTTTGCTTCATCTTTTGCACATTACATCTAATGTTTAACTTGCACGTCATATGTTGTAGCTTCACCAGCTGGCACCATATGTTTGGTATGCTTGGTTTTGCTCCAGCTCCATCTTTTGAACTCCTCCTTGAGACAGCAGTAACCTTCTGGCTTGATATTACTGGTGGAACGACAGATTTGCCAGACCATAGGATACAGTGTGGATTTGAATGCAATTCTGCTGCTGCAAATTTAACACCATTATTCATAAAATTGTATTATTTAAACAACCTTCATGGCACTGATCAAAAGGGCAGCTGGCCTCTGAACGTACAACACCACTGACAAGCAAGGTTTCCTACAACAGTGATCCTGATCCTGTGGATGTAGCTTGTTAAGTGCCTGAATGACTCATAATTTGTCCTTCCCCAAAGGAAGCAATGCAACATTACTGCCAGCTCTCCAGCTGGCAGACAAAACCTAATTTCCTCCATAAAGTACGACCCAAACATGGTGACCCTAACATGATGAACCTTTCCATACATTGGTTCAGTTTCCATTGGACTATTGTGTCCAGTATTGGACACCAGACATTCAAAAAAATATGAAAGCAGTCAAAAAGGTGCAGTAAAATCTATGTGATTCCAGGTTTTATGGTGATATGTTTCCAGGGATGAGGAATTTAAATTATGCAGACAGAATGGAGAAACTGTTATTGTGCTCCTTAAAGAAGGTTGAGAGGAAATTCGACAGGGTTGTTCAAAATGATGAGTAATCTCGACAAAGCCAATAGAAGGAAATGGCTGCTATTGGTGGAAGGGTCAAGAACAAGCAGACACTGATTTAAGATGATTAACAAAAGTCAGGGGCAAGTGGTTATACAACCAGTTGCTCTGATCTGGGATGTGCTACTTTACAGGGTCGTGGAAGCAGATTCAATGGTGAAATTCTCAAACGAATTGGAAAGACCTGAAGTGAAAAAATACATGACCATTGAGAAAGGGCAGGGGAATGCAACTAGCTGAATTGCTCTTTTAACTGGTCAAGACAGACTTGTTGAGATGATTGGCTTTCTTTTGTTCTGCAAAATCCCATGATTCTGAGGTCTAAACATTCCTCTAGATTACAAAGAAGTTATGTTAAGGCAAACTAGCATAATCACACATTTTCAGGGCTAATGCCCTAAAGTATGGTTTTAAATACTCATACATGGTGTCAACTACCTCACTTTGCAGTGATATTACCTTGGAGTGCCTTTTCACAGTAACAAAAACACATTCAGTGAATTTCTTAGGTTTGATATATATTACTGACTCACAGAATTGTTTCAGTGCAGAAGGGGGATATTCATCCCATCTTGTTTCAGTGCATTGGCACTTCACATGAGCACCTTGCCTAGTGCCATTCTCCTGCCCTAATTTTTCATTTGCAAATAACTATCCAAAGGCCTCTTGAATGCTTCATTGAACCTGCCTTCAACTAAACACTCAGGCAATGCATTCCAGACCCTAAAGATTTGTCAAGTAAGTACTTCTCCATATCACTTTTGTTTCTTTTATTAATTACAATAAATCTGTGCTTTCTTGTTGTCAAATATTCCATAAATGTGAACACTTTCTCACTATTTACTCTGTCCAGGTCTCTCATGACTTGAATACTTCAATCAGATTTCCTCTCACCCTTCTCCTGGGAAAACAGAACTAATATTTCCAGTCTATCTTCACAACTGAAATTCCTCATCCCTGGAATTATTCTTGAAACCCTCTTCTACATTCTCTCCAATGTATTCACAATATTCCTAAAATCACCAGCGAGAACTACATGCAGTATTCCTAGTGTCTTATAGAAATTTAACATAAAGTCCTTGTCTTGTATCCTAAGCCTCTATTAACGAAGTCTAGGATACTATACTGTTCAAAAAAACAAGTTGTTTTCTCCCTCAAGAAATCCACGGTGACTTTCCTTACTTAACCCACAATTTCTTATATGACTATTAATTTGTCCCGAATTATTATTTCTAGAAGTTTCCAAACATGAAAGTTAACTGAATGATCTGTAATTGTCCAATGCTCCTTTACACCTTTTTTGTGAATATTTGCAATTCTCCAGACCTCTGATATCATTCATGAATCTAAGGAAGACTAGCAATTTTTTTGCCAGAACTTCTGCATTATCATTCTCACTTCCCCAGTGTCCTTGCATCCAGTCCTGCTACCTTGACCACTTTCAATACAGTCATTCTATTCAACAACTGATCCCTATCAATTTTGAACACTTCCAGTCACTGAATTTTCTCCTCGATCATAAATTGACCTGAGGAGCACCCACTTCCTTAGTAAAGACAGATGCAAAGTATTGATTTAATACTTACGTGTGGATATACTAATCAGGAGGAGTAGGCCATTCAGCCCCTTAATTATATTCTTTCATTCAATAAATTCATAGCCGTCTGATTGTAACCACAAATCCACCTTCCTCCTACCCACAGTACTCTTTTATCACTGCTTAACAAATATCTACCTACCTCTGCCTTAAACATATTTAAGCCCTCTGCTTTACCACCTTTTCAGGAAAAGAGTGCCAAAGTCTCATAACCTTCTAAGACTGGAAATTTTATCTAATCTCTGGTTTAAATGGCCAACCTCCGATTTTTAAAATGACAACCTAGTTCTAGATTCTCCCATATGTGGTAACATCATTCCTTTACCTATCCTGTGAAGACTTTTTAGGACTGTGTATACTCCAATCAGCTTCTAGTTTTCCAAATTCCAGCAGGTACAAACCTAGAGGTCCAACTTTACCTCAGAAGACAAGTTGCTCATTCTAAGTAATGATCTAGGAATGCCTCTATATTCTTTAAATAAGATTACCAATATTGTGCATGGTATTTCAGATGCAGTCTCACCAGTGCCCTGTATAATTGAAGCATTACATCCTTACTTTTGTATTCAGTTTCCCTTGTAATAAACAACATTCTATTATCTTTACTAATTACTTGCTATAGCTACATACTAACCTTTGTGATTCATATATGTGGACACCCATGTTCGTCTACATCTCAGAGCTCTGAAATTTCTCTTTAGACAATATGTTTCTTTTCATTGTTACCGACAAACTGAACAATTTCACATTTTCTCACATTATATAGTACTCCATTTGCCACATCTTTGCATATTTCCTTAACCTATGTCTCACTGCAACCTCCTTGCATCCTCTTTGACAACTTACTTTTCTATTTATCTTTACATCATCAGTGCTAACCACTGAGCCACCATGCCGCCTCCCACACCCCCCCGCCACCCCCAACTGAACCTGTCCCAAAATGTCTTTAGTTAAACTACTTCGTATAGTTTATACTTCCCCTTTAAGGAATCTGGCATAAGGACACAGTCTTAAATAAAGCGTCTCAGTTAAGAGGGACATAAGTAGGGTCTTTAGTGTTCGGAATTTCTTTAACAGAGAGCAGTAGAGGCAGGATCACTGAATATATTTAAAACTGAGTTGGACATATTTGTGATTGACAAGAGAAGGAAATGGAGTTAAGGCCACAATCAAGCTCAAAGGAACAAATTGCTTAATTCTGCTTCTATTTCTTATACTTTGTGTTCTTATGTAGCATTATGTACACAATAAAAACATTCATGAAAAGGTACTTCAAATTTCAAAAACCAAGATTATTCTGCAATCTTGAGAAAAGCCAGCTATAAATTTAAGTAACATTTTAAAATGCTAAAGACTATTCTTACCTTAGTTTTTCCAAGCACCCACTTGTCTAGTCTTGCTTTCTTTAGAATGGCAGCACAACTTGCATAATTAGCAGGAGGTGTCTGATGTGCTTTGAAGGCAAGGTAGTAATATCTAGCAGGTAAGAGAACAAAGCACAGATCAATATTTCATTGGAGATAAATTAACAGTAGCAAGAAAAGCAACATTACTAACAAGAAAATTCTAAGGGCAGTCAAAATATATTTAAAGCCTTAGGGTGAGACATTTAGTTTTCTTATTTCAAAAACTAACATGTCAACTTAAAAATTCACATCACAACTACTTTAGAGTCATAAAGTAGCAATCTTTGAACAGTATTTTTGTCACATTACTTCCTTGGGTAAATTAATAATAATTGGTTACTATCACCAGCCCCTAAATCTAATACATAGAACATGAGTTATATCACCAGTGGAGTAATATCGTTAAGAGCTACACATTAATTCTTTTTCAACAGCGACTCTCAATACTTAGCATTCTAGTTAGAAACGCTATCGGTATTTACTAATCAATACCAGAATGAAAATCACGTTAGCAGGGATGATCTAAAAAAGTGCCTCAATTTGGTGCACTCACGGAAGTAAAAGGAAGGAAGAATTGAGGAAGAAGGGCATAAGGAAGGACAAGGAATGGAAAGAAGAAATGGAAATAAGAAAGGAAATGCATGAAATAAAAATTAAAGATTGTTTCTCTAAGCACCTCAAACTGCTTCCCTGTCTACATATTTCAAAATCCACTTACTTACTACATAAATAAACACAGCAGTAATTTGTACAATACAAGTTCCAACAAACAGAATGATCAGATAATTTTCCCTGAATTTGCAAATAGGCAGCCTTTCAGTCATTACAAAAATAGTTCTGGAGACCTGAATCTGCAAGTCTCCCAGCTATATTTGGTGGTGGTGGTTGTGGGCATGTTGGAAGTTTGAGCATCTGTGGCTTATTTAAGCAAATACACCTCAGATTAATCTGGTTTTGCATATGGATTGTCAAAAGTACACCTTGCAAATTCTAAATAGGTAGATAGGAATATAGAAACAGGACTAAGCCACTCAGTGTCTTGAGGTTGTTCCACCAACCAAAGAGATCGTGGCTGATTGTGTGACCTAACTCCACATACCCACCTGTGGCCCCTAGCCCTTAATACTCGAAACAAAAATGTATCTATTTCACATTTAAAGTTAACAACTGATCGAGCATCCATTGCCTTTTATGGAAGAGAGTTCCATGTATCTATCTCCCTTTGTGTGTAGAAGTGCTTCTTAACATCTATTCTGAATGGTCAGATCCTAATTCTCAGACCATGCCACTAGTTCTGGAATTGGCAACCAGTGGAAATAGTTTATCTATCCTGTCTTTTCCTGTTAATATCTTAAAGACTTCAGTTAGGAAAAAGTCTAAAGTTACCAAGGGATGGGGTATCCTTTTGAAGAATTAAGGTAAACTTTTGGATATGGTTCAGAACATCTCTGTAACAGATGCATAATACCCATTAAAGGCATTGCTTCACCTGCCTACATTCTTAGTACAATTTTTGAGGGTTGCAGTGCAATTTGACTCAGCAGCTTCTGATACACACATCCAAGCATCATGAAACCGCTGCAGTGGTATCTATCTCTATTCTTACCAGTTTGTCATTCAATGAGGGAGTAACCCAGTATCAGTTAGTGTTGCCAGTAATAGCCATTATGTTAAATATCAGCTAATTTTCAGAGCAAGAGTCTGAGCTGTTCACATGCCTGTTTTATACTGTATAGATTTTCTTCCTGCTCTTTGGTTTTTGTACTTTTGTTGTGTGCTGTTGAAGTTTCTTCATCAAACACGTCCATTTGATGTGCCCTTTCTTTCCCTACATGCAGCTTCTTTACACCAGCAATTTGTTGCCTGCACAACTTGTCTTCCCACTCAAATACCAGTTTTGAGTCTGCATTGGTGCTCCACTCTCATCTGCCATTTTATGATTTCTCATGTTCCAACTTATCTGTTGAGTCTGCATTGCATGGTGCACTATGAAAATTTTAGCACTACCTCTCTTCTCTTCACTTAAAACAAGGTATACCCTGAAAACATTTCCCTCTGTGTACAGCACTCATTACTCACAGTGCTCTTTCAGGGTGGAGCACACAGCACGTTTCTTCTGCACTATTCACCTCCTCCATGGAGTAAATTCTTCTTTTAAAAAAGCAACAGCGTCTTTTGATTTATTTTATTTTAAATGAAGGACCTCCAAGATCTATCATGAGGACCATAACTTTGTTTTTCCTTTTTGATGAATCAGTGGATTGCCTGGGTAGATCGCGGAGTAGCTTGGATCCTTTTTGCAAGTCTTTGTTGTGTTACATTTCAGGAAGGACTAAGGGGGCCACAGTGTTTAAAACAATAAGAGCTTTTATTAAAGTGGTGTTGACTCAAGCTAGATTGCATTGTTTCCCCACCAAAATAATTAACAA
This sequence comes from Chiloscyllium plagiosum, assembly GCF_004010195.1. Classification (NCBI taxonomy): domain Eukaryota; kingdom Metazoa; phylum Chordata; class Chondrichthyes; order Orectolobiformes; family Hemiscylliidae; genus Chiloscyllium; species Chiloscyllium plagiosum. The sequence goes on along the minus strand of NC_057716.1, from coordinate 50,813,782 downwards.
GATCATCATGGTGTCATGTGATCAGGCTCAACGTGACAGTTTAATATACTTACACAAACTCACAATATTGTATGTCCCTAATTTGCTGAGGAATTTGGTAAATATGGACGTCTGGGCTCCTGTGTTGCTAAAGTTATATGTCATTGTGAAATAACCGCACAGAGGCCGGTATTCCAGCAACAAGCCACCTTTTAGTTACATGTGCACAGTACATGGACTCAGACCAGCTAGTTCAAAGCCAGTCCCTAGACTGAGGAAATCTTCTGAATCTCCTGCTTTTTTTTTTCTTTTAAGAGTCCCTGACTGATCCAGCTCCCTCATAGCCAGCTCTCAGAGTGAACAGAATCACTGACACTCGTGCTTATTTCCTTTCGTTTTTATTTTTAAATTTTTTTTTCTGATCCAGCTCCCTCAAGAGCTAGCTCTTAGAGTGAACAGGATGTCTGATACTCCTGTTCTTTTCTTTTCCCCACACTACCGCCGAATTGCGGTAGTGCTTATTTTCCCCCCACGCACCCATGTTGTGTGCGTGCTAGTGCGAGACACAATGAAAGACACAAGGTGCACAAATCTTTATTCAATTTCCACCACCAGGAAGAAAATCTTCTGTTTATTGTTTTCCTAATGCACTGGCTGTGGGCCAGCCAGTCCCAGAATCAATCCCCCTTTTCTTGAAACAATCAAGAGGAGAGTCCTTGAACACTGGTCCAGCTCCCACAAGAGCCAGCTGTCAGAGTGATCAAGATATCTGACATTCCTGGGTTTTTTTAGCTCTCAGAGTGAACAAGGTGTCTGACACTCTTATTTTTTTTTGTCTTTTTTTACCTTTTACTTTTCCCCAGCACCGATGTTGTGTGTGTGCGCAGGTGTGAGACACAGTGAAAGACACAAGGTGCACAAATCTTTATTCAAATTTCCACCACCAGGAAGAAAGGAAGCACCCGAGTGGCCTGTGACAAGCAGTGCCCTTCACATCAAAGGGCAATGCTGTGTGATCAAACAGTGAAGGGGAGGGCAGGGATTAAATCAAAATAGAGGTGGAGGGGGAAATGATGCACTCCACTCCCTGCGGCACCCACCTCTCACTGAACAACTCCAGGGTGTTGGTGGACACCGCATGCTCCTTTTCTAGAGACACCCGGGCTCTAACGTAGACGGGCAGGCAGTCAGCCTTAACAACCCCCTCCACAGCCGACCTAGGAGCAGACTCACGAGGAGGATTTCAGACCTGCCCTCCCTCCTCCGTACTGGGTGCCCGTAGATCAGGTGCGTGGGACTGAAGTGCAACTAAAAGCAGAGGAGGAGGTTTTTGAGAAAATTGAAAGGGAGTGCAAATGCCCACACCCAATATATACATGGTCCACGGACACCACAGCACCACAGAACAAGCTGTTGGGCTGGGAGTCCGTGAACCACCGCAATTCCCGAGAGAAAGGGGAGGACTCCCGTGTAGAGAGTCCTCCACTGGGGATCTCCACCACCCGGTGGCAAATGGGCACGCCAAGGCGTGTCTGGACGGTGGATGAGGGAGAAGGGGTGGACAGCATGCAGCAGCAGTCGATACAGGGCCCGCCTTTTTACGTCCAATATAGAGGAGGCCACATTGGGTGCTTCTGCAAGTAGGCGGCCTGTCTCCCCAATATATTCCGCACCCAATGTGGCCTCCTCTATATTGGGGAGACAGGCCGCCTACTTGCGGAATGTTTCACCCACCTTGTCTCAGTCAAATCCCTCGAACTCAGCACCGCCTTCCTAACCTGCAATCTTCTTCCTGACCTCTCTCCCCCCACTCCGGCCTATCACCCTCACCTTTACCTCCTTCCACCTATCGCATTTCCAACACCCCTCCCCCAAGTCCCTCCTCCCTACCTTTTATCTTAGCTTGCTTGGCTCACTCTCCTCATTGGCTCATGCCCGAAACGTCGATTCTCCTGCTCCTTGGATGCTGCCTGACCTGCTGCACTTTTCCAGCAACACATTTTCAGCCCAGGTTAACAACCCCAATCAAGGATCTCTTAGTCAATGAAATCCACCTGGTCCTCATCCCAATCACTACAAGTTGCAATTCTAATTCATCATTATCATTTGCATTTGTTCCACGGTATCTGGAGAAAACATTGTTACTTCAGATTTAAATGAGCAGTACTACATCCTAAATAGCTACTTACAAGAATCCCTTGATGAATTTTACATAAACTAGGATATGCACACTTACAAATACACTAGAGACACAATATTTCTTGTCTCTTTCTAAGTTCTTCCTTCATGCTGACCTAATAAACTTTTAAACAAATGTAGAAGCTGGAGCAGAAATGATTATTATGCAATATCTAGCCACACCTCGTGCTGACATGGACCTACCTTGAGGCAACTTTTGAAGCAGGGGTGTTGGAGCCATTAATCATTCCCCTTTTCATTAAAACATTACATGCATTATCATGCAAGATTTGTATGCAAGATTCTCAATATACAAAGTTAAAAGAGAAATGAACAAGTGTGTCCATTTTCATCAGTCTCTGCACATACATTTCATCCCTTGTCTCTAAAGCATTCTGATCATTTACTGACATGCATGTGAATTGTTAGTTTGTCTGATTTCACATGGATCTAATCAATAGTCAGTGGGTTAGTGACCTGTAAAACACTGCAAATCTCTTCTTTCACGTAGGGTCACTAACACAAGCTTTTACTGAGATGAATGGATTTTATTTATTGTTTATTTGATACTCTGTATCTTCAATCTTCCCATCATATTGGACCCTCAGCTTCATTTGTCTACTGGAGATGAGTATCATTCATCATATCGTTTCAATTTTACTTGTCAGAACTTCATTTTTGGGTCACCATCTTGACGGACTTTGCACAAGGCTGTGCTTTGCACAAAATAACTATCTATTTGATGCTTTACCATTGATTTGATGCTTTGCTTCTGCAGTCATCATTCTAATGGTCACAAATGTTTTATTACCTTCAGTTCTGGCAATATGTATGGTAGTAACTAATTATTCAGGATCATCAGCTGATATCTTCACAGGCTTGCTTTGCTTCTTTCTAACAAAAGGTGTTGCTTGCAAAGTGATTTAGCTTCTTGCACTTAGAGGGCTGCATCCCCCATGCAGAACATGCTTTCTGTTCTTTCTGTCCTCCACAATATTTACATCCACTGGTCTTGAATTTCCTACTGGCCCATCTGCAAAAACCTCTCCCTCTTTACTCTAATATATCATTTTAATTTGGCCTGGAATGCATCTCTGTATAATGCAATGCTTTGTCTGTTCTCCCATTAATACACACTAGCTGATGATCAACAACCTCAGAGCTTCTTCATATGCTAACAACTTGCCTAACAGTAAATTTCTCCTCCCTCAACAGATGTGTTCTCATTGCGGGATCTCTTGTACCCATGAAAATACGACGTAATGACATAATCTTTCAGTTGTCCAAACTCTTAGACTTCAAGTGCATTTATCAGTACAGTCACAATGACCAATAGTCTCCCTCTCCCATTGAGTTCTGATGTTGAACACATACTGTTCATGAGTAACATTAACACTAGGTTCAATGTATATCTTCAAAGCCTTCATAACTTCTCCTGTCTGAGTTTGCTGCGCATTGGTGAGGTTTAGGGTGTGATACAGCTCCTAGCACTCTTTTCCCACCACTAATGGTAAGGTGGCAGTTCTAATTTGCTCAGCCTTTTTATTTAAGTCTGGAGCTATTTCTCAGTTTTGTCACTGAGACTGGAATAAATTCCAACTCTATTTATCTTAAGCTCTGAAAGTTCACACAATCTGTGTTTCACATTTCTGAAATCAATTTTCAAGTGTTGACTTGTTGCCTCAAACTAAAGTGAAAGGACATCACAGCAGAGGTGGAGGTCACATTACTACTGCAAGCCAGCTGCTAAGTATTCTGAATCAATCTGCTCCAGTGCAGGTGGAACTTGATCCAGGACATTCTGGCCCAGAAATTCCGACCTTATCACTGTGCCAGAAATCCTTCTAAGCCAGATATTTTATATATTTTTAATCTATTTTCTAACCAACCTGTTCAGAGATGTTAGTGCACACCTCTGGTGTGACTTGAATCCAGGCCTCCTGGTTCAGAGGTATGGACACTATGAATTCACTACAAGAGCCCTACAGCCAGCTACTATGTGATGGGTAAGTACATTGTTTTGCAAACAGTGAAGCAAATCAGCCTCTTAATGGGCCCATTAAGGCCACTGTGCAGACTCCAACAGGAATTTCCAATTCAGGCCATTGCCTATCAGTGGGATCGAGGTGGCCTGCCAGATATATACTAGAGGGACAGCACTCCACTTACCATTTTCAACAGCTTTTCCTGGCACTTTCACCTTGAGGCATCTTCTCTTGCACCTAATTAAATTGCTTGCCCCTGCATCTGATCTTGCTTCAATTTGCAGATCCTTTAGTCATAATTTGCCAATTTTGGTGCGACCAACAAACTTATTAATCAGATCACTTACATTTTCCTCCAAATTATTTATATACACCATCCTATATGACAAAAGCAGTCTTGTACCACTCCTCACTGTCTTCTATGACCAAGCCAGTTTTGTATCAATCTGTTCAGCTCACCCCAGATCCTATTTGTATGAGCCTACCATAAGGTACCTTATCAAATGCCATATTAAAGTCCATGTAGACAACATCCACTGTCCTTCCCTCATCAATCATTCTTGTCACCTCCTCAAAAAATTCAATTAAGTTAGTGACACATGACTTTCCGTGCACAAACCCATGCTGCCTACCACTAACAAGGTTAGATGATTAGATTCCCCACAGTGTGGAAACAGGCCCTTCAGCCCAACAAGTCCACACCGACCCTCTGAAGACAAACCCACCCCCCCACTAATGCACCTAACGCTATAGGCAATTTAGCATGGCCAATTCACCTGACCTGCACATCTCTGAACTGTGGGAGGAAACCGGAGTACCTGGAGGAAACCCACGCAAATACGGGGAGAATGTGCAAACTCCACACAGACAGTTGCCTGAGGCAGGAATTGAACTCGGGTCCCTGGCGCTGTGAGGCAGCAGTGCTAACCGCTGAGTTTCCAAATGTGAATAAATCCTACCTCTTAGTACCATCTCTAACAACTTCCCCACCACTGAAGTCGGGTTTCAGCCTGTAATTACTTGGATTATCACTGTTTCCCTTCTTAAATACAGGAACAACGTTGGCCATTGTCCAGTCCTCTGAAATGTCACCTGAGGCCAATGAGGATGCAAAGATATCTGTTAAGGTATTTCTTCCCTTGCCTTCCACAGTATCCTGGGATATCTAGCCCGAGGGACTTGTCTACCTTAATGCATTTCAAGACACCCAAGACTTCCTCCATTATGATGACCTGCTCCAGATTATTCACACATGTGTCCTGAACCTCAACATCCCTTATGTCCTGCTCTTTGGTGAATACTGATGTGAATTCCTCATTAAGGATCTCTCTCATTTCCTCAGGCTCCATATGTCACTTCCTTCCTTTATCCTTGAGTGGGCCTACTCTTTCCCTAGCTACCCTCCTGTGCCTCATATATGTATAAAATGCCATCGGATTCTCCTTAACCCTGTTAACCAACGACATTTCATGGCCCCTTTTAGCCCTGCTAATTCCCTGTTTGAGCTCCTTCCTACTTTCTCCATATTCTTCAAGAACTTTGTCTGTTTTTAGTTGCCTAGACCTTGGTAATCTTGTTTTTGACTCATCTTATCATTTCCCCTGTGATTCAAGGTACTGGATCCTGTCATGTCTGTCCTCCATTTTCACAGGAACATGTTTATCTTGCATTCTAATTAACTAGTGTTTAAAAGACTCCCACATACCAAATGTGGATTTACCCTCAAACTGCCGCTCCCAATCCACATTCTCCAATTCTTGCCTAGTTAAGCTGCAGTTGGCCTTCCCCCAGTTTAACACACTTCCACTCTTGCCCTTACCCACAAGTATCAGAAAATTTACAGAATTATTCACAATTCACAAAATACTTATATGCACTTCTGTTTTGGCAAGTTGCCCTCATTCATCTGAAAACATGTTTCCTCTTGGTGATTCTGACAGACCATAATACTGCATTTGACACTAAGAAAATCCTTGGGGTTCTGAAGATGCTATTCACAAATGCAATCACTTTCTCCTACATGAACCATGTTGCTTTAAGGGTTTATTCCAATCTATTTCAGCAAATAGTTAATAAAGAATTCTTTTAGAATATTGTAGCAATAGTTTTTATGTTTTCAGCTTGAGTGCAGAAGGGAATAGCTACCTATAAAGAATGCAAAGTTACATTCCATTGTTGTAATTTTCTATTTTTAATTAACATTTTCAAATAAATATTTGGCTGGGCTCTTTTTTCTTTTGCAATCACAAGTTCGTGATTTTCCATCCAGGTGCAGAACTGAAGAGCCAGCTGCATATAGGACATTCACATATTTCTGTCAATCAGTTAGGGAAAGTTGATTAAATGATTCAGCAAATAAAATGCTCCTGCAAGTGCAGCCTCAACTTAGTAAAACCTAATTTCTTTTGCATTTTATCAAGTTGCATAAGTAGCAATTTAATGGGGAGTACATAACGTTATATCACCTTAAACATAAAATAAATACAAAAGACAGTCATTTTGTTTGAAAAAGAAAATGATGTCATCTATCTCTGGCACAGTTTTATATCAAGCAAACCTAAATTAGACAGATGCTGCATTAATTATCAACATGGAAACATTTCATGCATGTTTTTCTTATATTTAATCAATCTTAAACTTTCATGTGCTATTTCTTATTGATTTGAAATTTTAAGATTAGAAAATTTTCATTCAATTATATTAAAAATCCTTAATAAATCCAAATTATTAAATGCAGTGGTCACAATTCTGCCTTGGGAAAACTGATGAAAAATCAGCCTTGAAACAATAACTTGGTTACTCTCTCCACAGATGCTGCCAGGCCAACTGAGTATTTCCACAATACCTGGGACCTGGTTTTGATTCCACCCTTGGGTGAATGTGTGTGTGGAGTTTGCATATTCTCCCCTTTTCTGCATAGGTTTCCTTCAGGTGCTCCAGTTTCCTCCCACAGTCCAAAGATATGCAGGTTAATTGGATTGGATATGGTAAATTGCTCATTGTTTCCAGGGATGTGTATATTAAGTGGATTAGACATGGGCATTGCAGGGTTACAGAGATAGGGTAGGTGGTGGGAATGGATGGCTTGCTCTTCGGGGTGTCAGTGTGGACTCGATGGGCTGAATGGCCTACTTCCAGACTGTAGGGCTCTGTGATTTCCAGCAAGCTTCATCTTCCACTTTTGTCATGTTTAATGATTGTTAACCATTGCTGAACTCAATAAGTGATGCATATTCAAGTATAGGAATATTAGTTAAAATTATTTATAGCTGATTCCTTTTAAATAACTGTCAATAGTGGCAGGTGCCCCTGAGCAACATTGTTATCGCATCTTTAAGACGAAAAACCAGTATTTGGTATTTCAGTGATTCAAAGACAAAAATGACTGCTATGTCAAAGGAGGATATATCAGGAGAGATGACCAGGAGCTGGTCAAATAAGGGGATTCTCAGAAGTATCTTAAAAAGACAGAAATGAAAATATGAAGGGGTTGTGGGGAAGGACATCTGAATATATTATACCAAGATAATTGAAAGTACAGACATTAATGGTGGGGCAAAAATTCAGCGGGATGAACAAATGTCCTGACTTAGTGGACTGGAAACCTGGGGGCAGGGATTAAGAGCTGGAGGAGGTCACTGATTTTAAAATGATGGGGCTATGAAAGGATATAAACATGAGGATGATAAACTTGCATTGAAAATGTTGGGGGTTTAGGGACCCAAAGATTAGTAAGGATAGAGTTGATAGGTGAGTAGAACATGTTGCAGGAGAAGATATGAGAGGCAGATGAATGAAAATTATTCAATGTGTTATGAGAAGTAGTTGGGAAACTTACTTCAGCAGGCAGAACGTCTGTAAGAGAAAAAAGCTGGAATCATTGCTCAAGCAGCAAGGACATGAATGGATCGTTCAGGGACTGCCAAAAGAGACCAGTTAACAGAGATTATAACACGTATACTATGCAGCAATCAAATTGAACATGACAGAATTCAGCTTATGTACTATGGTACAGATTGGAAGATGCTTGTCTGATCATGGGCAAAGGTTAAAGTGAATATTTTCTGAAATAAGAAAACAAACAGTATAAAGACTAAATTAAAAATATTAAAATGTAAATAAGACTCTATGTATGCTATGTGAATTGCAGCACTTGTGGCATAATGCAATATCATTTAAGTCCAAACAATTCCAAAGTCTTATTAAATGTTCATTAAAGATCACTTAAAAGCACAAGAAGTACATAACTAGCTCATGTAGGAAATTCCCTTTCTCCAAGGTTTGCAAAGCTGCCTGTGAAGTTATCTACACCTGCTTCTGCAAACATGAAACAACTTGGATAATTTGTCAGTTCTGAAAAGGGGGAGAAAGGTAAAAAATCAAAAGAAACAAGCTGTGAGCTGCACTGCAAATACAGCAACAACACCTGTAAATGTCCAACAGGATGCCAAATTTACAGGTAGCTTGAAGTGATGCCAGTTTACCCACGGCGGATCAGTAATAAGCAAACTTATATCTGATGCTCACATTCATGTTTTAGTCACTAGCAAAATCAAAATGTTAGAATCAAAAGACTAATCAGACTAAGCAAATACTATCAACATATTATCTGTTACTTGCTCCAACAACGCTACAAGTTGACAAACGTAATACAGACCTATATTACGCTCTTCAGTGGTAATCCAGCATTGATTTAAAACAGTAAAGGAGAAATCCAAATCTAGTACTTCGTCAAGGGAATCACTAAGTATCCAGCAACAGTGCTACTACCAAGCAGGCTTACAGCCAATTAGTTTGAAGAATTATCATGGACAGCAAACCAGGAAGTTAAATGCACTCATGATCCTTCACTTTTTAGTATCATTTTATAGAGAGCAATATAAAGATTGGGAAGTAGATGGAGATTATCGTAGAATTCACAGTAGAAAAATGAATATAACTCAATTATAGTTGAAAAATGAATATAACACAATTATATTTGAAAATTCATAAGCAAACCTTAAAAAATGTGTAATTTCTTACCATGATGGAAACAAATTGGCAATTCACAATCATGTCAGTGCATTTGCAGGACCAAATAGATTGATTAGGAGTGCTTCCAATTAGCATGCTGTCAAATCTTAGTTACAACTACTTCAGAAAGGTACAACTTATACCAGGATTTTTACAGAAAATTTAATAATTTAGAAGTGGAAACTTTCATTAGATGAATAACTTTTAATTAATCACAGTCGGTCATGGTAAATAAACTTCAAAATTGTTGTCAATTTCAGAGGTATAATAACAGAAAAGATTCACAATTTCAGTTCATTAGAACCCCAAAACCCGTGTCACACTTAATAATTATGGGTATTTAACAATCAGATAATTGCATTAAGGATCAGACACAAAAAAACTTTACTAAATCAATTGAAGAATATTCTATCCCTTCAAAGTTAACATACAAAGTAAATGTTAAAAAAAAATCATTTTAAAAATGTTTAAAAATCTTTTTTAATAGACTTATTTAAGTAAATATAACTTTGGACATAAGACAGAATGATCCCATATGTTAAATTGAACCACTGCCAGGATAAAAGTGGGTTATGTGCCTGCATAGATGGACAATGAGAGTCTGGGTAGGATATAACAGGTAGCAGATAATGAAGTAGTTACTACCAGGGCCACAATCCTTGCCTCTCAGAGCTGCTGACCCAGTCAGACGTCCAACAGCAGCAATGATAATGAGGCCCGGTAAGAATTTCCACTTATTGCACGGAGACAGGAAAGGCATGCCCCATTAATCAAAGGAATGAATCTTGCAGTGGTGGAGTGGTAAGGAAGTCCCACCATGGGCCACAGACAATCCATTAAAAAAGGTCCCTCATTACTATGGGAAACCCCACTGGGAAGCTACCATAGTTTTCGTGGCAGCCTTGGCACACAGTGTGGGATCAGCCTGGGGCTGATAAAATGCCATTAAGGATGAGAAGCAGCTGTTAATTTGCCAATTTAATTATTAATTAATGGTTTAATTGGCTGCCCATTTCCACTTGGTGGGTAATGATGTTGTTGCCATTCCCAATGTGGAGAATATCAGAGCTTACAGAATGCAGCTTACAGAGGCAAGTTTTTAAGGACTGTCTTAAAGGAGGCAAAGCAGTGAGATGGTAGAGAGATTTAAGGAGGAACTTCCAGAATTTAGGATTTGAGTGCAGAAGTAAAGATATGGCAGCTGAAGGCATAGCCACTATTGGTGGAATGATTGAAATTATAAGTGCTTAAGAGGCCTGGTTTTTTCAGCATGGACTAGCTCACAGGTATCTCAAATTGTGGAGCTAGAGAAGATTACAGAGACAGAGCAGGAACAAGGCCAGAGAAATACTTGAAAGCTGAGTTGAAAATTCTAAAATCAAAATATTGATTAACTAGGAGCCAATGTTGTAAAGAGATCAATTAAAAATAATTATTGAAATATAACAGTTTACTGTTGATAGTCTTGATTAGACATACCATATTTCATGCTAATTGCCATAGGATCATAGAATCATACAGCACAGAAGAAGCCCTTCAGCCCACTGAGTCTGTGTTCATAGCTTATACATCAGACAAATCCACTCAAATAATATATATATAGTTTTTTTTGCTTATAGTGTATCCTCTCTTTGCTGTTTCTTTGGGTGTCTGAATCATCAAAGGTATACATAGGAAATTAAGGCATTGCCAGCTTCCTATAATATCCACTGGCAAGCATCAATGGCATGGTGCAATTTGTCTTTGACCAACAATTGAAGCCGAAGCACATTCATTGAACATACATCACAAATGTGTGGAGAAATTATTGCAAATGAAACTTAGGTGGAGTTTGCAAACACATACTTCATGTTTTTGCTTTTTCAATGTCCTGATGTCCAGCAGATACAGATTTTTACTTTCGCCCATAAAACTGGCACTGCCTGCCCTGTACCACATTCCAGTTTCATTTTGCGTCCAGAGAATGGCAAGTATTGGCATATAACGCAACTTCCCATTGATACCTGCTACCCCACCCCTTAGGTGTCTCCATGGCTCCTTGAACTTTGTTGTAGCCTGACCGCCCATTTCCATCCATCCCTGCAAGTGGAGATGCACGATAATGAACTTTTCCTCCAAGTACCCTCCCTCCACCAAGAGCCTCAACATTACAATGTAATGATGCCCACTCTGGTACTCTAAGCACCCCCTCTGGAGATCACAATGGTGATCACTGCTAATAACATTATCACCTTCCCCACACTATCCACAACTTCCAGTAGCCTACCATACCCTCTGATGCTGCTTAGTCTACACCCCACACATCTTGAGTTTCCCACCATCATCATCCTTGTCCCACCTTTCCACATACCTTTCCTTTCTCCCCACCCCTTGTGGCAGTGATCCGCTGGTGCCGTTACAGTGTCCCTTGCACTCCCCTCAATGATCAATGGGCATATTGTTGGAAATTGGAGTTCCCTTTAAAACTCTGTCCTTTGAGTATTCCATAGTCAGTACTTCCTGTGTAGTGAGATCTCATTTAACTGCGTTGCAATAGTAAGAAGCAAACTTTAACAAATGATTTATTGAGCACACAGTACCCTATTGTGAATGCAGTGTTTTGGAAAATGAGAAATATTTGTTCTTAGAAGCAATGAAAAAATCTAATTTTCAAATGAAGGTGGATAAAGGGTAAACTGTCATCCTGGCATCATGAGTAGCTGCCTGTGGTCATTGGTCGAGAGGATTTAAAATGGTGATTTACTCAGCATAAATAACCAGCTCTCAAAGTAAGGTATATCAACATGGATGGGGGATGGGAGAGAGGGAAACAGAGTGAGAGAGACGGGGATGGTCGAGAGAGAAGGGAGGGAGGGAGAGAGAAAGGGCAAAAAAGTGAGAGAGAATTCAGGGGAATGAGTCACCAACTATTTGGGAGAAGACCAGAAGTTCCCCTATGTCAGGCCAATGGAGGAACAAAGACTGTTACCAGCAAAAACTGCATGATATCAAGGATGAACACTCCATCACTTCAAACCTACAGCCCAGGTTCTCCATTCTACAGTAAGGCATTAGGATCAATAAAGCATTCTGATCTGTCAGGGTCATAGACTTTGTCTAATTAACTGATGTAACATACTAAACTTTTGGTTCTTAAACTCAACAAAATATCAGAAAATTGCTACAAATTGTTGGGCTGAGGGGTGACCTTATAGAGGTTTATAAAATCATGAGGGGCATGGATAGGGTAAATAGAAAAGGTCTTTTCCTTGGGGTGGGGGAGTCCAGAACTAGAGGCATAGGTTTAGGGTGAGAGGGAAATGATATAAAAGAGACCTAAGGGACAACTTTTTCACGCAGAGGGTGGTGCGTGTGTGGAATGGGCTGCCAGAGGAAGTGGTGGAGGCTAGTACAATTGCAACATTTAAAAGGCATCTGGATGGGTATATGATGGGCGGCACAGTGGCACAGTGGTTAGCACTGCTGCCTCACAGCGCCAGTGACCTGGGTTCAATTCCCGCCTCAGGTGACTGACTGTGTGGAGTTTGCACATTCTCCCCGTGTCTGCGTGGGTTTCCTCCGGGTGCTCCGGTTTCCTCCCACAGTCCAAAGATGTGCAGGTCAGGTGAATTGGCCATGCTAAATTGCCCGTAGTGTTAGGTAAGGGATAAATGTAGGGGTATGGGTGGGTTGCGCTTCGGCGGGGTGGTGTGAACTTGTTGGGCCGAAGGGCCTGTTTCCACACTGTAAGTAATCTAATGAATAGGAAGGGTTTGGAGGGATATAGGGTTGAGATATCTGGTTAGCAAGAACGAGTTGGACCAAAGGGTCTGTTTCAATGCTGAATATCTCAATGACTCTATGATCTTATCACTGCTTAGATTAGATAACTGTGATCACAAACTCCTGAAAATCAACAATATCCCCATAAATGTATTGGCTCCATTTCTGCTGACCTTCGATGAGCAATCTCAAAACATACCTGACCAGAACACTGATCACTGTCTAAGCAGCTCCCTAATGGATAATACACAATTCCCCTCACTGCTCCTGAGCACTGCTTCTATTGAACAGATTATTGTCCACTCCCTGGACTGTATTTAGACAGATTCCCTGACTGTGAGTGGACCAAGTGGATGACTGACCATGGCCAACCTCTGCACTGTGTGAAGGCTTGTGCCAATGTCTGACGGTACTGGTATCCCTGAAAGATGACAGTCCCCGGCTTTGACTGGACTGACTACAAGTCCCCATCACTTTCCAACATGGCCATGGGGTTGAATACATATATAGTGTGTTTACTGCATCAACAGATGGCATATACTGCAGGTGTTAGACTGAAGTCTTTGTGTGATGTACAGTAAGATGACGTAGGTTGTTGCTACGAGAGAGCAAACAAGCAACCTAGTGAGATATTTGCCTTGCTGCTCAGCAAATGCATTACAGAGGGAGTGAGTTTTTCTAATGTCAATGCAAACCTTGTCAAATTTCTCATGCCACAGATCTCACGCATATTGTTAAGGTCCCTATAAGATTCTACCCAAAGTATTTTGGTTGATAAAACACATTTTACACATTATATCCCCTTATTGTCTATGGTACTTATACCTTTTAACAAACTCTTCAAAGAGGATGCGATGAGAATATCCTTGAGCCCGAATGCGAATAGTTTCCAAAATGCCAGTGTACCGCAACTGAACCAGTACTCTTTCTTCAAAAAACTTTTCTGCTTCTCGATCGTCATTGGGTTTGATGCAACGGACAAAATGAGGTTGTCCGACCACCATTTTAGACAGGAGATCCATTAAGGAATACTACGGGTAAGAAAGAAAATCCATCTGTAAACTTTCTTTATTGGCTGGAAATCAATCAACTGTTTCTACTTGCTCGATAAGACAGGAAGAGTTGTAGTGATAGAGGACTCGATTGTAATGGGAAATGACAAGCAGTTCTGTGGCAGCAGACGAGACTCTGGAATGATATGTTGTCCCCCTGGTGCCAGTGTCAGGATTATCTCAGAGGGCATTCTAAGTGCGGGGGGGGCGGTGGCGGAAGTGTTATGGGAGGAAGGTGAACAGCCAGCAGTTGTGACATATGTCAGTACTGGTGACATGGGTTTAAAAAAAGAGATCCGCAAGCAGGAATTTAGAGAGTTAGGCAGTGGATTAAGGAGGAAGACTACTAAAGTTGTAATCTCCTGATTACTTTGAATGTGACACACTACTGGGTACAGGAACAGGAAGATAGATGAATAATGGGCTAAAGCGATGTTGTAGGAGGGAGGGTTTCAGATGTTTGGATCCTTGGGATAGCTTCTGGGATAGGTGGGGCCTGTACAAGTTGGACAGCTTGCACCTGAACTGGAATGGGTCCAATATCCTTGCTGTGAGGTTTGCTTGTGCTGTTCGGGAGCTTTTAAACTGACCTGGCAAGGGGAGGGGGCACAGAGTAGATGTAAAGTTGGGAGCATGGTCCAATCAGACATAGAAGGAATGCTAGGGTGGTCCAGTAGATGGAGAAGACAGGGGCAGGATAAGTCACACAGGACGTCTAGAAAACTAAGTTGTATCTATTTAGCGCATGACATGGAGGAGCCGGTATTCGACTGCAGTGGACAAAGTTAAAAATTACACAACACCAGGTTATAGTCTAGCAGGTTTATTTGGTAGCACTAGCTTTCAGAGCGCTGCTCCTTCTTCAGGTGGTTGTGAAGCAGGGCCATAAGACACAATTTATAGCAAGACATTACAGTGTCATGCAAGTAAAATTCTATATTTAACAATCTAGATTGTTGTTAAGTCTCTCATCTTTTAGAATGGGTTACAGGTTTCAGTTCATTAATATGTAAATCCCAGAACTTCTTTTAAGTCACATTCTCAAGATAACTTATGGTTTTATATAAAAAAAATTACATCTCAGCTCAGATAATGCATTAAAGGTGTACGGTCAGTGTCTGTCTATATTCCAATCTTGAGTCAGACTGGTTCTATTTCCAAAGTGGAATTTACAAAATATTATATGGATTGACTGTCTACATTGACTGCCTACAGGTTGTGTACTTGTTGAGCAGAATAGAATGTATCTGTAAATATAATTCTGCAAACACAAATTCACCCCATCGACATACATGTGTAGGAAAGAGAGAGAGAGCGAGAGTGACTGTGTGCGTGTGAGTGCACGTGACAGAGTGTGTGCTTGTGGGTGTGGTATAAGCCTGTGAAAGGCTGCGTGAGTGGGTGTGAGTGTGGATGGGGTGTACATGTGTGCATATGAGAGACAGTGTGTGTATGAGAGACGGTCTGCGTGAGTGTTTGAGCATGTAAGTGACTGTGTACGTGTGTGTACGTGTGTGTATACCTGTGTGTGTGAGAGAGCAAGAGAGAGAGTCTATAGTGTAGTGGGATCATGTGTAGTATGACATGAACCCAAGGTCCCAGTTGAGGCCAGCCTAATGGGTACCGAACTTGGCTATCAGCCTCTGCTTGGTCAGTCTCTGTGGTTGCCTGTCCCGAAGTTCACCGTGGATGATGGTCACCCAATGATCCGAGGCCTAATGTTCCGGACCTCTGAAGTGTTCCTTGACTCTATAGAAACACCCTTGTCTGGTGATTGTGCAGTGTCCATTCATCCATTGTCGTACTGTCAGCTTGGTCTCACCAATGTACAATGCCTCGGGGAAACCTTGCTGCAACGTATGAGGTAGACAACGTTGACCGAGTCACATGAGTACCTGCCGCATACATGGTGGGTGGTATCCTCACGTGTAAGATGGCATCCATGTCGACACTCTGACATGACTTGCAGTGGTTGCCATGACAAGGTTGTATGGTGTTGTGATCTATGTTGTCCTGAAGGCTGGGCAATTTGCTGTGAACAATGATCTGTTTAAGGTTTCCAATTGTTCAAAGGCGAAAAGTGGAGAAGTTGGAAAGGTCTTGGTGAGATGATCATCTTCATTGATAATGCATTGCAGGCTGCAAAGAACATGGCACAATTTTTCGGTTCCTGGGAAGTACTGGGCAACAAAGGGTACCTTATTGGTTGCAACCTGTGTCTGTCTCCTGAGGAGGTTATTATGGTTTCTTGCTGTGGCACGTTGGAACTGGCGATGGATGAGTTGAACATCGTACCCTGTTCTTTTCAGGGCATCCTCGAGCACTTTCAGGTGTCCATCATGTTCTTCATGATGAGGAGGAACGTAACGTAAAGTACTCAAGGATGCCATCACCTTCACATATTCACACTCATGCAGACCTTCTCTCATACACACGTTCTTTCTCATACACACACATATGCACCCCTCACACTCACATCCACGAACGCATTCTCTCACTGGCGTATAGCCCATCACACTCAAACACACACTTTACCAAACTTGCAGACACACTAAAATACAATATCTCACATGCACTCACATTCACATGCACACACTCATAAGCACAAACTCATTCTCTCTCTGTCTCTCTCCGGCGCATGCACATACATGTAAGTCTAGGGGGTGAATTTGTGTTTGCAGAAATATATTTGCAGATACATTCTATTCTGCTCAAAAAGTGCACAACCTGTAGGCAATTAATCCAGGCAGTCAATCCATATAATATTTTGTAAATTTCACTTTGGAAATAGAACCATTCTGACTCATGATTAGAATACAGACAGGCTCTGACCTCACACCTTTAATGCATAGTCTGAGGTGCAATGTCACTATTTTTTAAATATAAAACCTTAAGTTATCTTGAGAATGTGACTTAAAAGAAGTACTGGGATTAACATATTAATGAACCGAAGCCTATTAACCCATTCTAAGAGATGAGAGACTTAACAACAATCTAGGTTTGTTAAATATATCATTTCAGTTGCATGACTCTGTAATCGTTTGCTATAAATTCAGAGTCTTATGGCCCTGCTTCACAACCACCTGAAGAAGGAGCAGTGTTCTGAAAGCTACTGCTTCCAAATAAACCAGTTCAACTATTACCTGGTATTGTGCAATTTTTAACTTTGTTTTAGTACAAGGAGCTTAACTAGCAAGATGGATGAACTGATAACTTTGATCATATGTGGGAACATGATACTGTTGCAATCATTGAGTCATAGTGGAAGGAAGGACGGGACTGGCAACTCATCATTCCAGGGTACAGAAGTTTCAGTTGAGATAGGTGGAAGTAAAAAAGGTGGGAACATTACATTATTGATTAAGGAAACCATCAAAGTAATAATGGAAGACATCCTAAAAGGGTCTTCAAATGTGGTCACCTGAGTGCAGCTCAGAAATAAAAAAGGGTGATTACCTTGCTGGAATTACACTACTATCCTCCCAACAGTCAGAGGGAGATAGAGGATCAGATATGTAGGCAAATCATAGAAAGGTCTGAGAGGAACAGGGTTAAAGTTGGAGAGGACTTCAATTAAGATCAACTAGGATCACCTTAAGTGTGAAAAGATTAGACAAGATGGAGTTTTTAAAGTGCATCTAGGAAAGTGATTTGTACGAGTAGATAGATGGGGCAATGCTAGACCTAATTCTAGGAAATGAAGTTGGTCAAGCGGTTGAAGTTTTAGTGGTTGAGTATTTTTGGGGATAGTGACCAAGTTTCGAAGTCATTATGGAAAGGGATAAGGATAGTGTAGAAATTAACTGACTAAACTGGGGAAAGGTTGATTTCAGTATCATTAGACAGGGTCTGGCAAACAGACTGAGCAGGTAAGTAGACATTTCGAAAGTGGGAGTCTTTTAAAAGTAGTATAGTAAGAAATCAGACCCAGCAAATTCCTTTTAAGTCCAGGGAATCCTGAATGCCAAAGGATATCAAGAGTTTGATAAAGAAAAACAAGGCAAGCATATGTCAGGCATAGTACATTAAAAACAGGGGAAGCCGTTCATAGGCATAAAGAGTGTCGGACATTGCTTAAAAAGGAAACCAGGAGAGCAAAGAGGGGCCACGAGAATCCTTGGTCGATTAAATCAAGAAAAACTCAAGGCATTTTATACATACATTTAGACTCAGAGTGTTACCATAAAAATCTATGAGAGATCAAAAGATCAATGTGTGCATGGAACCAGTGGACATGGGCAAGGTTTGAAATGAATTTTTCTCATCTGCGTTCACAGAAGGGAAAGAGATTGTAGTTGGGGTATCAGAGGGCATGATGAGGTTCTAGAACATATTAATATTAACAAGAAGGAGGTACTAGATGTTTTAGTAGGCAGAAAGGTGCACAAATCTCCAGCGGCTGCTGAGATGTATCCCTGACTCTTCCAAGTCAGAAGAGATTACTGGGTTCCTGGCGGTGATACTTAATACTTTACTGGCCACAGCTAAAGTGCCAGATGAATACAGTACAGCTAATGTAGTTTCTTTATTCAAGAAGGGCAGCAGGAATAGGCCAGATAATTACAGACTGATTAGCTTGACATCAGTGGTAGGGAAATTAATGGAAAAGATTTTGAAGGACACGATTAATCAATACTTGGAAATGCAGGGATTGATCCGAGTTAGTCAGTACTAAGTTGTTAGAAGGAAATCCTGTTTGACGAATTTGAGGTTTTCAAAAACGTGACTAAATATAGTGATGAAGATCATGCAGTTGATCTGGTTTCATGGACTTCAGTGAGGCCTTTGATGTCCCATATGGAACGCTGGTCCAAATGATAAGAGGTCATGGGATCCAAGGCAAGTTGGCAAACCGGATCCAAAATCGGCTTACAAATAGAAGGTATAGACTAATACTGGAGAGTTCTGTTTGTAATTGGAAGCCTAAGACCAGCAGAATACCACAGGGATCGATGCTGGGAACCATGTTTCTTGCTGTGTACATTAACAACTTGGATGTTTATGCAGAAGGCATTAGAAAGTTTGCAGATGACACAGAAATTGGTGCTATTGTTGAAAGTGAGGAGGATGGTTCCAGGCTTACATTGATTAGCTGGTAAACTGGGTAGAGTAATGGCCAATGGAATTTAATCCCAATAAGTCGCTGGCCTTAGCTCAGTAGTTACTTGGATTTCCTTGAAATCCATCTGATCGCATGTTCGCGTCCAGTTAATTACGGGCGGTGCCCTGCGCTTCATTCTTCAGTAACTTTCTTTGTTGGGGGCGGCATGGTAGCTCAGTGGTTAGCACTGCTGCCTCACAGCGCCAGGGTTCCGGGTTCAATTCCCGCCTCAGGCAACTGTCTGTGTGGAGTTTGCATATTCTCCCCATCTGCGTGGGTTTCCTCCGGGGGTGCTCCGGTTTCCTCTCACAGTCCAAAGATGTTCAGGTCAGGTGGATTGGCCATGCTAAGTTGCCCATAATGTTTGATGCAGGGGTAAATGTAGGGGAATGAGCCTGGATGGGTTGCTCTTCGGCGGGTCAATGTGGACCTGTTGGGCCGAAGGGTCTGTTTCCACACTGCAGGGAATCTAATCTAATCTACAGTGTGAGGTGATTCCTTTTAAGGATGTCTAATAAGGAATTGATGGCAGGTCCTTAGGGAGTACTGAGAAACAAAGGAACCTTGTTGTACAACCTCATAGATCCATGAATGACTCCTGCCCCACTAGCTACCTGACGAAAGAGCAGCACTCCGAAAGCGAGCACTTCTAAATAAACCTGTTGGACTATAATCTGGTGTTCAGAGTCGAAGAGTGTGGTGCGAGAAAAGCACAGCCAGTCAGGCAGCATCTGAGGAGCAGGAAAATTAACATTTCGAGCATAAGCCCTTCATCAGGATTGAGGCTTGTAGCCCAAGGGAGCTGAGAGATAAATGGGAAGGGGTTGGGGCTGGAGGGGAGAGTGGGTGGGGGGAGGTAGCTGGGAATGCGATAGGTAGATGAAGGTGGGGTTGAAGGTGATAGGTCGGAGAGGAGGGTGGAGTGTTTAGGTGGGAAGAAAGATGGACAGCTAGGACAGTTCAAGAGGGCAGTGACAAGTTGGAACGTTGGATCTGGGATAAAGTGGGAGGAGGGGAAATGAGGAAACTGGTGAAATCTACATTGATCCCATGTGGATGGAGGGATGAAGGTGGAAGACGAGGCGTTCTTCCTCCAGGCGTCAGGTGGTTAGGGTTTGGTGGTGGAGGAGGTCCAGGACTTGCATGTCCTTGGTGGAGTGGGAGGGAGAGTTAAAATGTTCATTTAAGAAGCATCTGGATGAGTACTTTCAATACCAGGACATAGTAGGATATGGATTAAGTGCCGGTAAATGGATTAGTGTAGTTTGGTGGCATGGACAAGCTGGGCAGAAGGGCCTGTTTCTATGATGTATGACTCTGTGATACATTCCTAATTATTTACATTCATGAGAATTGGAACAATTTAAATCATTTCTATTCAAATAATTTAGTGCAAATTGTTTGCTGCCCGGAAAGAAAATTTCAAGCAAAATAAATAAACATTGCACCTGGTATTAAAAATCACAAAAGTTTCAGCTAGAAATAAAAGTACTAAAATTACAATGACATCTTTTCAAAGGTCTCATTGAAGAGTATGTGCCTTTTAAATGACCTTCTGCTCAAGTTTTTGGTCCTGGATATTATAGCAAAATTCCTCAACATATTTTCAACTTGATTTTTATGTCCTCGTTGTCTACAGAAGTAGTGCCAGAAGACTGGAGGCTAGCAAATGTGGTTCCCTTGTTCAAGAAGAGGAGTAGGGATAACCCTAGTAACTATAGGCCGGTGAGTCTCACTTCTGTTGTGGGCAAAGTCTTAGAGAGAATTGTAAGGGATAGGATTTATGAACATCTGGATAGGAATAATGTGATCAAGGATAGTCAGCATGGTTTTGTGAAGGGCAGGTCGTGCCTCACAAACCTTATTGAATTCTTTGAGAAGGTGACTAAGGAGGTGGACGAGGGGTAGATGTGGTGTATATGGATTTTAGTAAGGCGTTTGATAAGGTTCCCCATGGTAGGCTACTTCAACAAATATGGAGGTATGGCACTGAGGGTGAGTTGGAGGTTTGGATTAGGAATTGGCTGGCTGGAAGAAGACAGAGGGTAGTAGTTGATGGTAAAGGTTCATCTTGGCGTGCTGTTACTAGCGGTGTTCCGCAAGGATCTGTTTTGGGACCATTGCTGTTTGTCATTTTTATAAATGACCTGGAGGAGGGGCTAGAAGGTTGGGTGAGCAAGTTTGCGGATGATACGAAAGTCGGTGGAGTTGTTGACAGTGAGGGAGGATGTGTCAGGTTACAGCGGGATATAGATAAGCTGCAGAACTGGGCAGAAAGGTGGCAAATGGAGTTCAATGTAGGTAAGTGTGAGGTGATTCACTTTGGTAAGAGTAACAAAAAGATGGGGTACTGGGCTAATGGTCGGATACTTGGTATTGTGGATGAGCAGAGGGATCTTGGTGTCCATGTATACAGATCTCTGAAAGTTGCCACCCAGGTAAGTAGTGCGGTGAAGAAGGCATATGGTGTACTGGCTTTTATTGGTAGAGGAATTGAGTTCCGGAGTACTGAGGTCATGTTGCAGTTGTATAAGACTCTGGTGCGGCCGCATCTGGAGTATTGTGTGCAGTTTTGGTCGCCATACTATAGGAAGGATGTGGGGGCACTGGAACGGGTGCAGAGGAGGTTTACCTGGATGTTGCCTGGTATGGTAGGAAGATTGTATGAGGAAAGGCTGAGGCATTTGGGTTTTGTTTTCATTGGAGAAAAGAAGGTTTAGGGGTGACTTGATAGGGGTGTACAAGATGATTAGGGGTTTAGATAGGGTTGACCGTGAGAACCTTTTTGCATGTATGGAGTCAGCTATTACGAGGGGGCATAGCTTTAAATTAAGGGGTGGTAGGTATAGGACAGATGTTAGGGGTAGGTTCTTTACTCAGCGAGTCGTGAGTTTATGGAATGCCCTGCCAGTAGCAGTGGTGGACTCTCCCTCTTAATGGGCATTTAAGCGGGCATTGGATAGGCATATGGAGGATAGTGGGCTAGTGTAGGTTAGGTGGGCTTGGATCGGCGCAAATCGCGGGCCAAAGGGCCTGTACTGTGCTGTATTCTTCTATGTTCTACGTTCTATAACTTTGGAAAATAACATCAAAGAAAGACATCTGCACAGGAAGCTTACAATTTTGTCTCATAGTCCCCATATGTATAAATGCACGCCCTTTAACATTTTACAGTGTTAATGACATTTTATGATCTTCAAAAGCCTTTCTTTTAAAATATTTGCAGCTAAATTAATAACATTACCCTGAAGTAAGAAGCCACAGTTTGTCTTTTCATGTTTGTTGTTTCCTCGGGATGTCGCATAACTTCCAGTGTATCAACCTGAATACGGTACAGTGAAAATGCAATATTTGTCAGCAATTTATGGATTACAAAAACAAGTTTGCCTTCTACAAATAAGCTGTGGATAGAGTGATAAAATTACAAATGCAAAAAAAAAGCAGAGATTCAGCAACTGAGAGTCAATAAAATGAATCAAAGAAATCAAAGGGTGCTAGCTTAAAGGCATACTGTGGATATTAAAATAGAACACAATTCAAGTTTTTGCCATTAAACCAACATAAAATTTATCCAACACATAAATTCTGTCTTTAAAAAAGCCCTATTAACCCAACAATATTAACATTTTGATGATGTTGTACTTTATAAACAACATATTTCATCAAGTCTAATGAACCACTAAAATGAATGGCTTCAGAGGTATGTATACATTATCATCATAAGCACTGTCATGCGTTTCTGTTTGTTACGTAAATATATTTAGGACATAGGTAGACATTATGTTTAGCTTATAATTGCTGTTGCATGTTGCCATCTAATCTAACAAAACTGAAGTTACAAATTTGTGAACTAAGAATTGGTTTTACTGCATAATCTCCAGAGAACAACAGAACATGCAAAAAAATGACACATTAGTGAATGGGCTGTAAATGTACAATGAATGAAAAATTCATCTGCAAACATGCAGCAACATAAAAATGCTTTTTAGATTTGAGGAATTTCACATCAATGATGCCTGCAACTCTCAGCATGGCAAATTTCTAAAATAAACTGAACTAACCCGGAAATAGATGTCAAGATAGTAACACTTCCCCATAGGGAAAGAGGGGAAATCGGAGGGTGATTAAAATCTATCCTAAAGTAATGCTTAAAAATATGGAACAGGCATTCTGTGATCTACAATAGATTTAATTCACCAGATTGTTTTTAATTATTAAATTAAGCAAGAATTTTTTTGTTATGGCCGACACAACCAATTTGTTAGCGTGATGGGTAAAATAGACTTTTTACATATTTAATTTACTACTGGTTTGCAGTCAAAGTGCAAGAGATGGGTGGCACGGCCCATGGAAATGCAGGTTTACCACTCTGTGACAAAATAATGAGATTTGAAGCAGGCTTGGCATTGTGCCTCAACCCTTATTGACATCGTACTGTAACCTTTCTGAAATAAAAAAAAGCAGTTTGAGTTAAGAAAAATCAGGTCTCTATGAGAATTGCAGCAGGAATTTGTTAAGAGTGTTGAGAGGCAGGATCCAAAGCCCACAATTGGATAGCAGGTCAGGGTAGGTCAGGTCTAGGCATGGAGTCTTAGATCAGCAGAGAGGGGCTGAGGGGAGTGGGATTTTGGGGCGGGGGGGTGTTGCTGAAAAGCTTGCGGGACATGGTGCAGTGAAGTGAGGCTGTGGATGGGTGAGGACTGGTCTTTGTGATTCAGAGTTGGATTAAGGCCTGAAGTGTTGTGGTTGAAGGTGGTGGCAATGGAGTCAGAGTTCTCAACTGAGTTTTGGCTTAAGACGTCAAGTCTGCAATAAGGATTCAGGACTCCTGAAGCAATGGCACTGGGGGAAATCAGAAACAACTGAGTATTTTAAGACAGGATCAGGAGGAGTGTGCCTGCTCCAGCCGATTCCTGATTTGGATAATGAACTTCCTGGGGTTCATTTCCAGTAGTGCTTGCTTGCCATAGTGCTGGAGTTGCCAGGGACATCAGTCAAGCATGAAGCCTCTTAAGTGTACTCCATTTTATCCAAAGTGTACTCCAAAGTGTACTCCATTTTATCATGTCCAGAGGTGATTAAAGGGCACCTATTATTTGTTCTTACCAAAGAAAATGGCCTGTGGAGATCTGGCTGGAAGTAAGTAAGTGACTTCCAGCTGCCATTTTGAGGCCATAATACACCGCATAGCTTATGAGAAAAAGGGGCTACATGGCCAACTTCTAGACTTATGTAATGAGGAGTCATAATTATACAAGTTAAATCAGGAAATCAACACTGAAACAGACATTACAAATTTAAAACAATTAAAAAAAATACTTATTTTGTGCACAGATAAACTGAACAATTGCCAATGTGTACTGCTGTCACATTTATGTCATTAAATGTTATCTTGTTGTCACTCTTACCTTCAGCAAGTATTTAGGAGACTGTATTCGAAAAGTAAATAGAATAAAAGATGATCAACATATAACAAGAAAGATAATTTTTAGTCAAGAAATAAAGCAATAGAAGATCAGCACTATAAGTAAGATTAAAGAGCTGTAAAAGTGAACATTTTGGCAATAACAACAGAAATCTGTTTTAAACCCTCTCAAGTTTTCACAGCTTGTTGTTTTGCAGGTAGTATTTATAACATATTGACAAATAAGGCGAAGAGAACATCTGCAAACAAAACTCAATGTCCCTCTCACAAGTTGCATTAAAAGGCATAACTTCAAAGCACTCAAAATCATCACAAGGCTAAATAAATATTGGGAATTTTGATTAGATCTGTAGCAAGGGTCATTATTTAGTCTCTCACATCATAGTATGAATGCAATCACCAACGAAGTTTTTTGGATCAGAAAGCTTGTATCTTTTGCTTTTAGGAAAACTCTGAAATAATTTTAGATTTTTTGCAAACATCATTATTTTACCACAAGCTGCAATTTATTTTTAAACATCAAGTCCCTGCTTTACGAAAAGGTTACTGCTAAATGTTTGCTGTTGAAATGTAGTACTATGTATATATTGGATTTGTGCTGGCTGTATTCATTGATTGGCTTGACTTCAGTTCTTTTCTTTGAAGATATAGTAGCCAGAGGGATAGGTATAAGTCTTGGTGACTCACGCCATAGGATGCAAATGAAGAACCCAAGAACTAAGTGCTTTGATGTAAATGTAAGTGTAAAGTGCATGTGAAATGCAGTTTGAGACTATGCAATTAATACTGAGCAATTAAAATTAACCGAATCTAAGCATAAAATTTAAATACTTAAAGGTAAATATTTTCATTTCACAACTGTTGCTTTATTAGTTTAAACTGTATGAGTATATGAAAAACTGCAAAATAAAGTTTCAATTAATCTATTAATAAATTGTATTCTCCTGAAACAGTTTGTTTAAATTTGTTTCACTTGATCCTATGAAGAACTGAATTCAAATACACTTTTGTAGTTCACAAAGTCAGCAGAAGAGATAAGTTGTACTGAAGTAATAAAAAAGGAAAGGGGTCTCAGGATTATTATCAAAATAAATTTAATGACTGTGTAAAGTAAACTGTAGCTTAATGTAAATCTCACAATGAAAACTGGATGTTTCTCTGTTTGAATGAACCAGTTATAAAATATACAAACCTTTTTACGGCCTGCATTAAGCTGTGGAGGTAATGACCTTGATGCTGCATTTACTCTTGCTCTTGATTGTGCTAAATTACCTGAAAAGAGAGAATCCAGTTTTATGCTGGGGATGTTAAAGAAGAGATTGTAAATAAAAGTGCGATATACTCAGGATATGTCAAAGTTTTAGTACGTCTCGCACAAGATGTCCAAATGTTTTCTCTGGCTACATCTTCAGAGGCTAAACTGTGATTAATAGCATTGAAAGAAGGCTTTGAAGCAGGATTGGTAACATCAAAGTCTTAATCCATAGGTGGCAGGACTTTTTAATGAGTGGAGCATTTTAACACATTTCAACGGATTTACAGCATAAATAAACAATAGGTCGCTGAAGATATTCCTTGCATCTTTTAGCAAATGCTATGGCCATGCTGAGATATAACTCATAATTTAAATATGGAGAGTGTAATAACTGCATATGCAAGTGTTAAAAAAAAAACTTTTGGAGAATCACACTACAGGTGGTAAAACATTTCTAAGTATGTACTTAACAGGCTTTGAACAATAATTTTGTGAATAATATTTTATCAATGTTATGGAAATAATGCTAAGTCACTTCAGCGGCACCTTATATAGTCAATTTATTTGCATTTTATTCAATGAAAGTAGATAGATACAGATTTAAATTAAGCAGTCCAAAATAAATGGCGACCATTTATTGTTTCCTTTGATGACTCTTAAAATTAAAAGCATGATATAAGTGCAAGTTATAGTAAGCATAATTTCTCCATAAAGAAAATAAGGCATGCTCAAAACTGTTAATATCCAAACAACGCACTAAATCTATTATCAGTGCATTACCAGACTTAAGCCAATAAATGAAGACCTCGATGCGGGGGGTGTTGGGATGGAACAGAAATTCCGAGAGGGTACAGGATACATGGGCTTGGCAGGGAATGGAATTCTGAGAGGGAATGCAAAATGTGGGTAAGATGAAATAGGCATTCTGGGAGTGAATAGGAAACGGGACTGAAAGAGAATGGAAAAATTGAGCATTGTTGAGTATTGGGATTCTGAGATGAATGGAAAATGCGAGTAGGAGAGAATGGGAAGGGGTGGAAGTTCTGAGGAGATGGGAATTCTGAGAAAGAATGGAAAATACGGGTGTGGGGGGGAAATGGGAAATCTGACTGGGTATACAAAATATGGAGGTGGAAATCAATGGAAATTCTGAGAGGGAATTAGAAATAGGAGTGGCAGAGAATGGGAGTTCTGAGGGGGAATGAGAAATGGGTGAGTGGGAGAGAATGGGAAATATAACTTTGGAAAGGACAGTTATTTTGTGAAACATGGGAATATACGCAGACCAGGTGGATTAGCCATGTGAAATGCAGGGTTATATGGTAGGTCGAGTGGGCTGCTTTTTGGAGGGTTGGTGTGGAGTCGATGGACAAAATGGCCTGCTTTCAAACTGTAGGGATTCTATGATTCTCGTGTTAAGTGTATAGGAACATTGGTCTCATTTTAACTCTGCAAAAGTGAGGACTGTAGATATTGGAAATTAGAATCAAGAGTGTGGTGCTGGAAAAACACAGTAGGTCAGGCAGCATCCGAGGAGCAGGAGAGTCGACAATTCGGGCCAAAAATGTCGAATCTCCTGCTCCTTGGTTGCTGCCTGACCTGCTGTGCTTTTCCAGCACCACACTCTTGACCCATTTTAACTCTGCTGAAACTACTTCCCTTAACCTAATAACCTACTTAATGTTATAAGTTTCCAAACATAAATGGCTTCAATAATATTGAGTACAGGTAACAAAGCAGATTGACACAGATTTCATTCAAGAAAAATTAGGAGAAGTAGACCATTCAAACTATTGTGCCCACTCTCCTTTTGATAAGATAATGGAAGATCTGATTATTGCCTCAACTTAAATTTTTCTGTCTGCCCTCTCTAATCCTTGACTCTCCTGTCAATCAAAAATCTATCCAAATCAGTCACAAATATATTCAATGACTGTCTCCATTGCTCCTAGGAAAGATAAACCCACAGTTTGATAATCCTCTGAAAGAAAACAGAACTTTCCTCAATATTTTCCTCTTACATTGGAGACCTCTAGTTTTTAAACATGGTCCCTGAGTTCATGATTTCTCCACAAGAGAAAACAACCTAATTTTTCTAACCTCTCATGGGTATAAGCCGGACTTTCTCTGCATTTTCTAACATGCATTTTCTCATTAACCCTTCATCCAGGAATCAGCTCAGGGCAGCGGCCCTCTGGAAGTCCAATTCAACTCCTTCTTTAGTTGCTCCACAATGGATCTCTCTCGTGACTGTTCCGGTTCATCAGTTGGCTCATTGGGATCACTGCTGACATTTTGGAAGAGTTCCTGGAGTCTCATTCATCAAGACTCTCACAGGCTTATGCTCCATCACACTCACACACAGACTTTACCAAGCATGCACACATGCAAACACATTCTCTCACACGCACATGCACACACTCACACGCATATGCTCAGGCTCTCTCACTCTCTCTCATGTATGCACACATTAAACTGATTCCTTAATGGGTCTATCACTTGACTGCAGTTCTTCTGGTCTTTGAAGAAGTTTTAATTATGATAAAAATCACACAACACCAAGTTAGAGTCCAACAGGTTTATTTGGAAGCACCAGCTTTCGGAGCTATGGGATCAATTTGCATTTGCAGAATTATATTTGCAGATACATTCTATTTCGCTCAAAAGTGCACAATCTGCAGGCAGTCAATCCACGTAATATTTTACAAATTCCACTTTGGAAATCGAACCAGTCTGACTCAAGATTGGGATACAGACAGACTTTAACCTCACACTTTTAGTGCATTGTCTGAACTGAGATGTCACTTTTTTTAATAAAACTTTAAGTTATCTTGAGAATGTAATTTAAAAGAAATTCTGGGATTTACATATTAACCGAAATGTGCAATCCATTCTAAAAGACTGAAGACTTAACAGCAATCTAGGTTTGTTCAATACATTGTTTCAGTTGCATGACACTGTAATCTTTTGCTACAAATTCTGTGTCTTATGGTCCTTCTCCACAGCTACCAAATGAAGGAGCAGCGCTCCGAAAGCTGGTGCTTCCAAATAAACCTGTTGGACTCCAACCTAGTGTTATGTGATTTTTATCATAATTAAAACTTCTTCAAACTGCAGTCATGTGATAGACCCATTAAGGAATCAGTTTCAATTTCGTAATTGTATACCCTTGATCATTGTCATATTCAGAGATGGATAGGACTAATATGTCTGCTGCAGGTATAGCAATGCTGATGGCTCTTTCTTTGTTATCAGGCCAGGTTCAGCGATAGGTGATTTGCTGCACTCCGTCACACTGTGTTTGCAGTGTCCTTGCAATTACAAGGTGAAAAATTCCACCTGGATTTAACCTGTTTACCTTTGTCCCTATAATTACTGCTGAAATTTCTCAAGCTGCATCCAACTTCCAAATCTTGTGAAATGTCGGATTCATTTTAGTTATTTTAGAATGTATAGTTTAAAACTATTTTATGATGTTTTTCAGGTCTTGTTGACCTGACATCTTTCTTCAGCAAGAAACCAAAACCGTTCACTGAAATAACTCCACAGAGGCCACTATCCCATCACCAAGTCACCCTTTACGTTTTCATGCACAGTACTTGACACTGGTTCAGCTCCCTCAGAGCCAGCTCTCAGAGTCAACAGAACCTCTGACATTCCTGTTTTAAATTTTATTAAACAGTACAGTTTACAAACAAACAACTAACATTAACAGCTGTATACAGAAAGATAGCAATTTACAAAGGAGAAGAGCAGTAAAGCCAAACCCCAAACCCCCATTGTTCAACCAGTTTTCAGGGAAATGAGGACAAGCCTCAAATCCCACTTTCAGTCATCACAAATGTAGCAGTGACAAATATATACAAGACAGTTCAATTAGATAAGAAACAGTGCATAGAATATAGACACCTCCTACACCCCCGCAACCCAGCAGGTCAACCACCCTCCCACCTTCCAGCCACTCTTCGGCAACCTTCCAGCTCTTGGTCTGCCCTGATACACCTTCTGGCCACCTCTAGGACAGCCTGTCTCGTTTCCCCAACTACCCTCACCCCCGGACGACAGTGATCAGAATGGCCTACTCACTTTCTGGCTTTCGGGGCAGCCAACCCACCTTCAAGTTCACAGGGAGGCCTACCCACCCTCTGGCTGTCAGGGTGACAGCTTTCAGGATGACCTATGAGCCTCAAAGCTCTCAGTAAGGCATGCTAAACCCAGAGACACACATCACAGTGCAGATGATAAACCCAACAAGCAACAAAAGAGAATCAATTATCAACAAACAGTCCCTTCTGGTACAGAGTCCATTACAATTAATGGTTCTGTTCAAAATGTTGAGTCCATTCCCAGGGACAGAGTCGACTCCATTCTACAAAGTGCATTGTCAGAAATAGAGTCCACTCCAATCTGCAGATTCCAATGCCAAAACCAGGGTCCACAACTGAGGTCAGAATCCACGCCTGAAGGCAGCAAATGCACACCCCACAGCATACACAGGTGTTCAGTGTCCATAGAGGCCTAGCCCATCCATACAGTACCAGGCCCACTCTCAGGAATACAGCACATTGTAGAGGTGCCGTTAACTCACAGGGGTTTGGTCCTCTCCTCAGGAGATCAGTCCAAACACCAAAACAATTAAAACATGGGCAAAAATAAAGTGAACCAGAGTGCAAGCCCTGCCACAAAATCAGCATAGTCATTTTCTTAAAGTAGAGAGAAAAGAGTAACTAGCTAGTGAAACGACAGTTCCCGAATGAGAACTGAATTACATCTGTAACACATTGACTGTTTAAATCAGCCAGTTTAGAAGTCAGTCCTCAATAAAAAAGGAATACCTGCCTGCCCCTCTTCCGTGGTTACGTTAAAGCCCGGGTGTCCCTGAAGAAGGAGCACGTGGTGTCTGTTCAGTCTCCATAGAGGCCTGGCCCATCCATAGAGAACAAGGCCCAGTCACAGAAACACAAAACTTTGTAAAGGTGCAGTTAACTCACAGGGGTTTGGTCCACTCCTAAAGGCAGAGTCCACTCCCAAACTCCAGGTTTCAGCAAGCGCTCACTTCCTAGCACATACACAGGTGTTCAATCTTTAAGGAGGTCTAATCCCCCTCCAAAAGGCCAGATCTATCCACAGGAACAGCTCATCTGGAAAGGTGCATTTTCTCACAGGGGCTCAGCCCAAACACCAGAAAAAGTAAAAACACTTACAAAAAAGAAAGAAACCTATAGTGCAAAGGCTAAGCTCTGCCACAAAATCAGCATATCCTTTTCCCAAAGTAAAAGAAAAGAATAACACACGGGCTGTAACCCACCAGTCAAACAGCCATTCCCTAATGAGAACTGAGTTATACTTGAAACACATTGACTGTGTAGATCAGGCAGTTTAAAATCAGTCCTCAATAAAAAGGAATACCAGTTAACAAACTGGCTATATAATTCAACCATTTCAGGAATCAGGTTCCTCAAAAAGCAGAAACCAACAGCAGCAGTACACATTGACTGTGGCCCAGCCAGCACAGAGTCAGTCCCCTAGACTGAGGAGATTCTACATCTCCTGGTTATATTGGTCAGCCAGGGCTTTCCTGATTGTCCCAGGTTAACCGTACACACTGACTATGGCCCAGCCAGCTCAGAGTCAGTCCCCTAGACTGAGGAGATTCTAAATCTCCTGGTTATATTAGTCAGCCAGGGCTTTCCTGATTGTCCCAGGTTAACCGTACACACTGACTGTGGCCCAGCCAGCTCAGAATCAGTCCCCTCCCAGACACAAATGGAGAGTCCTTGACACTGGTTCGGCTCCCTCAGAGCCAGCTCTCAGAGTAAACAGAACCCCTGATACTCATGTCAGCCAGGGCTCTCCGATTGGACCAGATTAACAGCCCCAATCAGGGAACTCATATCCAATGAGGTCCACCTGGCTGATCTTATTACAATCACTACAATCCGGTATTCCAGATGCAGTGTCAGTAATGCCCTATACAATTGTCACAATACTTCCCAACTTTTAAGCTTGATTCTCACAATTTGAAAATATGTATTTCAGCTACCTATCTCTGAAAGTGCTACAACTGAGGCTGAAGGAGTGCACCATTACTCTCCTCCTGTTATTTCATAGGTCACAACATTAAACAAAAAGACTTATCCTGTTACCAAGAAATCAATGAATACCTTATCTATATCATGCTTTAATCAACACTCTATTAATCAGGTTTCCCTCGAAACCCAATTACTGGCTAACATACACAGTCAGTAATAGAGAAGTATAAATGTTCATCCACTTCAGTATCACAAAACACACAGAAAAACCATACACACTCACTTTTCAGCAAAGGAGAAAATAAATGTATTTCACTACAGAGATTGGCATTCTTAACAAAAAAGCACATTGGCCGATGGACTATTGTGTTCCTGCCCAGCCTCTGGATCTTCTCCTAAGGCAGGCCCATTTGTACCACTACCTTGAACCACACTTCTAAGCAGAGCCTCCAAGAATATACTATCAAGCCTTTCCTCGCGAACCTCTACTACCTTAAAGATATTCACCTCAATATGTATGCTACTCTAAAGCAGGCTTGGGGAATCACATTTTGGTGAGCTCAGCATTAAAATAGGCACAGAGCTAGAGGTGGAAAAAATAGCCAAGATCTCTGACACTTTGAGTATTGCTGGAGAGGTCCCTGCTGATTCTAGTACAGGTGATGAGCCACTGAACACAAATATTAATGAGCTGACAGAAATACAGGGGCAAGCAGTGGAATATCTAGTAGAGATTCCAGAGATTATGTGCACTCTGGTGCAAAGCTCAGAGCAGTCTGCCCAAAATCTGTTGGATTTTGTGGTTTCAGCATGCAAGGTATGGCTGCTTCCATGAACAATGGATGCAGTAATTCAATGACAAAAATGAGGACACTGACAGATCTTATCTTGCCTCCAGTTTCTTCAAAGGGTGAGAGAGGTGTGCCTGACATGAAGGATAAATGACAGACAGCATGCAGAGAATGTCCTGTCAGATTGGAGCGAACTAGGCTCAACAATTTACACTTGCTAATCTCATCTGACGCAAGGGAGCAGGGCACTCAGCAGGCTTCCTTAAGCTCAGCACTGACTACAGAAGATGGTATCAAGATGTGGTTGAAAAATAAATATTAAAGAGCACTGAAGTCAGTTTGGGTCCACTGATGTCAACCCACGCAGCATTACACTTAAAACAAATGAAGCACATTCTTTGACAACCCTATGTTTTTTTCAATCTGTTAAGACTTCTGTCTACTTAAGTTTTCTTTATAGACCATCTTGAGTGGTGATGATTGTCTGAGATGCCTATTTGCATATCACGTGTAGTAGCACAAAGCACAATGAAACTGTCATTCACTGCTATCCTCATGGAGCTACATAACCTCTCTAAAACAATAGATTAATCTAAACATTTGGGCTTTGAGAGTCAGTCAACATAGCGTAGCTCCTCCACATCTAAGTGATAGCCACAGCAGGACCTTGTCCAGGTCTTGCTGCATCTGGACATAGACTGTTTCCGTACCTGAGGCATTGTGAATGATACCAAACATTGAGCAACCATCAAACCAGGCAGCATCAGGATGTGGAGAAGTCGACATTTCAGGTGTAATCCTTCTTCAGGGTCCGGAAGAAGTGTTACACCCAAAATGTCAACTTCTCCACTTCCTGATGCTGCCTGGTTTGCTGTGTTCTTCCAGCCTCCTGCTTGTCGACCTTGGATTCCAGCATCTGCAGTTTTTTAGTCTCTAATTGTGCAACCATCAGTAAATGTTCTTACCTCTGACCATATGATGGAAGAAAGGTCATTGATGAGGAGCTAAAAATGATTTGGCCTAGCATAATGCACTGAGGAACTCCTGCAGAGTTGTCCTAGAGCTGAGATAGAGAGTATGGTGCTAGAAGAGCACAGCAAGTCAGGCAGCATCCGAGGAGCAGGAGAATCGATGTTTCGGGCATAAGCTCTTCATCAGGAATTCCCCTGCTCCTCACATGCTACCTGACCTGCTGTGCTTTTCCAGAACCACACTCTCAACTCTGATCTCCAGAATCTGCAGTCTTCATTTTCTCCTGGAGCTGAGACAGCTGAGCTACTGAGCCTATTTAACACTCAACCTTATGCTATAAGCATTTGGGAAAAGGAGCAGCTTGGTTATGCAGGAACCAAGTAAAATAAGAAGACTCTATTGATTGGAGTTTGAAGGAAGAAGTATACTCTTCCTGATACATACCTCACATAATTACTCGATTGTGGACACACACATTTTCCATTTCAGGCTTAAGGCATTACTATAATGAAGTTAAAAATCACACAACACCAGGTTAGAATCCAACGCATTTATTTGGAAGCACTAGCTTTCTGAACATGGCTCCTTCATCAGATGGTTGTGGAAACACCTGATGAAGGAGCAGCGCTTCGAAAGCTAGTACTTCCAATTAAACCTGTTGGACTATAACCTGGTGTTGTGTGATTTTTAACTTTATACACCCCAGTCCAATACCGGTACCTCCAAATCATGACTACTATAATGCAATAATTCCAGGGGGCTGAGGTATTAATGAGTAGTCAAAACATTGCTAAATAATATAAAAGAGGCTCCCAACCATCAAGTCAGGACCTTTGACCCATCTGAACAAGTTCTTAGAACTTCCCACAGGTATAAACAGTTAAATCAAACTAATATTTGGAGCTGCTCATACTGGAGATCCACTTTGAAGTAAACAAGATGAATGAGACCAGTTTGTGATATTCACAGGTTGTACTTGTTTTTCCTTCTTGAATAATGACAAAAACTGAACTTTTGCCTCCCAACCAGTTACTTTCCACCATCTGCCTTTCTGAAAGTTCTAAGTGGGCCCACAAAATTTCACCCAAGCAGCGAAATCTTCCACTTTTTGATGGATGGAGAAAGATACAGATGCCACAATCCCCATTATCGCAAGCAGGAAGGCCCATCTCACTTCTTGTTTATCTGATAGCTTAGTAGTCACCCATTATCAACAATGAGCCCAGCAGCCCCTGTGAGTTGTAACACTATTTGAGACCAAGGACGCTGATGCCATGGCAAACTGAAATCCAGGAGATGTTGGCACAGTCATCAACGTCTCAAGGGGAGGAGTGTGGTTTGCAGACTCAAGGCTCATGGGGTGAAGGGAAGTCAGGTGTTCTCAGAATCCGGAGCAGTGAGATGGCTTTCAGTGGCCACACCCTGGCCCCAAACCTTGTTCATGATCATCCCCAGATTGGGGAAGATTTGTATATCATTCCCTCCATAAACCAAGCAGACAATTCTGCTTTACCAATCAGGAAGGGTGCCAGTGTTCTCCCCAGCTGGGTATTGCATAACCATGGCAGTGGTGTTTCAAGGTCATGAAGTGGATATTTATTAATTGCTTAAAGGTCTCACTTGGTGGTGGATGGGAAGGCCAACCACCTCAGACCTTAATTCCTGGGAAGGCGGAAAGGATATTGGTATCTCCCCAAGATCACCTGCCAATTATCTTCCCTTCCTACCAACTTCCTGATGTTTCTCAAGAAGACAACATTTTACTCAAAATTTCCTACAAGGGTATTTTCTGTCCAAGGTTTTCTCCAGATTCCAATGGTATGGAGTTGTAGATGCTCAACTCACGTCCACAGCAGTTTGCATGGAGAATTGTTTATAAAGCCATATGGTGAGTAGTGGGTTCACAAAGGTCTGAGGAGTGGGAGTTCAGGGCCTGAGCACCTTCTCCCATGTACTTACCTCAAGTATCACACATTTACAATTTGCTACTACAAACAACCCATTGCCTACCACTAATGGTCCCGATTAGCAGCATTAGTCCCCCCAGGCTGATCCTTACCCATTCCTTTGTCTACCCAACTTCATTTTTCCTCTCCTTGGGCTCCATATTCACTTATTTTTATCCTCCCCACCCCATCTTCAGTTTATATACCAACATTTTCCTAGCTAAGATCAGTTCTGAAGAAGGGTCACTAGACTTGAAATGTTAACTCTGCTTTCTCTGTACAGATGCTGCTGAGTTTTACCAGCAATTTCTGATTTTGTTTCTGATTTCCAGCATTCACAGTTTTTTTAAATCAAATAATTTACATTAGTGTTTCAGTTCATTGAAAGAAGTTGGTTCAGTGATGGACTTTTATTAAAGATTACATGGTTTTTTCATCATTATATTCCTCTGGGAAGTGCAGAAATAGTCTTTGAACTGTGCAACACTAGTTCAATATTGCACTTTGATTTCTGGGCTGGAATGGAACTTGAACTTAAACCTAAAACTTTGTGACAGAGCAATGATTCGCCCCATGAGGTTATCAATAAGTGTGGCAGAACAAATATATAATTATTTATTCATGAAAAGTACAAATTAGTAATAAGTTATATTTCCTCTGTACTCATTCTTGGCAATTAAGTTATCTGTAATATATTAAATTACTGAAATTACTGATTGTATCATAAACTTCATAATGTTGAATGTTATGGGGCAAGTTCAAGAAATTGGGATTAATGCATTTTTACTGGTAATTATGTTGGTGCAGACTTGATGGGTTGAAGGGCCTTTTCTGCACTCCCAAAAAGCAACTGAAACAATAAGGAAAATGTTATTATCATGAAGTTATTAGAATAGGGGAATACAAAGTTATATTAATTATAAATAGTTCATGTTTTACTTGAGTATATGGTTGAGCAGAATCCATACTCCTGGGCCATACATTCTATATCCAATGGCTAAAACCTTCCAATCTGGGTCAGATTCCCTATTTCCAAGACAGGAACAATCCCAGTCAAAGCAGTGCCGTTGAATACATGAATTCACACAGGAATCAGCAGAGTGGAATGACATTGAGATCCTGCCTCCTTTTTATTGCAGTAGCTGCTGTATTTCATGGATTAAAAGTCATTAGGCTACATTGGCAGTCACTGTGTACGGTAAGTGAGGGGTTGGGGTGCCTTCCGTTTGAGCATGTTGGGTCCAGGTGAGTGGTGGATGAGGGCATAAAGTTGCAGGTACTTGAGAGGTAGCAGTAGAGTGCTGGACATAGATGAGAGGGTAAGATAGTACATAGTGAGATGTAAAGGTGCCTCGTGAGTGGGAGGTACAGATGCAAGTTGTATGGAGAGGAGGGTCATATGTAAATGGGGGAGGGCATAGGGCTGTTCGTGTTGGCAAACACCAGAAGGTGGCTGAGTCTTGAGGATTACGGACGGATGATTAGTATCAGCACTTTGGTGGTTGGGGAATGTCAGGTTTAATTCTTCTAACATTTCCTGTCTAACTATTCAGTTAAGTACATCATAAGCTTCTGAAGTCTCCGACTCGAACTCAGATGTGAGGACTTCCCAAGAATGTTCCATATGCTGTGTAATTGCCCATTGGAAGTATCAACTTTCAGATAATTATCGTGGGGTCAGCTGCATCATGAATTCTAAATGGTCTCAATGCAGAACTCTAGTCTTCGCTTCAGCAAAAACTATTTGGGACTAAATAATTTTCCGAAACTGAAGCAACATGCTGTATTGTTGTACTGCAATTGCTGAAGGACCCCTGCTGGTTGTGCTGCTGAACTACAGGCTGATGAGTTACAGTCAAAAATCAAACAACACCGGATTATAGTCCAACAGGTTTAATTGGAAGCACATTAGCTTTCGGAGCAACGCTCCTTCATCAGGTGATAGTGGAGGGCTCTATCGTAACACAGAATTTATAGCAAAAATTTACAGTGTGATGTAACTGAAATTATACATTGAAAAATTGATTGTCTGTTAAGCCTTTCATCTGTTAGAATACAGTGATAGTATTCTAACTGTATTTCATGTGTAAATCACAAAACCTTTTTTTAAAAGTTGCATTCTTGGGTTAGCTGTTAACAATGGTGATAGCTAGACAAATGTTGAAGGTGTTAGCCCCCTGTGTTCTCTGTCTATGCTATAATGTTTAGATTGATTCTAATCTAAAAAGTGAGCTAACAGAGTTTTACATGAATCCATGCAGTTTTTGAGCAAAGTACAATATAACTCTGCAAGTACAAATTCACCCCACAAAATATATGCGTGCATGTGGGTCTTTGTGTCTGTCTGTGTGTGTGTCTGTCTGTATGAATTTATGTAAAACTCTGTTATCTCACTTTTTAGATTAGAATCAATCTAAACATTATAGCATAGACAGAGAACACAGGGGGCTAACACCTTCAACATTTGTCTAACTATCACCATTGTTAACAGCTAACCCGAGAATGCAACTTATAAAAAAAGGTTTTGTGATTTACACATGAAAGAAGTGAAACTATCACTGTATTCTAACAGATGAAAAGCTTAACAGACAATCAATTTTTCAATGTATAATTTCAGTTACATCACACTGTAAATTTTTGCTATAAATTCTGTGTTACGATCGAGCCCTCCACTATCACCTGATGAAGGAGCGTCGCTCCGAAAGCTAATGTGCTTCCAATTAAACCTGTTGGACTATAACCCGGTGTTGTGTGATTTTTAACTTTGTACACCCCAGTCCAACACCGGCATCTCCAAATCATGAGTTACAGTCAGCCTTTGTTCTCCAGAAGGGACCTGGATTCCATAAATAATTGCACAACATGTAGATAATACCTATTTTCTAATGCCATAAAGTTACTTTCCTTGTAGAATTGCTGAAATAATAGTAATTGAATAATCATGGAGTGATGTTTACCTCTGTAAAATTAATAAATATGTGCTCACCTTATAATGGGCCTAATGCTTATGCTACAAAGAAAACACAATCTAAGTTATGTTACATTTTAAGTATCCAATATGAACAATAACACAGAAGATAGAACATTTTCAGAATATCAAGCAACTGAAACAATATGGAAGATGTTATTATCATGAAGTTATTAAAATAGGTAATACAAAGCTATGTTAGTTAAAAATAATTCCTGTTTTATTTAATTGAAAATGATAGACTTATTGTGAGGCATGAACAGTTTAATATCTCAGGGAAAATAAGGACGAAGAAAAATTGCATATTAATGGCAGTGAAGCACTCATATGATGATTTCAAAACGTAACTTCCACCATAATAATTTTAATGCAATAAAGCAAAACTCAAGGCCAAATTTCAAGGCATGCTAACAGCAATTTTACAATCTGTTTTAACTGTGATAAATGGGTATGAAAGGGTTAGTACTGAGGACTGCCATAAGCATCATATATTATCATTATGTCACACAGAATTATGGGCAGAATAGCTAGGATCTCAAAGGAGTGAGACTTAACATGTGGTCCTCCTCATAGTCTCCTTAACAATGGTGCAAAAATTCCAATCAGTGTCAGAAACCCTATAACTAACACTGATCAGACAAAAAAATACTGTTATATTTAGATAACTTATACTCTGGAACTTCCTGGACAAGAACCTCTTCTTATGAAAAGGGTTGACAGGAATGTTCATAGCCAGCAGGGGAGAAGATCATTGTGAAAATCAATCCATGTTCCATTTTGCAGCAGTGGCTGTGTTCTGTGATTTAAAGGTCCAGCAACACAGCCAACCACTTTGACAGTTACTGCGAAAGGATGGATATGTAAACTAGCGATTTAAGTTGGCAGGTAGGCGAGGGATTCAGGGTGCCAGATACGTGGGTAAATATTGAGTGGGATGAAAGGGTCAGGTTTCTGCCGCAGAGGTTGGAAAAGGGGAACTATGAAAGGAGCATGGGGGCCTCTGGGACCAGCAGGGTTGGTTCACACAAAGATGCCAGCTTGTCAAGTCAGAGATGCCAGCAGAGTCAGGTGGGTTCATGTCAGGGAGGTGGGTACTGTCAGGATGGGATGTGTGGGTCAGGTTGAGGGTGTCAGGGGTTTAGGAGTAGTTGAAGAGAGTCAGCGGTGAGTCAAGAATTCAATTCAATAGCTACTTTAGAGCAGGTCTTTAACCCTCTAATTCTACCTGCAAAACTAATCAATCTAAATGAGTCGGATCCCTTTGAAATCTACAACTTCATGGGCTTTACTTTTTTTACTCATTGGAATTATCCCATGCAATTCCCTCGATGTTACCTCGGATTCCACATGATCCCAAAGTAGAACTCTAGCTTACGCTGCTGCAACAACTATCTGGCCATTGGAATCTCTGAGCTAATGTATACTGTATCAATAGAACCTGTAACTGATTGCTACATGCAATAAACAATGCCTTTTTAGCTACAGAGATGCTTCTGTTCCTCCACAAATTAAGGCCAAGCAGGCCCTCTAGCTTCCAACACCTAGAGTGTTCTAAGTTCTAATGCACACTAATGCAGTGGCCTTAAGCAAGAATAATACTTATAAAGCGCAATGAGCTGGCCTGCCCATATAACAATACCGTGTCTATTTTTTAATCCTTTTAATTTCTTGATATAAATCTGAGACAGGTTATTTCTTACTTTGCATTTTAGAAGGTAAAAGTGAGTGCACATATGCTGCAAGTAATAATCGCATTGCAGTACCACTGCTGAGTTTAAAACAAGTTTGCAAGGATTGGAAAATATGGAAATTATTTAAACATTAACATTTAAAATGGTCTTCACATCTGTATTCATGTACTTCAGTCCTTTTCTGAAATGTAATTAAATAAATCGTTCAACAGTAATTTTAAATACTGAAATAGATAAATACTAAAAATTTTAAATATTCAAACATATTGCTGGAAAATGGGATTTAAAGTGCTGGAAAATGGGATTGGAATAGTTAGATGGTGGTTTTTGACCAGCACAGACTTGATGGGCCAAAAGGCCTTTTTTCTGTTCTGGAGACATCCATGACTCTACGACTATGACTCTATCACACATGTATAAGCCAAAAGTCAGTCTGACACTGCAGTTCAGCTAAGTAGGAACTGATGTAACCAAAATAAACTTTTTTATTATCTTACATTAATGATTATATTATAATTTCTGCTTAGAATGGATGAACATGGGGGCAGCACGGTGGCTCAGTGGTTAGCACTGCCGCCTCACAGTGCCAGTGACCCGGGTTCGATTCCTGCCTCTGGGTGACTATCTGTGTGGAGTTTGCACATTCTCCCTGTGTCTACGTGTGTTTCCTCCGGGTGCTCTGGTTTCCTCCCACAATCCAAAGATGTGCAGGTCAGGTGAATTGACCATACTAAATTGCCTCTCGTGTTAGGTGCATTAGTCAGGGGTAAATGTAGGGGAATGGGTCTGGATGGGTTACTCTTTGGAGGGTCAGTGTGGACTTGTTGGGGGAAAGGGCCTGTTTCCATACTGTAGGGTATCTAATCTAACTTTTTAAAAAAACTGTTGCTTAATCATTGAAATTCATTTCAGTCTTTAACTCCTGCAGTTGTTGGCACTATTTTAATGATATGCTAAATAAGTTCAAATCCAAAAGTATAAAGCTGATGACTTGTTTAGAAATAAGAAAAGGCAGCATTAATGTTTTACTCTCAGACACATTGTGGATATTCAGGACTACATTCTGAGAAAAAATAAGGAAAACACATTGTGCTTGAAATGTTAACTCTGTTTCTCTCTCTACAGATGCTGCCAGACCTGCATGTTTCTTCATCACTTTCTGTTTTAAATTACATATTAATGTCTGACTGATCCATTCTACTTGTCAACCATAGTAATGAATCTTGTTATGAAAGTGTAGGTGTGTACTGTACCACATTATGAGCTGAAC
This sequence comes from Chiloscyllium plagiosum, assembly GCF_004010195.1. Taxonomy (NCBI): domain Eukaryota; kingdom Metazoa; phylum Chordata; class Chondrichthyes; order Orectolobiformes; family Hemiscylliidae; genus Chiloscyllium; species Chiloscyllium plagiosum. The sequence goes on along the minus strand of NC_057716.1, from coordinate 50,772,362 downwards.
AATTTAAAAAATGTTACATTTGGTTGACACAGCTAGCTGGTGATGTACCAAAACAAATTCAAATTTGGCCAATCAGTTCAAATTATGCCCCAGACACCAAAATGCAATCAAAACTGAATTTTACTGTTTGGGATGACATCAAACCAATGAAATGATCCAATGTTTTGGGGTATAAAACCAGATATTTTGAACAGTTAGGGGGAGAACTACCAAGAGCATCAACAAAACAGACTGCTAGCTGAATAGCTCTCTGAAAAGTACCTGTCCATAAGGAAAGTTGTGCAGCAGAAGACTGAAGAAGAGATGACGCAGGAAAGTACAGAGGAAAGTCTACAAAGGAGAATCGACAAAGCTGACAGGTTTTGAAAGGTGATTACTTTTGTGAAAATCTTAATCAGTTTTTTTTTAATTGGACCAGTATTGCAGAGTGGGAGGTAAAAGATAGGTTTAAGAGAAAGGAGTTGTACATAGCTGGTGTTTTAGTGTTCTCTGTTGGACTTAAAGAATAAAATTGTTAATTTTTACTTTAAATAGTGACATTTGGGATAGTTCTTTGCCTCTTGAAATTTAACATATTACGGTGTGAGGTGAGCTTCTCTGTGTGTTGGGTTTAAATTAGCAGAGGGGTTTACCCTGTGTTGTACCAATTTTCATTCTTCCCCAACCTCTGCTGAAACCTCACACATCTCAAACACAATAAACATCTAGATTCTTATTCTTATGCAGACCCTGAAGCAGTATACAAACTTCAGACCTTTGGTGAATATTTTAGTCTTGTTCCATCTCATATCCAGTACATATTCCAGACTTGACATCTAACTTTGTCTTCATTGCTCAATCTGTACTCCTTATCCTACTCACATCAGAAACTAATGTTCACGTTATCCTGAATTACTACTTCCATCTTCCCCAACTCCTGGCCTCGCTGAACACTTGCTATTCTCATTCCACATTCATCATCTTTGCTCCTGTACAGACTTGCCTCCCCCTCCAATTGCTGTCACTCTGCCCAAGAATGTAGCTCTTTTCCAGCAGCTCTCAAACCTAATTCATTTCTCCACAAACTCCTCCTCTTCCCTCTTTATTCATAACTGTTCCCTTCTTTAACTCCTACTTACCACGGACCACCAAGAAGATTCCTCCAATCCTCATTGATCTACGCCATCCTCCCTCTCTATGTTGACCAATAAATGCCCACAAACAAATTCTCCACTTACCCACAATCTCATCTTGAGCGTAATCAACATATATTACACAGATGCCAACTGCCCCAACTTCACCCATCACCATCATCATACCTTCATTATTCACCATATTCCCTGTCCTGCCCACTATAGTGGCAATATGCCACCATTACCAAATCTTACTTTTGTGTCTCTTTTTGACTTCTCTGGCTGTCCTTCCACAATCAAACTGTACAACTTCCTCCATTTCTTCTTATATTTATATACTACCATCATGATATATTTGTTGAATTCTTCACCTCCTTATCTAAGCAAGATCTCTGCACTTTAAGTTAAAGCTACTAAATTCCACAGAAAAGCACCTGTTCCTCACCATAGCTGAGTTTCTGACTCTCATTGCTTTTCTCAATATTACCCCCATATTATGTATCACCTCATCTCACCTCCAGATAAGTGAAACCTGTACATTCTTGATGTCAAATGTTTCTTTCAGATTATTGATTTTTTTTCCAATATATATTGCCTAAACTGGCTGAGCCACTCCAGAACTACCTATTACACCTCATGCACAACTCACCATTTGGTGTTTCTATAGTTCACAACATGCATCTAACATTTTTTCAATGTCTTTATTCCCAACACTCAGCAATTATTTCTTCAAGGAGGAATGGCATTATGTAGGGAACTAAACAGTTCTTCTGTGTACGCAGGGGATGCCTTGATAATGGCAATTCAGTCACTTCAAATGGGGAAGTAGCTGCTAGAACTACAATGCTAACTGCTGTCAGTTGTTTAAAAAAATCAATTTGGCATTTGACTTGAGACATTTCAAATAAAATAGCTCCAGAATCAGACACTTGCTCAGAAATTCCATAATGATATTTCACAAATGCCAAAACTAGTCACATGAGAGGACATTGTTATTGTGTCAAAGGTTATTTAGAAAAGCACTTGAGAAATACTAAAATGGACACATGACAATAGATGAGCAGTATTACCATTCCCCTATAATGTGGAGGTGCCAGTGTTAGATTGGGGTGAACAAAGTTGAAAATCACACAACACCAGGTTATAGTCCAACAGATTTATTTGGATGCACAAGCTTTCAGAACAGTGTGTCCTATGATCCTGTCCCACTAGCTACCGACCAAGAAGCAGCGCTCTGAAAGCTTGTACTTCCAAATAAATCTGTTTGACTATAACCTGACATCATTTCCCTATAGACAGTGGAAAAATTTAAGGATCTGTGCACCCAAATCTCTTTTTGAAGAGTAATGTTTAAGTTACATACTTCTCATACATGGACAGTGAAGATATTTTCCATGCATGTAGCTGAGATAATAGACAGAAATTTGTTTCTTTGAGACTAAGTGTGGAGGCAGACTCAAAAGCAGGAGGTACGTCTGCTCAAGGGTTTTCTTGCAGGATTACATTCTTCTCAACTCGTTTTGTATCCATGCGCAGGAAAAACATCAAATTATATAGTCAGGTGGACAGGAAATTCTGCCCCCATTAGGATGTTCTGGGCTCTATATTTAAATTCCGGACATCAGACTTAAATGACACACAGATAGCCCTTCACTCTTAGAAATTCAGCGGTATCAACCAACTTCTGCTCATCACCTCTACCCATCCCTAGAAATGTCAAAGACCTGGTAATGAGCAATACTATGGTTCAGAGATACTATCCTAGAGGTTGACCTGAAATCTGTCCTAAAAGGGAAGTGAATAACTTTTTCCCTAGGGACAGCAACAAGACATTATTCCCAATAAGGAAGACAGCCTGGAAAGAGATGGTTGCAGAGGTTAGTGCCTCCTGGGGACTTTAACAGACTCTAGCTCTACTGTCGCAAAAATATGAATGATCTGCTGCACTCTGCCTCAGGTATGTATCAATGTCTACTATTCAAATGCTTCATGCCCCTATGAGTGAAAGCTAGCATTGTAAATTTGCCACTGCGCAGGACTGTCACACAGAGACTGAGCACCAGACATCTCCAGATGTGTCACATGTAATCAATATCTATCATTTCACTGCAGCCACTAATGCAGCGCGACTTTCACCATAGTGCTCCTGTCTTTTACACATCGACCAAGACTTACATTTAAAAATTAAAGGGAACTACTTCACTCAGCACCTCATCGATCTTTCATCATAATGAGGAGAACATGCACATCTGATAGCTTTTCAATTTGGCTTGCATTAGACAAGGACACCACTCCAAAACAAGCCTTTGGCTTACATATATCTCGGACACACACCTCATATAATGTTTTATTGATTCGTGTCAATGTTAGCTCTTTGACAACTTAAAAATATCTTCCAATCAAAGCCCTTTATCACCTCGTTTCCTTCTTGCCACATTCTTCTTCCTGTAATGTGCACAGATAATCACAGCTCTGGAGTTGAGTATTTCTGGCTATATCTATCATGGAAGGAGAGTACTCATGTAGCCATGTTAATATCTTTTAATATTTCACTCCTTCCAGGGAAGGGGGTATGCCAACACATGGTTCCTGACTCATCCTGAGGTGCAGGCTGTCAAGCTATGCTGAAGGATACATTGGCTATCTACCAGCATCTAATGACAACACCTCCCAGCAGCAATGTAAAACCATGGGTAACAGTAGTGACATATTACATTAACAAATATTTATGGGTTTCTATGCAATTCCAGATCCCATTCCCAAGCCAAGATCCCATTCCCAAGCCCCCAGAATCATCACAATCAACAACAATCAGCACATCTCTGAGGAGGAGCAGTCAAAAACTTCACAGGGTGGACCATCCATGCCTTTTTCCCCAACCTCTACCAGCACAGACACATTCACCTCAGTGGGAAACCTATCTCATGTGTGCACAGCGTCATATTCTGTTCGCACAGCACTGACAAGGGCCCACAGCTAAAGGAGAAAGAAACAGCCAAAGTCTCTGACATTCTGAGCAGTACCAAAGAACATACCTGTGCCGAGCAGAGTACAGATCACAAACCTCTGATCTCAGCTACTAAGAAGCTGACAGTCAGAGTCTTAGATTCATACAGCACAGAAACAGACCCTTTGGTCCAACTCATCTGCACTGACCAGACATCCCAATCTGACTTAGTCCCATTTGCCAGCATTTGGCCCATATCCCTCTAAACGCCTCCTACTATGTACCCATCCAGATACCTTTTTAATGTTGTAATTTTACTCACTTCCACCACTTCCTCTGGCAGATCATTCCAGAGAGGCACCACCCTGTGCATGAAAAGGTTACACCTCCGGTCCTTTGTAAATCTTTCCTGTCTCACCTTAAACCCATGTTTTGGAACCCTCATCCGAGGAAAAAAAATCTTGGCTATTCACCCTATCCATGCCCTTCATGAGGAAGATGCTAGCAGGAGAATGTCTGGCAAAGACATCAAAGATCATGCACAGACCAGAGTTAAACACAGAAGCCTCCAATACATCTCATCCACATTATTTTTTAGATTAGATTCACTACAGTGTGGAAACAGGCCCATCGGTCCAACCAGTCCACACCGATCCTCCGAAGAGTATCCCACCCAGACCCATTTCCCTCTGACTAATGCACCTAACACTATGGGCAATTTAGCATGGCCAATTCACCTGACCTGCACATCTTTGGACTGTGGGAGGAAACCAGAGCACCCGGAGGAAACCCACGCAGACACGGGGAGAATGTGCAATTCCACCCGAGGCTGGAATTGAACCTGGGATTATGGTGCTGTGAGGCAGCAGTGCTAACCACTGAGCCACCATGCCATTCGGTACCTCCGCCCTCAAACCCCACCCTTCCAACCGTAACAAGCCCTCCTGGCACCTTACCCTGCCACCGCAGGAACTGCAAAACCTGCTCCCTCACCTCCCCCCTTACCTCCATCCAAGGCCCCATAGGAGCCTTCCACATCCATCAAAGTTTCACCTGCACATCCACAAATGTATCAGTTGCTCCCAATGCGGTCTCCTTTACATTGGGGAGACTGGACGCCTTCTCGCAGAGTGCTTTAGGGAACAACTCTGAGACACTCACACCAATCTATCCCACCTCCCTGTGGCCGAACATTTCAACTCCCACTCCCACTCTGCCGAGAACATGTAGGTCCTAGACTTCCTCCACCACAACTCCCTCACTGCCCAACCCTGGAGGAAGAAAGCCTCATCTTCCAACTCAGAACACTTCTATCCTAGGGCATCAATGTGGACTTCACCAGTTTCCTCATTTCCCTTCCCTCCACCTTACCCCAGTTCCAACCTGCCAGCTCAGTACCTTCCTCATGACCTGTCCTACCTGCCAATCCTCCTTCCCACCTATCCGCTCCACCCTCCTCTTCGACCTATCACCCTCATCCCCACCCCCATCCACCTATTGCACGCTTAGCTACGTTCTCCCCAGCCCCACCCATTTATCTCTCCACGCCAGAGGCTCCCACTCTCATTCCTGATGAAGGGCTTTTGCCCGAAACATCGATTTTCCTGCTCCTCAGATGCTGCCTAACCTGCTGTACTTTTCCAGCACCCTCTAATCTTGACTCTGATCTCCAGCATCTGCAGTCCTCACTTTCACCTTAAAGGCAGAGGAGTCTGTCCAAGTTCTGTCTGATGTCACAACTCCAAATGAAAGTACATGGTTGTGTCAATGGATTGGGTGGCAGTGGCTGTGCAGAGCTAGGTCCAGCAGAACAATCAATATTTGCTGCAATAAAACAAAGAACTGCAGAAGCTGGAGATCAGAAACAAACAAAAGCAGAAATTCAGCTAATCTGGCAATATTTACCAACAGAAAAAAGAGTAAATGTTTCAAGTGCAATGACCCTTCTTCAGAACTGGTAACAGTTAGGAAAGGGTGGTATTTATGCTGATGAAAGGCAGTGGGATGGAAAAGGAGTGAGCAGATTGGAGGAAAGGAAGCCCAGAGGGACTGAAAAAGAAAATGGGGTATAGGCAGACAAGAGGATTGTTGATGATAAGCTAGGGAAGAAGAGAAGCTGAATTTGATGATCATGGGGATTAACAGCGGGTGAAAATGCCTTCACTGTGTTGAAAGTATCCATGTCATGACAGGACCGATGGTTTGGGGCAGGTAATAGGTGCAGAAGAAGGTGTTCATACTGTCTAACAACAGAGCAGCCCTATAGTATGGTAAGACTATGATGACTTTACTTTTATTGACTAATAAGACACTATACAAATTTCCTTCTATCCTAAATATGAATTTAGCTTTTTGTGATTCATGCATGACCACTCCCAAATCCGGCCAAGCTGCAGCTTTCTGCAGTCTTTCGTTATTTAAATAACATTCAGCTCATATACACTTTGGTGGGAAAAATTATAACCTCACATTTCTCCGCATTATATGCCAGCTGCCAAGTTTTTACCCACTTAATCTGTATATATCCCTCTATAGACTCCTTGTGCCATCCTCATTACTTGCCTTCCCATCTATTTTTGAGTCATTCACAAGCGTGACTTTCATCATCCAAGTCATTAATATATATTGTAAATAACTGTGGATTCAGCATTGACCCCTGTAGCATTTCATGATTTATAGGCTGCCATCCTGAAAATGGCCTCCTCATCCTAACTGGTTGTCTTCTATTAGTTAGCCAACTCTCTATCTATGCTAATATTTCACTTCCAACATCATGGGCTCTTATTTTATTCAGTAGCCTAATCAGTACCTTATCAAATATGTTTTGCAAAACCAAATATACCACATTCACTGCTTCCTCTTTATCTATCATTCTCATTACTTCCTGAAAGAATTCTAATAAATTTGTTAGGCATGACGTTCCCTGCAATGAAGCTACGCTGACTCTGCTTGATCATACTGCTTGACCAGTAAGAAAAATTGAGCTAACTGGCCCATAATTAACAGTTTTTGTCTCCTTCCCTTCTTAAAGGAAGATATCACATTGGCAATTTTCCAAACCTCTGGGGATTTTCCAGAATCTAAGGATTCTTAAAAGATTACTACCAGTAATTGGTTTTTAAAACTTTCCCAATTGTCTGGCTTACATGAATCTTTGCTGAAAATGTGTTGCTGGTTAAGCGCAGCAGGTTAGGCAGCATCCAAGGAGCAGGAGAATCGACGTTTCGGGCATGAGCCCTTCTTCAGGAAGAAGGGCTCATGCCCGAAACATCGATTCTCCTGCTCCTTGGATGCTGCCTGACCTGCTGCATTTTTCCAGCAACACATTTTCAGCTCTGATCTCCAGTATCTGCAGTCCTTACTTTCTCCTTACATGAGTCTTTGCCACACAGTTTTTTTTTCAATATGATAACCTTAATTTTGCTGGTTAACCATTATTGGCTTATCCCCTTCCTAAAAGGGGCAGTACAGAGAGATCTGGGTGTTCTTGTACACCAGTCAATGAAGGCAAGCATGCAGGTACAGCAGGTAGTGAAGAAGGCTAATAGCATGCTGGCCTTCATAAAACAAGAGGAATTGAGTATAGAAGCAAAGAGGTTCTTCTGCAGCTGTACAGGGCCCTGGTGAGACCACACCTGGAGTACTGTGTGCAGTTCTGGTCTCCAAATTTGAGAAAAGACATTCTGGCTATTGAGGGAGTGCAGCGGAGGTTCACGAGGTCAATTCCTGGAATGGCAGGATTACCTTACACTGAAAGACTGAAGCGACTGGGCTTGTATACCCTTGAGTTTCGAAGATTGAGAGGGGATCTGATTGAGATGTATAAGATTATGAAAGGATTGGACACTCTGGCAGTAGGAAACATATTTCCACTGATGGGTGAGTGCCGAACCAGAGGACAAAGCTTAAAAATACGGGGTAGACCATTTAGGACAGAGCTCAGGAGAAACTTCTTCACCCAGAGAGTGGTGGCTGTGTGGAATGCTCTGCCCCAGAGGGCAGTGGAGGCCCACTCTCTGGATTCATTTAAGAAAGAGTTGGATAGAGCTCTCAAAGATAGTGGAATCAAGGGTTATGGAGATAAGGCAGGAACAGGATACTGATTAGGAATGATCAGCCATGATTATATTGAATGGCGGTGCAGGCTCGAAGGGCTGAATGGCCTACTCCTGCACCTATTGTCTATTGTCTATTGTCTAAAATCCTTCTTCTCACTGGGATATATTTTTGCTGCGAGCTATGAAATATTTTCTTAAATGTCTGCCATTTTTGCTGGGGATCAATATTAGAGCTGCTGATGTCTATTATAGTGCAAACTGAATAACACTTTAAAGGTAGTACAGAAATATCTTCCAGAGGCCAGTGACAGATCCAACACATTCTTTTGAAGACAGGTTGCAGTTTTGATGTCCCCATTTTAATACAGTATTACATACAGCAGTAGAAAGGATACCATTATTGTTTCCAAGTTTGGGAGTGGATAAATAAACTTGGATGAGATCTCTGTCCATGACCAGTAACTAGTGACCCCTGCTGTAAATGTTATGAACAGAATTAGGCTCAGTCATTAATGTTCTCATTAATTCTCACCATCTAGGCTCTCACATGTTAAGAATGACCATATTAGAAAGGTGATAGCTGATAGAAAAGACCCTTAGCAAAACTCAGCACTTACAGGAAAGGTGGAGATAAAGATAGAAGTAATTTTATTTTATACAGAGTCAATCTTAACTATAACCCTGATAACCTCTATCGGCTTATGTTGGCTATAAATTACAGGTATTTCTAGCAATTAGATTCTGACAACTACAATTTTTTTTCACCTTATTCCTAACCCAACATTTAGCACACTGTATTACTATTAATGTTAGCAAGGGTAATTTCCAACTAAATAAAAATAAAGTGCTAATACTGAAGCTAATCTATTGATAAAGTCACAGGAATAGTGTTGACTCCCAAAGTTAGGGAAATCTATCATGTTCTAAGAAATTAACAATCTAATACTTTATGACAGGATGGGGACAACTAACAAAAAAATTAAATTGGATGGAAATGTGAAGTAATGAATTTAACAGGAAATTGAACAGCTTAGGTGGTGGTTATTTGATTTCTGTTATTGGCAGGCACATTATTTAACTGAGGTTCGCAGGGGCATCTGTGTATGTCATTGTTTGACCCTCAGTGGAAATGAAGATTAAAAACAGCTTAACTGAATAGACACCACATTTCATAGTTTGTTTTATGCAAAGGTCTCTTAGCAACTGTTTAATCTGACTGAAAAAATCAGCTGTCATTCAAAAATAATACAGCATGTTTTATCCACGAACAATCATTTCATTTGGTTGTTTGCATAGAGTGAAGCAAGCTCTCTGCAATGTACAGTTATGAGCCTTTATTTGATGAGAAATCTCATCAGCTTTGAGCAAATATCAGAAATTATGCTCAATGCACACAATACCTTTGACATGTCCACTCAGAAAATTTTAGCAATGATCTATCAATTTAGAGCACAATTATATTTCCCCCCAAGTTTCAAATCTTGACATCCTTTGAAAACACAAGAATTAATCAGCAATGCAGAATCTATCATTCATGAAAATACAACACTGAAGCAGAAGGCCATTTGGCCGATTGGGTCTGCTCTGTCATTCAATGATATCTGATAACCCTCAGCTCCACTTTCCTGATTTATATTTATATCATTAATTCCCTTGCTGAACAGGAGTCTGTCAGTTTTGAACATGCTTAAACACACAGCATCAACAGTCCTCTGCAGTAATGAATTCCACAGGTTCATTACCTCAAAGAACAAACTCCCCCCAATCTTTGTCTTAAACGGGTGACTACTGAGATTATACCGTCTGGTCCTAGATTCTAGGGGAAACAACTTTCAGCATCTACCCTGTCAAGATCCCTAAGAATCCTTTATGTTTCAATAACATCTGCTGTCATTCTTCTAAACTCCAATGAGGACAAGTCCAAGCTAGTTGACTTAGAGAGAGAGAGAGAGAGAGAGAGAATTTAAAAAGGAGATCCTCGAGGGTAATAATATCTGGATTACTCCCAGTGCTACAATATCAATCTGAGACTGGTACTGTTGAGAAAAGAAGTGAGTCAAACAGTCAGGGCAGGCAGGGACAAAGCAGAGAACAAGGAAGAACTGATAAATTAAACTGCATTTATTTGAATGCAAGAGGCCTAACAGGGAAGGCAGATGAGCTCAAGGCATGGTTAGGAACATGAGACTAGCAATTGCATAGCAATTACAGAAACATGGCTCAGGGTTGGACAGGACTGATAGCTTAATGTTCCAGGATACAAATGCTACAGGACGGACAGAAAGAGAGGCAGGAGAGGAGGGGGTGGGGGGGCATTTTTGCACGCAGAGGGTGTATGGAATGAGTTGCCAGAGGAAGTGGTGGAAGCTGATACAATTACAACATTTAAAAGGCATCTGGATGGGTATATGAATAGGAAGGGTTTGGAGGAATACAGGCCGGGTACTGGCAGGTGGGACTAGATTGGGTTGGGATATCTGGTCGGCATGGACGAGTTGGACCGAAAGGTCTGTTTCCATGCTGTACATCTCTATGAGTCTATGACTCTATGAAAATCCCTCCATGCCCAGAATCAACCTAGTGAAATTTCTCTGGACTACCTCCAATGCCAGAATATCTTTTCTTAGATAGGAGAACCAAAATTGTTCACAGGTTTCTGTAGCAGAGCAAAAATAAATTCCTGGAGGCTGAAAATGTTTAGGCAAAAGCAAATAACTACCCCTTTTCCTTCCTCCATTGACCTCCCTAAAGCAATCAATTCTGGAACTCTATTGTTAAATTGCACTTGTTCAAGATATTTCTATTCCAACAAAGAAAAAAGAATAAAACCATTAAAACTGAAAATATGAAAAAAAAGATAATGCTGTAAAAGAACAGGAACTCCATCAGCACTTGGAAAGAAACACAACAGGCTAATAATTTTGTTGTAACAAAATCTGAATACAGGTTTGAAAAAAGGTTATTTTCAAACTCTTAACTTGTGTATTCTTTTCAACAGGTGCTGACAGACCTGCGGTGCATTTCCTACTGGAATAACTATCCAATCCGAAAATCAAGGACGCAAAAATCAGCATCTTCATTCCACAATGACCTCTACTCCTGATTTAACTGAGTCTTCTAAGATTTATTAACTCCCATGAGAATACATGGATGTTTGACCAATGATGACAGGATGGACTCAAGGGTCTCTTTCCACACTATAAAAATGCTCTGATTTTATAACCTGAGTTTTTGCCACTAGAAGGACCAATTTGTTGAAATAACCCCATATCTAACCATCCAGGCCCAAGCAGCTCTCTGTTTCTTACAAAGAAACCAAGAACAGTGACTGCCATGTGTAACATTCTGAAGCTTTTGCCAGAGATGATTCTGAGATCCTGGGAGACAGGTGAATGGGTTGGGATGGGGTTCACAAAAAGCAAGTCACTGGCAAGCAGAGCAAGATGGTTGGATCCAAGACAGGGAAGTGTCCTTCAGTGAGATTCCTGTTCCAGTGCTGTCTTTTTCATTCAGCACTGAATGCCCGTCAATGAGCAACTCCTCTTCCTCAGCAGGGAAACCCAGGCAAGTCCCGTTAAGTTCCTAAACCACCAGTAAATCTCGGTTGACTGAAGGACAATAGACTTTAGATGTCTCCTTTATAAGCCTCAATGCCATCTCATAGGGCATAGGGCAGGATTCCCATATATAGACCTTCCGCCCTCACTATTTTAGTGCCAGCTGGCCTGATGCCAGCAATATCAATGCAGGTTCTCAAACACATTTCTCCTGGCCTCCCTCACTACTGTGCTCCACTAGGTGTAAGTGGCACTTCTGCAAACAGAAGCTACAGAAAATCTGGAATTCTTGCCCAAAGGAAAATGCTGAGAGTAGACCACTCGAAAACTTTAAAGCTGAGAATAATCTTTGTTTTTTATTAACACACTAAAAAACACACAGAAGTAGGCCCTCAATCCACCCTCAAACCATTCAATAAGATCATGGCAATTAAGAGTCAACCACATTGTTGTAGGTCTGGAGTCACATGTAGACCAGACCAGGTAAGGATGGCAGTTTCCTGCCCTAAAAGACAATAGTGAACCAGCTTGGTTTTTCCAACAATCAACAGTGGATTCATGATCATCATTAAACTTTTAATTCCAAATTTCTTTTTCATTGAATTCAATTTCCACCATCAGCCGTGGCGGGATTCAAAACCGAGTCCCTAGTACATTATCTGGGTCTCTGGATTAACAGTCCAGCAGTAATACCATCGGGCCATTGCCTCACCTTGATAGGATAAATAGACAAGGTCTTTTCCCTGGGTTGGGGGAGTCTAGAACTAGAGGGCACAAGTTTAGGGTGAGAGGGGAAAGTTATAAAAGGCACCGAAGGAACAACTTTTTCACGCAGAGGGTGGTGCATGTATGGAATGAGCTGTCAGAGGAAGTGGTGGAGGCTGGTACAATTACAGCATTTAAAAGGCATCTGGATGCGTATATTAATAGGAAGGGTTTAGATGGATATGGGTCAAATGCTGGCAAATAAGACTAGATTAGGTTAAGATATCTGGTCGGCATGGATGAGTTGGAGCGAAGGGTCTGTTTCCATGTTATACATCTCTATGACTCTGAGTCTGTGACACTCATGGCCACACCATTCTCCACCTCTGTAATTTTCTCCTGTTTTAAAACCCTCAGAGATATGTACTCTTCTTCAAATCTGGTCCCTTGCACTTCAATATTGCATGGTCAAGTTGTTATCTTGGTAACTTGGATTTATTGTAGCTTGTTAACAGTAGCTTGTTAACAGAATTATCCTTGCAGTTGCTCTGACTGCATCTTTAGAAATCTGGCATGAACCACAACAGAGACCTTACATTGATTCTGCTGAAAAAAGGCAGTCATTTTTTATTGCTATTGATTCTTGCACCAAATGGTCAGAAACATTTGGCATGTCCTCAATTTACAAAATTGACAGACATGTGGAAAACCTTTATTTGCTTCAAATGGCTTATTAAAGGAAACAGTAACAGATAATGGCCCCTAGTTTATATCTGAGGAGTTTATAGCCTGTTTTAAAATTGATCAGTATGAAACACTTTCCCCTCATGTTCTGTTTGAAGCAGTTCATTTGAGATATTTGTTCACTTGTTGAAGAAATCTTGTCGGAATTACGAATAGTTGGAAAACATTTCTGCAGCACATTAATTGCTTAAAATAATTGTGCAAACCTCTGTCAAAATGCCAACACTTTACTTGTAAAATCATTAAATGGCTCTTTAATGGAAATTCTGGCATGAAATTACACTTACCAGTTACCAAGACAACAGTAAAAATAACTTGTGTACCAAGCCGAATCTTTTGAAACCACTGATAGATTTTAAGCAGGGAGGGTGAGAAAATGCAACAGAGTGGGAGGCAAAATTTCAGTTTCCAGATGGCAGCTTAAGGACTTAGTAAGTTCTCAGAACTCTTCAGGCAGGTGGACTGAGTCTCATTTCCACTTATTGGCCTGGCATGAATACTCACCTACACCCTAATTTAACATAATGGATGAAGTCTGAGTGGGTCAACTAGCTTATAAGAGGTTTTAGTCAAATGTAGTCTTGTTTGTAGTTCTTCAACACTTAAAGTTTCAGGGATGAAGTCTCCCAGGTCAACATGCCTGTCCAAATGTGGCAGTCATGCAAACTGGCGTCAGGAAGGCTGATTATGGCAGGCAATCAGGCCTCAACTCAAGGGGTTACTCAACTCAAAAGAGGGTTCAAGTCAAGACAGAGTGCAGCTCAAAAGGTTCAGAAAAAGGGGTGGGGTTAAATAAAAAAGAACAGTAGGGAATGGAACTTAAAGGGCATGGTCATCGGGGGCACTGGAAGGCTCCTGGGGAATGGATGGAGCAAACGAGCATGCAGAGGAGAGTTACAGTGATAAGAAAGGGAACAAAGAAATGTGGCAGTTGTATATTTATGACAAGGAACTCAATGGACCAAATTAAGCAGACTGGGTTGGGGGGGCTTGAGAGTGCGCGGGTGAATTGCATAAGGGGCAGTCAAAGGCTAAGGATGGATGTGGGGATATGGAATAACTTGGGATGGGGAGAAGAGCAGGATTTCAAAGGGGACAATGAAAAGGGCAATAGTTACACAGGGAGATTGAAGAAAGTCAGAGGAAACAAGTTCATCTACAATGATGGGGAAAAAACATAAGGAGAAGCAGGGTAGAGGGCGAATAAGTCAAATTAAAAATCTACAGCCAGCATGGGTCTCATTATTCACTTCACAAAGAGATCCTCACTGAGAACGCTTTGCACAAATACGAGGAGGGGCACCAAAATCTGTGTAAACAAGCCCAGATGAAGGAATTGAAACAGAAACTCAGTTAATGCCTTAGCATCAAAGGGAAGCATTCACTGCAGAATAAAGGTGAATAAACTCTATCAGTTTCTAATATCATTATCCCAACCATACCTCATTTGACTTTGATTCATTTGACTCTGAGATTAAAGACACCTGAGACTCACCAACAGTATTGGTGGTGATGGGGTGGGGCTGAGGTTTGGTGACTAGTTATTACACATGCAGTTAGGCAGAGGCATTTACAGGCTGGTAAATTAATGTGATGGGAAAGGAACATTATTCAGGCTGTTGGTTCCAAGGGTAGATGTAGGATTGTCGTGCACAATATAATTAAAGCCAGCAAGGTTCTGATTGAGCTAACAGCTGCAGGCATGGGAAGTAATTTAAAGATGAAAGAGATAAAAATATTGCATCTAATAGAAGAGGAAAAGGAAAGGTAAGCATGAGTCATAAGAGAATGTACATTACAATGTAAAAGTGGATGAAGGGCAGATTTTCACTTATCACATGAGCAGCCTGACAGGAACTCGAAGGGTAGCATGACAATATCAAAATTGTGAATGGGCAAACAAACATCTCATTTCTGATATATCTCTTCACAGATCAGAAAAATGTTTGAACTTAATCCAGCAGCTATACTTGCACTACGGAAATAATGGAGGAGGAGGAGAAGAAGAAACAGCTAGTACCAACAGAACCACAGACACAAGCCTCAGAGGACTACAGCAGTGGATGTACATACTGCAGCTGAGGAAGAAAACCAGGGTGTTCAGGGCTGTTGAACAGTGTATTGCGAGAAGGTCTACCAAAGATTTTGCAGCTACCCTGCAATTAAGTGAAAGGCAGTGCCAGCAATGAGTGCACAATTATGGATGCTGTCACCTACATCTGGCACCTCCAGTGAGCCACATATGCAACGAGGCAATAGTGGAGGCTGCTTGCTTTATACATTTAAAATCTTAAGGAAATTTCATCGCCATTAATTACAGGTTGCTTCATTCCTTTGGCACTAATGACCTCTTGTTCAGCTTCTTGGCCTGAGATCAGTTTGGAATTACATAGTGTTACTATGGATTACACTTTTATGACTCATATCTCAGTTTGCAAGGTGCATTCAATTATTATGGAGATGTAGCTGGGCTATACTATGCTGATTAACACTCAAAAAAAAGCATTAATGTGAATTTAGACAAGAATTTCTACATTTTTCAGAGTAGTATGGTGACAAAGTAGAGCTGTGCACCGTCGATGTACATGTGAAATCTAACACCGTACTTTTGGATGATGTTACCAAGAGGCAATAGGTTGATAGAAACAGGACATAGCCAAGGATAGATATTTGGAGAACACCAGAGACAACAGCACAGGGATAGCAGATGGGTCATTGCTGGTGATTTACTGGCTATGACAGTATAGATAAGAATAGAAGCAGACAAGTGTGGTCCATCAAGCTGAACAGCGGTGGTGAGGCATTGGATGAGGATAGTATGGCCAATTAAAGTATGAAGACAGTTACTGCCCTATCAGTCTTCAGCAATATAATAGAAAGGGTTGCCTTCAAACTAATTGAACCTTCAACATCTTCCAAAATAAAACAGCTGTTATTATTTATGTAATTACCAAAAGCTGTGACTCCAAGAGCTGAGTTCAGATTGTAAAATCAGTGCATGTGCAGTGTACCTAATTTCCCAGGGCAGACCATTAATATTCAAGTATACTAATGAAGTATTTCTCATTTTTTGCACCCTCTTCTGAGTAGTTTTCCTTCAAATGATTTTGAAAACAAGAGGACAAATTTTTTTAAATTTTTGTCGCAAACATTATATTGAGCAGATTTTTGTAAAAAAACATTGTGTCTCTATTCAAAAAATACAAAAGAAATGACAATATTCTCATCACATCTTTTAGCTTTTGTCTTGGCTTGTAATTTTATGTTATGTATCAGTGGTAAAAGTAGTTTATGTGGGTGGCTGAGAAGTGAGGAAGAGTTACTGTTGTCAGTAATAATAGGAAATTGCCCATTATTATGAACATCTAAGAGATTGAGATTAGCATGAAACTACAAGGAGAACAAAAATTAGACAATATCTTTCCTTATTCTTAGTGATTTTATTTTGCACTTGATTTTTCAAAACAAATCTTCATTTAAAGAAAAGGATGGACAAGGCGGGTTAAAGGCAAACAAGGTGGGGCAGCACGGTGGCTCAGTGGTTAGAATTGTTACCTCACACTGCCAGGGATCTGGATCTGTGTGGATTTACACATTCTTCCAGTGTCTGTGTGGGTTTCCTCTGGGTGCTCCGGTTTCTTCCCACAATCCAAAGATGTGCAGGTTAGGTGAATTAGTCATGTTAAATTTCCCACAGTGTTCAGGGATGTGTAGGTTATGCACATTAGTCTGGGGTAAATGTAGAGTGGTAGGGGGATGGGTGTTGGTGAGGGTTGGTGTGGACTTGTTGGGCCAAAGGGCCTGTTTCCACACTGTCGGGATTCTATTCTATGAAAATGAGATATTTTCTTGCTCCTTTACTGTTTTAGTGAAAGTGGAGATGCATGACATTGAAACAAGGCATAGGCAATACATAGGAGCTGAATGAGTAGTTCTAGTAAAACAAAGTACAGACAGTGACTGAAACAAAGAGCTGATGGGAGGGAGAGGCGACAGTGTTAAGGTGAAGGCATAGTTAGTGTAATGTTGGGAGTTTAGAATCATTGGGATGGATCAAGGGCTACTGATGCACATGTTTTCTCTATAACAGAGTGGCTTAGCATTTACTGCAATGCTCCCTCCCCGCTCCAACCCTGAGTCTGCTTCTCTCAAATGATGAATCAATACTCCTCCATGTTGAGCAACAATTGCAAATAGTACTGAGAGAGGAAAGACCGCAGAATGTACTTTACACCGGAAAAAAAATCAATTCCATCAGCAAGAATAGCTTGGTAGCTTGAGAATTGACCAAATGGACTGAACCTTAAGGATACAGCTGCTAGACCAACTCTACAGCAGGTAGTGAGGGAACTCATTCTTACCAACCTACTTATTGCACATGCATTTTTCTAAGACTATGTCGGTAGGAGTGACCATTCACAGACCTGGTGGAGATGAAGTCCCATCTTCACACTAAGGACACCCTCCATCAGGTTGTATGACATTAACACTATGCTAAATGGGATAGATCATGAACAGATTCAGTATCTCAAAACTGGGCATCATGGGCAATCACAGCAAAATTTTGTTCAACCATAATTGGTAACCCCATGGCCAGCATATTTCCCACTCTACCATTACCATCAAACCAGGCTCTCAACCCTAGGTCAATGAAGTGTGCAGGACGGCATGCTTGGAGCTGGACAAAGCATATCTGAAGATAGGGTGTCAAACTGGTGAAGGTAAAAGGACTACTTGCGTGCCTAATTAAAGCATCTTTTGACAAAGCAAAGTGATTCCACAATCAATGGATCAGATCTGAGGTCAACAAATCCAAACATGAATGGTGCTTAACATTTAAAACAACTAACAGGAGATGGAAGCTCCACAATATCCATTTTGCAATGAGAAGAAAAGCTAACATCTCAGTGAAAAAAGATAAAATTTAAAATTTGCAACTACCTTCAGCTGGCAATGCTGAGTGCATGATTCAACTCAGTCTTCACTGAGTCCTCAGTAGGACAGATGCTAAGCTTCTCGTCAGTTAAGTTTACACCATATAATATCAGGAAATGGCTGAAGCCCCTGGATATTCATTTGCTCTGGACTGTGACAAAATGCCAGAAATTGTACTGAAGACGTGCTCCAGAATCAGCTTCACACAGAACTAATCTATTGCAATGTAGTATAGTGAAGAAAAACTGAATACTTTGGGCCTTCATTCTCAGGAGTTTAGAGGAATAAGAGGGGAATGCACTGAAACAAACAAAATTCTTACAGATCTTGACAGAGCAGATGGTCCATTTGCTGGACAGTCTAGAAGCAGGGGCAGAGACTCAGAAGAAAGAGTTGCCAGTTTAGGACTGAAATGAGGAGGAATTTCTTCACTCAAAAGGTAGTGAATCTTTGGGATTCTCTGCCCCAGAGGGCAGCAGACGTTCAGGCATTCAGAATATTCAAGACTGATATTGATAGACTTCCACTAAAAACATGAAAAGGTACAGGGACACTGCAGGAAAATTGTAGTGTTATGGATCAGCCACAATCTCATTGAATGGTGGAAATGCTGAATTATCTACTCCTGCTCCCATTTCTGAAGTTCTAATGTTCTTAGAACAGTTACACCAGTGGCATCTACCGGACAGTGGGGAATAATTCGCCCAATTAAGTCCTGTCCACAAAAAGGAGAGCAAGTCCAATTTGAACAATCACCGTCCCATCAGTCTAATCTGTGATCAGAAAAGTGAGGGAGTGTGTCATTTACAGCACTATCAAGCATTACCTACTCTGCAGTAGCCTGCTTGCTGATACTCCGTTTGGACTCTGCCAAGGCCACTCAGCTCCTGACCTCGTTATAGTCACAGTTATAGTTCCAGTTCTTAAAAAGGGACACTAGGCCTGAAATGTCAAATCAAAACTTCTTTCCACAGATGCTGCCAGAACTGCTGAGGTTTTCCAGCAATTTCTGGGTTTTTTTTACTTCCAGCATCTGCAGTTCCTTCAGTTTCTCGTTACAATCATTGTCTGGATGTGACAAAAAATCTGAACCCGAGAAGTGAGGCAAGAGTGCCTGCTCTTGACATCAATGCATTTGACCGAACATGATGTCAAGAAGTCCTAGCAAGACTGGAGTGAATAGAAGGCAGCTGGTTGGAGCTATACCCACACAAGAGAACAGGGCTGTGGTTGTTGAAGGTCAATCATGTCAATCTCAGGACATCATTGCAATAATCCCTCAGGGTAACATCTTAGGCCCAAGCAACTTCAGCTACTTCATTAATGATCTTTCCTCTATCATAAGATTAGAAGCAGAAATACTTGTTGGTGATTGCACAATGTTCAGCACCATTCCTGATTTCTCCAGTAATGAAGGTGCATGGGTCCAAATGCAACAAGACCTGGATAACAAACAAATGACATTCACAAAACACAAATGCTAGGCAATGACCATTTCCAAAAAGACAGAATCTAATCATCTCTCCTTGACGAGGCATTACCCACTGAATTTCTGAACTGCCCACTGTCAGCAAATTGGGGGTTACCATTAACCAGAATCTGAACTGGACTAGCCGTATAACTACAGTAGTTACAAGAGAATATCAAAGGGTAGGAATACTGCAGTAAGACACTCTCCTCACATCTCCCCAAAACCTGTCCACCATCTATAAGGTACAACTAAGGAGTTTGATGGAATACACCTCACTTGCTTGGATGAGTGCAAATCCAAAAACTTGACACCATCTAGGACAAAGCAGCCCACTTGATTGACACTGCATCCATAAACATTCACTCCCTCTAGCACCAACACATAGTGGCAGTAGTGAGCACCATCACTATGAATGAGAATGAGAAGGGAAGCAACAAGAGGCAGAAAGATAACTTTCAGAATGACAACAGCTTCAAATTGCAAAGTCATGGAAATAAGCCACATGCAGCTGAATCGACAAGATGGTAGGTCAGCCAAGACCAGGAGATTCAGGGAGAAATAGCATTAGAAAAAGGGAAGACTGTGGAAATGGGAAAGTCAGCAGCAACTGGAAGGTTTGGAGAGTAGGAGAGGCCACTCCAAAATAGTGCTAATTGGATCATACAACCCTATGTTGGGGCTGTGTGCAAAGGACACAAAAATGGAGTTGACAATACCAAATCTGAAACATGACTCTATTAACAGACCAACATTAAAGTTGGGGAAGATGATAACGTTGTGGTAATTTACTAGATTAGTAATCCCGAGATACAGACTAATATTCTGAGGATTTGAGTTCAAATCCATGGCAGCAGATGAAATTTAAATTCAAGTATTAAATCTGGAATTAAAACGTAATGTTGACCATGAAGTTATTAGTTGTTGTCGAAACCCATCTGATTCACTCATGTCCTTTAGGGAAGGAAATGTGCTGTCTTTACCCTGTATCTAGCCCATTTGTGATTCCAGACCCATAATAATGGAGTTGAATCTTTATTGCTGCCCATTTGAAATGGCTGGACAAGAGGCAGCAAGATAAGTTTCAGAGTGACAATGGTCACTTGGGGATGAGTAACAAATACTGGGCTATGCAGCATCCCAAGAAGGAAGCACCATGAGGACTTAAAATGGGGCAACTTCAAACTTGCTATGTAGACGCCTTGTTCCTTTAAACTTAGCAACATCAATAAAATTACAATGATGCAATATTACCTATCATTTCTACTCTTAAAATGTATATTTATTTGCATCCAAAACTAACAAACAGAAGCAGTTGTATTGACTTCATTACATGAATATTGTTCATGGTCAGAGTTTTATAAAAGTTGTCGAATTTTTAAATACACAAGCAATAGCATATTGTCACTTATTTGTAATGACAGGCCGGTGTTCTTCCTGAAAATGATTCTCCTCTTTAATTGTTTTCCCACTAATAAGTACACTCCTTCTTTATAAAAATTATTACCAAAGAAAACATAGTCTGTGAAATCTGAGTGCAATTCCAGAGTACCAGGGAATACTACTAGTGAAAATGTTAAAAGTACTAGAAATCAATGGGAATAAATTACACTTCCCAGTTTTCACCTTATGCAAATAATACTAATTAGATGATTCTTGAAAGAACAAGACTGAGAAATTAAAAAATGTATGAAGTGACATCATGCAAAAACTTTCCAAACTGTAACATTTTGTGGAATAGGTAAATCAGAAGCAGCTTTCAAGGCATATGTCTAAAGGTCAAGCACTTTCTGAAATTGATTAATCATGTAAGAAGAATAGCTGTCCTTGGGGTAACATGAAAACAACAAAATGAATGTTCAAGGAGAAAATATATAAAAGAAATCCATAAATTTTACTTGCTCTTTTTTGTTTTCATTCCATCACATTGGCTTCATTACATTTCCATGTGCCTAGTCAGAGTTACATAAAATTTGTAGACTGTTAAATATTTAAAGTAACTCAAGAATGAGTCATAGCTGACTAATCATCTACTGTAATAATCATTTTGCAACCAATATTATGCAAACTGTCAATCCATGTCTATGTATATCATTTGCATCACGCATATTTGTTTTAATGAGGCCTATTATGCAAAATCATTATACAATCCAAATGCTCCATTAAGGAAACTAATTACAGAGTTTGTTAATGTGGACAGCCAAAAGGAGCTATTGTCCTACGTACTGAGGCAAGAGCAAATTAATCTGATAACCGCAACAATATCATAGCAGCACTTCAATAGCTAGACTTCTGTATTCTTTCACATTGCACATGTTCTTTACCTTGAGGTTATTTTGTTGAGAAGATGCTTCATACTTTCTTGTCAAGTGACAATGGAGCAGATATCAGCAAAATCATTTCATTTTTTAAGTATCTATTTTTTAAGTATTTATTTTTCAAATTCTGCTTCTACAGTCCGTTAAACATTTACCTTGTAAATGTAACTAGAAATTGTTCAATCTGTTAAACAAGGCAGGCATCATCTGTGCACTAACAGAAAAGGTATTCCCAATATCATATTTGTTTCATATTCACAGCAACTGTGTTTTTTTGGTGTGTAATTATATAGCCAGAAGATTTACTTTTGCTTAACGTAGACATTTATAGGTATATCGACAGATAAATAAGGCTTATTTGATCCAGATTAAACAGCATTATTTCTTTGCCCTTTCACACAATCTCTTTTCATCATCTCAAAGTGAAAATAATCTGGGATTGAAGAATCAATTCCACACCTAGCCCCGTGGTTCTAAAGGTTTCGGTAACTCAAGATGCCGTACTTCACATAGAGCCTAGATTTAATAATTTAATGAAATCCAAAGTTGAGAAAAAATATATAATTAGTGACACTCCTCACCCAAAACCTCAACCAGAAGTGGACTGACATCTTCACCATTTTTTAAAACCAACCTGTTCAAAGACATTATCCCACATCTCTGGAGCAGGTGGGATGTGAACCCAGGACTCCCTGTCAAGGCATAGGGACATTACTGCACCACAAGAGAGCCCTTACTGACACTTTCACAATTGAACATATGAATTAGGAGCAGGTGTGGGGCACTTGGTCCCTTAAACTGTTGTATCATTCACTAAGATCAAGGCAAATCTGATTCATATTTAACCCCTAAAGGCTAAATATCATTCATGTAAACCTTTGATCCACAATCCCACCTATCACTGATAACATTTTAGCATTATGCTTATGAAGAATCTAACTGTGTCTGTCTTACAAATATTCAAATATCCACTGTTTTTGAAGGAAGAGATTCAAAGCCTCGCGATTCTCTATGAGGAAACAATTATCCTCCTCTGTCGACATTTTCTGCATTGCCTCAAATAACATAATGATTGCAATCTCCAGACATTAGTAGACGTTCATCACTTGGCAACAGTCATTTGTAGATCTGGAGCTAGTACACTGCAGATCATTGCACAAATCAAATGACATATGACAGCTCAGGTTAGTCATGAATTTCTGCTTCAGTTTACTCTCATTATATTGAACTCTATGCCTCAAAAACATTCATTACCACACCATAACACAGTGGCAGCAATGCGCACCAAATGTACAGCAGCAACTCACCAATGTTGCTATGACAACATCAATCCATGACCTCTGACACCTTCAAGGGCAAGGGCAACAGATGCATGTGAACACGACCACCTACAAAGCTCCCCTCCAAACCACCCACCATCCTGACATGGTGCCCTATCAACATTTCTTCACTGCTGTTGGGTCAAAATCCGAGAATTCCCTTCCTAACAACACTGTAGGTGTACCTATGCCCCATGGACTGCAACAGTTAAAGAAGTGCCGCTGTTGGATTAGGATGGACAAAGCCAGAAGTTATGCTACACCAGGTTATAGTCCAACAGATTTATTTGGAATCACACAAGCTTTCGGAGTGCAGCCCCTTTATCAGGTGTAGTCACTTGATGAAGGAGCAGCGCTCCTGAAGCTTGTGATTTCAAATAAACCTGTTGGACTACAACCTGGTGTCGTGTGACTTCTGTGAGTTAAAGAAAGTCCTTCGACACCACCTTCCAAAGGGCAATCAGAGATGGACGCTAAATGCAAGTCTAAACAGTGATGACCACATAACAAGAAAGAATAAAAGTCCCATCATAATATGTAGGTAAATGTAAGGTGACCCACTTTGGAACTAACTTAGATAGAGTAGATTATTTCTATCTTTACTCCAATCAGAAACTACGATGGATTCAAAGACAATTTAGGATACAGTAACATTAATCCTTAAAACATCAAGAACGAGTGCAGAAAATTATCAAATAGGCAAACTGGATGTTGACTTTTAACCATACAGAACTAGAAAAGAAGTGGTAGGGTCATGCCACGACTATAAAAAGCTTGGCTTCAGCCACACCTGGAATACTGATAGCAGTTCAGGGGAAATCACTCCTCAAGGAAGAAAGGGGGCAGTGTAGTGTAGATTTATAAGGATGATATTTGGACCTCAGGGGTTAAAATCCTCAAAAAGATTACACAAACTGACACTGCATTCCAATGATTTTAAAAGGATTAGGAATGATTTGAGTGAAACTTTCAAGATATGAAGAGAAACAGATTGAGTTGATTGAGGAAAGTTATTTCGACTGGTTTGTCAATTTAGGGCAAGATGACAATCTTAAAAAGAAACGATCTTTAAGAAGTGAAAATAGGAAATGCTTATAAATTCAAAGGATATTAGAAATTGCAAACTTTCATCTGAGCACTGTTACAACACGGGGTAACCCCCCACCCCCGCTAAATTTAAACCAGTAACACAGAATGATTTATCCCGTGCAGTAACCTGTAAAAATTTGAGAGGCCAAAAACTATTTAAAGTAAACATTAACAACTTTATTTCTTAATGTATAACAGAGAATAATAGTCTCCAGGCAACGCAGCTAATCTAGCTGTTTCAATCAAGTGCTACATTGTTTCTTATTCAGAACACTTGGTCCTGTCAGGTAGTTTTGCTAGGTTTAAAGGTACAGTACATCCATATCTTCATAACACCCCCCTCTTAAGAAAAATAATGAACCATCAAAGTGAACAGGTGGCTTCATTTTTTTCCTATTCTTTAAACACATTATCCTGACACACTGATAACTTTAATCTAAGTTCACCCATATAACTGTCTATGAAACATTAAATTAATACAAGTCTCATCTAAACTTTATCAGTTAAATCCGTGATAATGCATCTGTGATTACATTCTTACAACACGCAACATGTATGATTTTTAAATTAAAAGTCTGTAACATAAGACTCCAATGAAATAGTCTCATATTCTTGTCTTTAAAGCGTTCTAAGAATGTAAGTGGATTGTGATCAGTGTACACAACTACCTCCAACATATTGTTTGTGACATACGTATTAAAATGTTGTAAGGCCAGTACCAACTCAATAGTTCTTTTTTGATCGTGGAGTATTTCCTCTGGTGGATGTTGAGCTTCTTAGAAAAGTAACCAACTGGCAGTTCAATCCGACCCTCATCTTCTGTAGGAATACAGCTCCAATTCCTATGTCACTGGCATTGATGGCAACTTTAAAAGGTTTTGAAAAGTTTGGTAAAGCTAAAACTGGTTTGGTGGTTAATATTGATTGCAAATGGTCAAATGCCTCCTGGCATGGTTCTGTCCACCGAAACTTTGTGTTCTTCTTCAGCAAATCGGTTAACGGTGCCACTACACTGCAGAAGTTTGCAACAAACTTCCGAATAGAATCTGCTGAGTCCTAAGAATTGAAGTACCTCTTTCTTTGAGATTGGTCGTGGAAATTCCTCGATGGCCCTCATCGTTGGTTTCTGTGGGGTCAACCTTCCATGACTGATGTTATGTCCCAAGAATGTCACCTCTGTTTTTGCAAATTCTGTTTTATTTATGTTTATCACTAGTTTTGCTTCTCATAGTCATTCAAAGAGCCCTACCAACTGTAACATGTGATGTTTCCAAGACTCACTAAAGATCACTACATCACCCAAATAGACTGCGCAGTTTGTTAACAACGCGCTCATGAGTTTTCAGAATGTGGCGGGTGCGTTCTTCATTCCAAAGGGCATCACTTTAAAATGATATAGTTCATTTGTGGTTACACATGCACAAATTTCTTTCGCCGACTCTGATAAAGGTACCTGCCAGTAACCACACATTAAGTCCAACTTGGTGATGTAACTGGCTTGTCCAACTTTCTCGATACAGTCCTCCAATCTAGGAATTGGATATGTGTCTGATTTTGTAATGGCGTGGACCTTCCGATAATCCATACTGAATAATTGAATCCTGTCCGGTTTGGGTACTAAGAAGATCAGCGAACTCCACTCGTTCTGGCCTGGTTCGATGATGTCCTCTTTGAGCATGACCTCCACCTCCATTTGGACCTATCTGGCTTTGAAAGGATTAAGCCGATAGGAGTGTTATTTAATCGGAGTAGTATTCCCTCCGTCTACTTCACGTACATAACATTAGTCCTCCCGATCTGATCCTGACATATGTCCTTATACTGCAGTAACAAATCTTTCAATTGCATTCTGTGTTCCTGAGACAGATAACTTACTAACCTATCCCACTCCGATGGACTTCTTAATTTTTTAATCTATTTTGAGGCACATCAAAATCCACATCATCTGGATTTGATACCTCACTCTGCAGGCCAGTAACTAACACCTGTTTCACCAGTTCTTTCTCTCTAATATAGTATGTTCTCAACATGTTCACAGGACATACCCGATACCTTTTTCTTCCATCTGGCATCTTTACTAGATAGTTCATCTGACGCAACATTTTCTCAATTTGAAAGGGACCACTAAACCGAGCTTGGAAGGGATCTCCTATCACGAGTAACAGGACCAACATGTCATCCCCTCGGGAAAACGTCAGAGTTTCAGAGCTTTTATCTGCCACCTGCTTCAATAGACAATAGAAAATAGACAATAAGTGCAGGAGTAGGCCATTCTCCCCTTCGAGCCTGGACCACCATTCATTATGATCATGGCTGATCATCCTCAATCAGTATCCTGTTCCTGCCTTATCTCCATAACCCTTGATTCCACTATCCTTGACAGCTCTATCCAATTCTTTCTGAAACGAATCCAGAGACTGGGCCTCCACTGCCTTCTGGGGCAGAGCAATCCACACACCCACCACTCTCTGGGTGAAGAAGTTTCTCCTCATCTCTGTCCTAAATGGCCTACCCCTTATTTTTAAGCTGTGTCCTTTGGTTCGGGACTCACCCATCAGCGGAAACATGTTTCCTGCCTCCACAGTGTCCAAACCTTTAATAATCTTATTCGTCTCAATCAGATTCCCTCTCAGTCTTCTAAACGCAAGGGTATACAAGCCCAGTCGCTCCAATCTTTCAACATAAGATTGTCCCGCCATTTCAGGAATTGACCTCATGAACCTACGCTGCACTCCCTCAATAGCCAGAATGTCGTTCCTAAAATTTGGAGACCAGAACTGCACATAATATTCCAGGTGCGGTCTCACCAGGGCCCTGTACAGCTGCAGAAGAACGTCTTTGTTTCTATACTCAATCCCTCTTGTTATGAAGGCCAGCGTGCTATTAGCTTTCTTCACTACCTGCTGTACCTTCATGTTTGCCTTCATTGACTGGTGTACAAGAACTCCCAGATCTCTTTGTACTGCCCCTTTACCTAACTTGACTCCATTTAGGTAGTAATCTGCCTTCCTGTTCTTGCCACCAAAGTGGATAACCATACATTTATCCACATTAAACTGCATCTGTCCACTCACCTAACCTGTCCAGGTCACCCTGTAATCTGCTAACAACTTCCTCACATTTCACCCTGCCACGCAGCTTTGTATCATCAGCAAATTTGCTAATGTTACTATTAATACCATCTTCTATATGATTAATATATATTGTAAAAAGCTGCGGTCCCAGCACTGATCCCTGCGGTACCCCACTGGTCACCGCCTGCCATTCCGAAAGGGAGCCGTTTATCACTACTCTTTGTTTCCTGTCAGCCAACCAATTTTCAATCCAAGTTAATACTTTGCCCCTAATACCATGCGCCCTAAATTTGCTCACTAAGCTCCTATGTGGGACTTTATCAAAGGCTTTCTGAAAGTCCAGGTACACTACATCCATTGGATCTCCCTTGTCCATCTTCAGAGTTACATCCTCAAAAAATTCCAGAAGATTAGTCAAGCATGATTTCCCCTTCATAAATGCATGCTGACTCTGACCTATCCTGTTACTACTATCCAGATGTGTCGTAATTTCATCCTTTATAGTTGACTCCAGCATCTTTCCCACCACTGAGGTCAGACTAACTGGTCTATTAGATTACTTACAGTAGTGGAAACAGGCCCTTCGGCCCAACAAGCCCACACCGACCTGCAACCCACCCAGACCCATTCCCCTACATTTACCTTGTCACCTAACACTACGGGCAATTTAGCATGGCCAATTCACCTAACCTTCACATTTTTGGACTCTGGGAGGAAACTGGAGCACCCAGAGGAAACCCACGCAGACACAGGGAGAATGTGCAAACTCCACACAGTCAGTCGCCTCAGACGGGAATCGAACCCGGGTCTCTGGCGCTGTGAGGCAGCAGTGCTAACCACTGTGCCACCGTGCTCCCCATAAATTCTATAATTTCCTGCTTTCTCTTGCTCCTTTCTTAAAAGATGGTACAACATTAGCCACCCTCCAATCCACAGGAACTGATCCTGAATCTATCGAACTCTGGAAAATAATCACCAATGCATCCACAACTTCTAGAGCCACCTCCTTCAGTACCCTGGGACGTAGACCATCAGGCCCCAGGGACTTATCAGCCTTCAGACCTAACAATCTCTTCAACACCAATTCCTGGCAAATATAAATTCCCTTCAGTTCAGATCCTTCAGCCACTGTTACCTCTGGGAGATTGCTTGTGTCTTCCCCAGTGAACACAGATCTGAAGTACCAATTCAATTCTTCTGCCATTTCTTTGTTCTCCATAATATATTCCCCTGTTTCTGTCTTCAAGGACCCAATTTTAGTCTTAACCTTTTTTTCCTTTTCACA
>NC_057716.1:50737414-50743729 GCF_004010195.1 Chiloscyllium plagiosum | reverse complement strand
TTCCCTCATCAGCCACGGCCACCCCTGCCTCCCCTTAGGATCTTTCTTCCTTTTTGGAATGAACTGATCCTGCATCTTCTGCATTATACCCAGAAATATCTGCCATTGTTCCTCCACTGTCATCCCTGCTAAGGTATTGCACCATTGAACTTTGGCCAGCTCCTCCTTCACAGCTCCATAGTTCCCTTTATTCAACTGAAATATTGTCACTACCGATTGTACCCTCTCCCTTTCAAATTGCAGTTTGAAGCTTATTGAGCTACCTCCTAATGGCTCCTTCACTTCGAGGTCCCTGATCAATTCTGGTTTGTTGCACAATACCAGATCCAGAATTGCCTTCTCCCTGGTAGGCTCCAGCACCAGCTGTTCTAAGAATCCATCTCGGAGGCACTCCAGAAAGTCTCTCTCTTGAGGTCCAATACCATCCTGATTCTTCCAGTCTACCTGCATGTTGAAATCCCCCAAAACAACTGTAGTAACATCTTTGCAACAGGCCAATTTCAGCTCCTGATTCAACTTACACCCTACATCCATACTACTGTTTGGGGGCCTGTAGATAACTTCCATTAGGGTCTTTCTACCCTTAGAATTTCTCAGCTCTATCCATACTGACTCTACATCCCCTGATTCTAAATCCCCCCCACCGCAAGGGACTGAATATCATCCCTTACCAGCAGGGCCACCCCACCCCCTCTGCCCATAAGTCTGTCCTTACGATAGCATGTATAGCCTTGAAAATTCATTTCCCAGGCCCTGTCTACTTGAAGCCACGTCTCAGTAATCCCCACAATATCGTAGCTGCCGATTTCCAAAAGAGCCTCAAGCTCATCCATCTTATTTCTAATACTTCGTGCATTCATATATAGTATTTTTAATTTGTTACTGCCCTCACCCTTCCTATCAACCCCTACTTCACTCAACCTTACGGCATGATCCCTTTTTTTGAGTTTTCTGCTTCATTGATACAGTTGTCTTTCTTGACTTCCCTTGTTCTAACTTTCCCTTCAATTTCCTTCTTAAACTTCCAGTTTGTCCCCTCCCCCCCCTCACTATTTAGTTTAAATGCAGCTGTGTTGCAGTAGCAAACCTGCCTGCCAGAATGCTGGTCCCCAACCTATTAAGGTGCAAACCATCTCTTTTGTATAATTTATGCTTACCACAAAACATACCCCAGTGATCCAAGAATTTAAATCCTTGCTTCCTGCACCAGTTCCCCAGTCACACATTCAAGTCCATTATCTCCCTGTTCCTGGCCTCTCCAGCCTGAGGAACTGGAAGCAAATTGGAGATAACCACTCTGGACGTCCTGCTTTTCAGCCTTCTTCCGAGTTCTCCGAAGTCCCGCTGTAGTATGTTCCTCCTCTTCCTCCCGACATCTTTTGTGCCAACATGCACCACCACCTCTGGCTCTTCACCTTCGCCCTTGAGGATTTCTTGCACTCTGTCTGCGATGTCCTTAATCCTGGCACCAGGAAGGCAACACACCATCCTTAAATCCCGCCTGTTGCCACAGAAACCCCATTCAGTTCCTCTCACTATGGAGTCCCCTATCACCACGGCTTTGTGCGATGTCTGACTCCTCAGCTCTGCCTCCACACCAACGTTTGATTGACAGACCTGACCGCCTCGCGGACTGGCAGTGTCATCTGTCTCTACTGTTTCCAAAAGATTCAACTTGTTCCTGACAGGTACTTCTCCCACAGTCTCTTGCACCTGTCTCCTCTCTGCCTTCCTCATCGTCTTCTCTCTTCTGCTCTCTTCTGGTATGGTGTAATAACCTCACTGAAGGTCCTGTCCAGAAGGATCTCATTCTCTCGGATGAGCCTAAGGTCCTCGAGTTCTTTCTTCAGTGCTGTGATATGCTCTGTCAGTTGCTGAACGTGCACACACTTTCCACAGATATACGAGTCAGATACACCAGAGTCGTTGACCTCCCACATCATGCACCTCATTTTATACTGTGCCCACTTTAGGTGCTGTTTAGCTAACTCACCTACCCGATTTAGTCTCTCCCTCAACTCCGATACATAATCTAAATGTGAGATCTCTGACTTTGGTCCTGTCAATTTTTCTTTAATTAATTTCAAAGGGCCTCTCATTTCATGTCTAAATGTTAACCTGAAGGGAATGAACTGAGTCGATTCATTTGGAGATTCTCTAATGGAAAACAATATGAATGGGATACCTTTATCCCAATTATTCCGGTAATTCTGACTGTATGCTCTCAACATGGTCTTCAAGGTCTGATACCACCTTTCTAAAGTTCCCTGGGATTCAGGTTGATATGGACTGAATTTAAAGTGCTGTATACCCAAGCTATCCATAACCTCCGTAAACAGCCTAGCAGTAAAAATGGACAAAGTTTGTGCGAAGATTTGTAGCTCGGGTGCTCGTTGCTGTGGTTCTGTTCGCCTAGCTGGAAGTTTTTGTTGCAAACGTTTTGTCCCCTGGCTAGGCGACATCATCAGTGCTTGGGAGCCTCCTGCGAAGCGCTTCTTTGATGTTTCTTCCGGTGTTTATAGTGGTCTGTCCCTGCCACTTCCGGTTGTCAGTTTCAGCTGTCCGCTGTAGTGGTTGGTATATTGGGTCCAGGTCGATGTGTTTGTTGATGGAGTTTGTGGATGAATGCCATGCCTCTAGGAATTCCCTGGCTGTTCTCTTTCTGGCTTGCCCTATGATAGTAGTGTTGTCCCAGTCGAATTCATGTTGCTTGTTGTCTGCGTGTGTGGCTACTAAGGATAGCTGGTTATGTCGTTTCGTGGCTAGTTGATGTTCATGTATGCGGATTGTTAGCTGTCTTCCTGTTTGTCCTATATAATGTTTTGTGCAGTCCTTGCATGGTATTTTGTACACTACATTAGTTTTGCTCATGTTGGGTATCGGGTCCTTCGTTCTGGTGAGTTGTTGTCTGAGCGTGGCTGTTGGTTTGTGTGCTGTTATGAGACCTAGGGGGCAACATGAATTTGACTGGGACCAACACTACTATCATAGGGCAAGCCAGACAGAGAACAGCCAGGGAATTCCTAGAGGCATGGCATTCATCCACAAACTCCATCAACAAACACATTGACCTGGACCCAATATACCAACCACTACAGCGGACAGCTGAAACTGACGACCGGAAGCGGCAGGGACAGACCACTATAAACACCGGAGGAAACATCAAAGAAGCGCTTCGCAGGAGGCTCTCAAGCACTGATGATGTCGCCTAGCCAGGGGACGAAACGTTTGGAACAAAAACTTCCAGCTCGGCGAACAGAACCACAGCAGTAAAAATGGACCTTAAAGTAGCTCTTAAAATTTCTAAAGAGGTTCTGGGATTTGAAGATGATTCTCAAATTTGCGAAAAAAGTTTAACAGGAAAGAAAAATGCCATACTTTCAGAATTAGCAAATAAATTAGATTTGGGTTTAACCAAGGACAAAAGTAAAGCTGAAATTGTAAGAGTGTTACTCAAACACTTTGGTGTGTCAGAGAAAAAGACATGTGCAGTAGAGGTAGAAAAACTTAAATTACAATTGAGGAAAATGGAGTTAGAAGATAAAAAAAAGGAGAGAGAAAGAGGGTGAGAGGAGAGAGAGAGGAAAAAGGAAGAGAAGAGAAGGTTCTTGGCTGAGCAAAGAGAGACGAGAGAGAAAGTGAGAGAGAAGAAATCAAGAAAGAGAGAGAAGAAAGGGAGCGAGAAAGAGATAAAGAAGGCAGAGAGAGAGAGGACAAAGAAAGTGAGAGAAGGATCTTAGCTAAGCAAGAAGAGAGAGAATTTAAACTTGAGAAGTTGTGACTTAGTAGGCAACTGATCTCCAGCATCTGCAGCCCTCACTTTCTCCACTTAGTAGGCAAGGTCAAGTTAACAGGATGGAGATTAAAAGAGAAGGTAATGATATATACAAATATGTCAAAAAGCTGCCACATTTTGATGAGAAAGATGTTGAAGCCTTCTTTATTTCATTTTAAAAATTGGCTAGACAGATGGCGTGGTCCGAGGATTTATGGGTAAAGCTAGTTCAGACTAAACTGCGAGGCAGAGCAAGTGAGGGGTCTAAAGAATATGAAGAGGTTAAACAGGTTATTTTAAGTGCTGATGAATTGGTACCAGAAGCACATAGACAACGGTTCAAAAACACAAAGAAGGAAACAGGTCAGACTTATGTCGAAAGTGTGGTGCTGGAAAAGCATAGCAGGTCAGGCAGCATCTGAGGAGCAAAAAAATCGACGTTTTGGGAAAAACCCTTTCATCATGAATGAGGCTGGGAGCCTCAGGGGCTCTCCACTCCTGAAAGAGAAAAGGTTCTAATCTCCAGCATCCACAGTCCTCACTTTTGCCTTGTCCAGACTTATGTTGAGCTCAAAAGAATTATGATTTGGAGATGCCGGTGTTGGACTGGGGTGTACAAAGTTAAAAACAATAATAATTATAGCTATTGAAGGTCAGTCATTTCAGCTCTAGAACATCTCTACAGGGGTTCCTCAGAGTAGTGTCTTGATCCAAGCATTTTTAGCTGCTTCATCAATGACCTTCCCTCATCATTAGATCAGAAGTGGGGATGTTCTCTGATAATTCATGCTTAGCTCCATTTATGACTCGTCAAATACTGAAGCAGCTCATGTCCAAAAAGAGCAAAATCTAGACATTATCCAAACTTGCACTGACCATGGCAAGTAACCGTAGTACACAGAGTTGTAAGGAAATGACAATTTTTAACAAAAGAATTCTAGCCTTCTCCCCTTGACATTCAACAACATAGTTATCACTGAATCCCCCACTATCAACATACAGAGAGTTAGTATAGACCAGAAAATGATCAGGATTAGTCATATAAATACAGTAGCCAGAAGAGCAGGTCTAGGAATCCTGCAGCACTTGCTTCTCCCCAAAGACTGTCCACCATCTACAAGACACAAGTCAGGAGTATGATGGAATATTTCCAACTTGCCTGGATGAGGGCAACTCCAACAACATTCAAGAAGCTTGATGCCATCCACGACAAAGCAACCCTCTGGATTGGTAACACAGCCACAAACATTCATTCCTTTCACCACTGACATTCAGTAGCTGCAATATACATTATGCACAAAATGCAGTGCAGAATTCACCAAAGGTTCTTAGCCAACACATTCTAAACCCACAATTGCTACAAATACATAGGAACACTACCAACTGTAAGTTCCCCTCCAAGCCACTCATCATGCCAACTTGGAAATATATCATTGTTCCTTCAGTGTTACTTGGTCAAACTCCTGGAACTCCATCCCTAATGGAATTGTGGGTATACCTAAAACAAATGGACTGCATCAGTTTAAGAAGGCAACTCACCATCACGTTCTGAAATGCAAAGATGGACTAGTGATACCAGCATCACTCACATCCAATGAATGAATAGGAAAAATGATTTGCATGTTTTAGTGTACGTTATCATGTATAAGGTGCCTTGCTGGAGCACCTGAGTGGAATAATAGTAAACAACCTTGGATCCTATATCTTAACTACTGGCTATGAACTATGTTCCTGATATGTAGAAATTGCTGCCTGAGTAGGAGTTGAATGATTTGACCACCCAAATGCTTCTAAATACATTGAATGCCCATTGTTTGGATTACGCTCTCATTGATTCCAACAACACTCAGCTATTTGACACACTACCTGAAACCTGAAGCTGATATGTCAATGAGGATGGATGGCAATTAGTTTTAAGATACTAGTCACCATAAATCTTCGGTCCTTTATCAACTCAGTGACTGAATAAGCAATACAGCCTTACATTTACAAGTGTCATATCCACTTCTC
Organism: Chiloscyllium plagiosum; assembly: GCF_004010195.1. Lineage (NCBI taxonomy): Eukaryota > Metazoa > Chordata > Chondrichthyes > Orectolobiformes > Hemiscylliidae > Chiloscyllium > Chiloscyllium plagiosum. The sequence goes on along the minus strand of NC_057716.1, from coordinate 50,737,944 downwards.
TCATTATTTAGACATTTACAGTATGCATTTATCAAAACCTTTTCTTAATTCAGTCCTATAAGATAGTTTTCTGCTTTTTGAATGACACCAACACCTACTACACCAGGATACTTTATATAATATAAAATTACTTTCTTGACCTCTGACATTCAAACTGTTCATATCTCTATCATTAATTTTATTTATTTCTTCCGTCCTATCTTAGAAAAAGGAGCAAATTATTGACTTTTGGAATGACTAAGACATCACTTGCCAATAATACCAAAGTCACCATTCCTGGTACAAGAACAAAAATTATTATTTTTTTGTCTCTCTCTCTCTCTCAGCTATATTTTTATTCCTCTTTAGCACTCAACTATTTTCTTTTTTAGCTTTCCTTTACACAGATGGCCTCCTTCTTCAAGGACCGCAATTTCCCCCCCGACGTGGTCGACGGTGCCCTCCACCGCATCTCCTCCACTTCCCGCTCCTCCGCCCTTGAGCCCCGCCCCTCCAACCGCCACCAGGACAGAACCCCACTGGTCCACACC
>NC_057716.1:50727574-50737213 GCF_004010195.1 Chiloscyllium plagiosum | reverse complement strand
AACCAGCCCAACCACCCTGTAGCACAGCATTTCAACTCCCCCTCCCACTCCACCGAGGATATGCAGGTCATTGGACTCATCCACCGCCAAACCACAACAACGCGACGGTCGGAGGAGGAGCGTCTTATCTTCCGACTGGGAACCCTCCAACCGCGGGGGATGAACTTGGACTTCACCAGTTTCTTCATCCCCCCTCCCCCCACCTTGTCTCAGCCGAGTCCCTCCCGCCCGGCACCGCCTTCCTGTCCTGCAGTCTTCTTCTTGTCCTCTCCGCCTCCATCCTACTCCGACCTATCACCCTCACCTTGACCTCTTTCCACCTATCACATTTCCAACGCCCCTCCTCCAAGTCCCTCCTCCCTACCTTTTATCTTCTCCTGCTGAACACTCTCTGCTCATTCCTGAAGAAGGGCCTGTGCCCGAAACGTCGAATCTCCTGTTCCCTGGATGCTGCCTGACCTGCTGTGCTGTTCCAGCAATAAAGTTTCAACTTTACACTGATGCTCCATAACGAATGCATTTAGCACCAGATTCTCTTACATTTCATCTTACAAAGAATACCATCAACCCACAAAAGAAGTACCAAAACAAATATAATTATATCCTTATATCTTTGAACACTTTGGCAATTTGCAAAGCCAAGCAATCTTCTTCAATAATTATGCTAACAATATGTTCGGTCTATTCTGACAACTTCAAAGCAACCCACACAAGATGTGAAAGATCAATACCTAAATCTCAAGAAAATTGATGTTTTTGAAGGACAGAAAGTTGATAAAAACTTATGCACAATTCTGAATCTATCTCAATTGCACTAAACTATGTTTGATAATTGTAGTGGGCACTATATGCTCATTTAAGTTGATAAAATAAGGTAAACAAGTGAAGGACTAAAATCTTGACCATTACGCAATGCACCTGAAAAAACATGAGAATATCCATATGTGGGAGATGCCTTTATAAAGGGTGGTGAAAATTATTCAATGCAGAAAGCAGAGATGATATAATCAAGGACCTTTTTAAAAAGTCATTCGTGGGATGTGGGCGGCATCTGGCCAGCATCTATTGCTCATCCTTAGTTGTCCATGGAAAAATGGTGGCAGTGAGCTGCCTACTTAAACCACTCCAGTCCATGCGCTGTTTGGAAGAAATTCCAGGATTTTGATCCAGGACAGAGAAGGAATGGTGATTTATTTCCAAGTCAAGAATATGAGTGGCTCGGAGAAAACTTGGATCTGGTGGTGTTCCCATGTATCTTTTTCTTTGTCCTTCATGATGAAAGTGGTTGCGGATTTGGAAGGTGCTATCTAAGGATCTTTAGTGAAATTCTACAATGCATCCTGAAGATAGGAGCAGCAATGTGTGTTGAGTGTCAGTGATGGAGGGAGTGGATGTTTGTGGGTGTGGTGCCAACCAAGTAGGATGCTTTGTCCAGGATGGTATCAAGCTTCTAGAGTGTTTTTGGAACTGCACCAATCCAGGCAAGGTGGATGTATTCCATCTTGATTTGTGCCTTGTAGATGATGGACAGGCTTTGGGGAGTCAGGAGATGTGATACTCACTGTGTGAGTATTCCTAGCCTCTGACCTGCTCTTGTAGTCACTGTATTTAAATGAAGAATCCAGTTGAGTTGCTGGTCAATGATAACCCTAAGGATGTTGATAGTGGGGGATTCAGTGATGGTCATGTCAAGGGCTGTGGTTGGTCTGTTTGTAATTGGAGATGGTCGTTTACCAGCATTTGTGTGGCATGAATCTTACTTGCCACTTTTCAGCCCAAGGCCTAGATATTGTTCAAATCCTGTCGCATATAAACATGGACTACATCAGTATCTGAGGAGTCACAAATGGTGCTGAATATTGTGCAATTATCAGCGAACATTCCACTTCTAACCTAATGATAGAGGCAAGGTCATTGATGAAGCTGTTGAAGATTGTTAGGCCAATGACACGACCCTTGCAAAGATATCCTGAGACAAGGAATATTGTTGAGAAAAGTGCTTCTAAAAGATTAAAAATACAATGACATTATTTATCTCAATTATTTGGGATTAAGAATTATGAAACAATATATACCTATAGCAAACTGAGCTTTATAAACCATGACTTGGAAACCTAAATTCAAAAACTGTCATTATTTAAATTCGCCCAAACACACTAATGTCTGATACATTTTCCGCTATTTTCTCACATTAATTAAAAAGCTGATATAACTATAAGTTAGGAAAATAGGAAAATATCCGCAGTATTCCAAGTATGGAATTACAGGGCATCCCAGTGCCTTATACAAAAATAAATTAGCTTATGTACAAATTTGTTATTAAAACATGAGGAATCTAAGTAGAGTGGGCAGACTGTATATTTTATCTTTAATAAAGACATCAATAGCCATGGCCATGCATTCAAATGGTACAAGGATTGGAGATGAGGTGAGGAGTAAACCAGAGGGGGTTAGGTATGGAACTCTGAAGGATGGTAGAGGCAGAAACCTACATCATATTTTATAAAGCACATGAATATGCTGAGAGTGCTGCAACTTACAGAGCTATAGACCAAAAGCTGGGAAATGACATGAGGCTGGATAACTCATTTTCAATTCGTACAAACACAATCAGTCAAAAAGCCTGTCTCTGTAGATTTTCATGATCCCACGTGAACTTGTTTCAGTTAGTATTCAGATACAATCTAGTAGGAATCTGGCATTTGATTAACTTTATTCAAAATTACTAATTAACTTCAGATTGACCAAAAATGTTGATGAACAGAAACACTAAAATGCTGAAGTATACAGCCATACACCCAAAGGAAAATCTGATTGATTGTACATTGCACTGTGCGATGAAGCATTTCTGTCTTTTTAATTCTATATTGATGTATGCTGCACACTCAGGCTGAATCTGGTTTCTGTTAGCTGCTTCTGCAAAATGCAAGAATACAATTTTCAGTTTACCAGACAGAAGTTAATTAATATGCTTTGAGTTTTGAATTGTATCAAGTAAAGGCCATGAATTACATAATGCCAAACTATTGAACAGCTGATAATTGCAGTCCAGAAGTAATATAATGTAAGGGCCAATATCCCATGTACCTTTGTAAGCATTGTTTGCCTGATTATGAGCAATGCAGTGTATTAATTCATGTCTTTTATTCTGATAGGCCTTCAGAATATCTTCAGAAACAAACATATTGGTCACTTTATCTGGTTCAAAAATCAGAAAGGCAAGCCAATCTGGATGCTGATTTTGATTGAAAACAGTGTTGCAGAACTGAGAGATGAATCAGAGTTAATAATTGCACCCCTTAATGGATAGTTAGGTGTTGAAGCCTTCTGATTTGTGATCCAGTCTATATTCAGAAAACTAAAATCCTCCATTATCACTATTCTATAGTTTTTTTTAGATGAGATTACTTACAGTGTGGAAACAGGCCCTTCGGCCCAAAAGTCCACACCGACCCGCCGAAGCGCAATCCACCCAGATCCATTCCCCTACATTTATCCCTTCACCTAACGTTATGGGCAATTTAGTATGGCCAATTCACCTAACCTGCACATTTTTTGGGCTGTGGGAGGAAACCGGAGCACCCGGAGGAAACCCACGCAGGCATGGGGAGAATGTGCAAACTCCACACTGTCGCCTGAGGCGGGAATTGAACCCGGGTCTCTGGCGCTGTGAGGCGCGTTTTGGCTTCTCTCCATAACTTCCTTGAATTTTTTTCATCTATTTCTTTCTCACTTGATGGCAGTCTATAGAAAACATACAGTGATACTTCTATTTTGTCTTAGCTTTAACCTGTCATTGATCCATCCAGACATACTCTCCCTTCAGCATTGTAATATTTTCATTAGCAAAAACTGCCAACCTTTCCTCCTTTCTTTTCTTTGAAATCACCTTGAGTCCCTTGTAACCAGAATATTTAATACCCAGCTATGCTCTTTGTTGGAGGCAAAAAAAACTGCAGATGCTGGAATCCAAAGTAGACAAACAGGAAGCTGGAAGAACACTGCAAGCCAGGCAGCAGCCGGAGAAGTCAATGTTTCAGTTTGAGACCTTTTGTTGATCCATCACTACAACATCACATTCGCACATAGTTGCTTGCAGCTGTAGTTCACCAACCTTATGGACCAAGATTCCATAAGTTCACATGTATGTTCAACAAACATTATTTAAGCCCTGCTGCATTCTTTCATTCTCTGACACCACCCTTACTATTGTTTTCCTCTCGTGCCAGCTGTCTCTCCAACATCTTTGAGCATCTTGGTTTGCCTCCTGGTCCTCATCCTTCTGTCAAGTTAGTTTAAACTCATTTCAATAGAGCTGGGAATATCGTGATGAACATGGGCTCAATTTAAATAAAATTCTGCTTTCCTAAATTTTCTCCCGAAGTGGATGACCCCACATTATAGTCCATCCGTCTAACTTCTGCCTCTCCACTTTCTATATCCCTTTATCTCAGTAGATCACAACAATAATACAGACTCGGTCTAAAAATGGACAAAGGACATGAACTCTAGAGGGGAGGTGAGAGTAGCTGCTCCTTATATTAAAGTCTTTTTGAACAGTATAGGCATAGAGGGCTAGCAAAACCTCACTGGGAATCTCTCCTCTGGTTTGTGTCATATCTAGCACAAAGGAAGATGGTGGTTGTTGTTGGACATTAATCATCTCAGGCATAAAAAAATCACTGCAGGAGTGCCTCAGCATGGTGCCCTACACTCAACCTTCTTCAGTTGCTGTATCAATTACTTCCTTCAATCAAAAGGTCAGAAGTGGGGTGTTCACTGACAATTGCACAATGTTCAACACTATTCATGATTCCTCAGATACTGAAGCAATCACTATCTTGCCCAATACAGCAAGACCTGGATAGCATCCTGGCTAATAAGTGGCAGGCAGTAACCATCTCTGATAACACAGAATCTAACCAACTCTACTTGACACTTTATGGCATTACCAGAACTAAATCCACCACCATGAACATCCTTGGGTTTACCATTGACCAGAACAGAACTCGATTGGCCATGTAAATGCTGTGGCTACAAAAGTAGGTCACAGGCTCAGAATCCTCTGGTGAGTACTTCATATTCTGACTTCCCAAAGCCTGTCTATTATCTACAAAACACTCTCTTGGGTGAATGCAGCTCCAACAACACTCAAGAACCTTGACACCATCCAAAGCAACCCATTTGATTGACACTAGAACACAGAACATAGAACGTTACAGCGCAGTACAGACCCTTTGGCCCTCAATGTTGCGCTGACCAGTGAAACCAATCTAAAGCCCATCTAACCTACACTATTCCATTTCATCCATATGTTTATCCAATGACCATTTAAATGCCCTTAAAGTTGGCGAGTGTACTATTGTTGCAGGCAATGCATTCCACACCCCTATTACGCTGAGTAAAGAAATTATGTCTGACATCTGTCCTATATCTTTCACCCCTCAATTTAAAGCTATGTCCCCTCATGTGAGCCATCACCATCTGAAGAAAAAGGCTCTCACTCTCCACCCTATCTAACCCTCTGATTATCTTATATGTCTCAATTAAGTCACCTCTCAACCTCCTTCTCTCTTACGAAAATAGCCTCAAGTCACTCAGCCTTTCCTTGTAAGACCTTCCCTCCACACTAGGCAACATTCTAGTAAATATCTTCTGAACCCTTTCCAAAGCTTCCACATCCTTCCAATAATGCAGTCACCAGAACTGTATGCAATACTCCAAGTGCGGCTGCGTACCAGAGTTTTGCACAGCTGCAGCATGACCTCATGGTTCTGAAACTCAATCCCTCTACCAACAAAAGCTAACACACCTTCTTAAAAAGCCTATTAACCTGGGAGACAACTTTCAGGGATCTATGTACATGGACACAGAGATCCCTCTGCTCATCTACACTACCAAGAATCTTACCATTTGCCCAGTACTCTGCATTCCTGTTGCTCCTTCCAAAGTGAATCACCTCACACTTTTCTGCATTAAACTCCATTTACCACCTCTCAGTCCAACTCTGCAGCTGATCTATGTCCCTCTGTAACCTACAATATCTTTCTGCACTATTCACAACTCTACCGACCTTAGTGTCATCTAGGTCGTTTATAAAAATGACAAACAGCAGTGGACCCAAAACAGACCCTTGTGATACCACTAGTAATTGAACTCCAGGATGAACATTTCCACACTGTCTTCTTTCAGCTAGCCAATTTCTGATCCAAACCACTAAACCACCCTCAATCCCATGCCTCTGTATTTTGTGCAATAGCCTACAGTGGGGAACCTCATCAAATGCCTTACTGAAATCGATGTACACCACATCAAACAGTTTATCCTCATCCATCTGTTTGGTCACATTCTCAAAGAACTTAGTAAGATTTGTGAAGCATGACCTACCCATTGCAAAACTGCGTTGACTATCCCTAATCAAATTATTCCTTTCTAGATGATTATAAATCCTATCTCTTATAACCTTTTCCAACACCTTATCCACAACCAAAGTAAGGCTGACAGGCATATAATTACCAGGGTGTCTCAACTCCCCTTCTTGAACAAGGGAACAACATTCACTATCCTCCAGTCTTCTGGCACTACTCCTGCAGACAATAAAGGTTTAGGTCTATCACATTTGCTCCCCCCAAAACAGTGGCAGCAGAATGGAACATCCATTATCCTGATTCTCTGTTTCTTGTTAATCAGTCCTCGATCTATGCAAATATAGTTACTACCAACACAACAAACTCTTAGCCTGTGTAGCAAACGTCCATGTGGCACCTTTTCTTTCATGGGATGTGAGCATTGCTCACAATGTCAGCATTTGTTGCCTATCCCTAATTGCCCATTAATGGAATAGCTAACTGGGTCATTCTAGAGGACAGTTAAGAGTCAATCACATTGTGTAAGTCTGGAGTCATATGTAAGCCAAATGGGTATTCTCTCCTAAAGATGATTAGTGAACCAGAAGGGTTTTACAGTCAATATTTGTTTCACCATTACAGGGATGAGAATATATATTCTATATTTTATTCAGTTAAACTGAAGTTCCTCCAGCTGCCATGGTTGAATTTTAACCCATAGTGCCACATTTGGGTTACTTGGGTCTGTGGATTATTAATCAAGTGATATTACCAATTCATCACAATTTCACCTTTTGAGTACCCTTTGGAAATCCTTTACTGGATCCTCCTTATCCACCTTCCTTTCTGTATCTTCAAATATTTGTAATAAATTTGTCATCCATGATTTTCCTTGCACAAAACCATGCTAACTGTATAATGATGGATATAACCACAAAATCAAAATAAATTCAAAAACTGTGGATATTGAAAATCAGAGGCAAAAACAGAAATTGCTGTGAAAACTCGGTAGGTCTGGCAGCATCTGTGGAGAGAAAGCAGAGATAATGTTTTGGGTTATTGAAAGAAGGGTCACTGGACCCAAATGTTAATATTGTTTTCTCTCCTCCACAGGTGCTGCCAGACCTGCTGAATTTTCACTGCAAGTTCAGTTTTTGATATGACTGCTGTATAGTTCAAAATATTTGCATGCTTACCAAGCTACTGCAGCATACAATAAAAATGCATACAAATTCATTAATTAAGATTAATTTTCTGGACAATGCAAGTGTTGACTCTGTATAATGAGGTTAACATGCATTATTGTCTTGCAACATCATTGACAAAAATTCAGTTGATATTGAAGTCACATGTGTCACTGAATCAAAGAAATGGGTTGAAGTGCTCAACTAACAAAGTCAGAAAAAGGAAAGAGGATATTACGTTTTGTGAAGTAATTCTCAGGATGTGGATGTTACTGACAATGTCAGCTTTTATTCAATAATTAGGAGAACAGGTAGACATTTCTGCAGTCACGGATATAATTTTATCATGGCATGTTGCTTTCCTTCTATCAGGGTCAAGGATGTCACAAAACCGCTGTAGAATATTTTGACTCAGAACACTGCAGGGAAAAGAGTGGCTGAAGTCAAAAGGTTCTGAAAATTAATGGTCAAGGATAAATAGGTCTGAAATGTTTTTTGTGGCAGGAACCATGTACACATGACAGAAAAAGGACCAAACTTTTTGCAACGTGAAGGATCAAAGTTTTATAGTACTTTTTATGATCTGAAAGCTTAGAGAGAAATGCAAATACGTCTGGTCACTTCATCGACCTTGGTTCCTACTCTTGGGTTGACAAGGAACCACTACATTCCTCAGTTAGTTTGTCAGATAGGCAAGACAATGGTGTACGTCTAAGTCCTAAGCCAGAAATGTTTTATTTTGCAAATGTGCAAAGTATGTAAATTGTAACTGAAAATATAACTTGTCCTGAAATCACTGAAGTGACAAAACAAAAATATCACATCCCTCATCAGATCATCTGCACTATCATCAGAATACACCTTGTCTGCATTGACAATAAAGCCATGTCTATTACAAAATGAGCATTTTAACCCATATACTTGCTGGTGGTTAAAGAACTTCAAGTCAAATTGTTCAGAAACATGTTTTATCAACATACAGTTGTTCAGGACAGCAAACTTAAAATTATGAGAATTATTCATATTGTTTATGTTCCATACAAAGGTCATTAGGTTTTTTTTCTAATTATTTCTGGTTACATGGTTTTCAGGCAGACTGTTGAGGGAAATAAAAATGGAGGGGTGGTGGTGGGTAAGAAAACAATCTCAGCTGTGAAGAGAGATGGTGTTCTAGAAGGAGCATCAAATGAAGTACAAATGTAGGTTGTACTGAAGGCAATCATACTGCTGTCAGTATACATAGAACTTCAAACAATCAGAGAAAGCCAGAAAGACAGAGAGAGTAGGATTGCCCTAACATAACAAGAATGAATATAAAACATACAGAGAACACAACATTCTTAAAGTGTATTTATGATATTCTTTTTAATCAGCATGAAACACAACTAACAACAGAAAAGGCATGACTGGACTAAGTTTTAGGGAATGAATCTGGACAGATGGCTGTGGTATCAGTTGAAGAGCATCTTAGTGGTAATGTTAATAATTGCATTAAATGTAGAATAGTTATGGAAAATAATATAGACCAAGAGTATTAAAACTGAAATTGACATTTATATTATGGCAAGATAATTTGACAATATGTAGGCAGTGGAGATGTCAAGTGAGGGGAGAGTAAGGTGAAGTTGGGTTTTGTCACCATCTACTTGAAACCTATTGCTGTTGAGGAGCAGCATGCAGAAGAGAAATAAGAGGGAACCAGGGATTCATACCTGGGTGACGTCAGAAAATCATAGAGGAGGTACAGGAAGAGAAGCTACTACAAGTAATTATTTAGCTAAGACCGATAGCTAAGAATTAAATCTGCCAAATACAATCCCAGCTGAAAATGTGTTGCTTGTTTCCATTAGAATTCATTGAGGAGAAAGTGAGGTCTGCAGATGCTGGAGATCAGAGCTGAAAATGTGTTGCTGGAAAAGCGCAGCAGGTCGGGCAGCATCCAGGGAACAGGAGAATCGACGTTTCGGGCATAAGCCCTTCTTCAGGAATGAGGAAAGTTTGTCCAGCAGGCTAAGATAAAAGGTAGGGAGGAGGGACTTGGGGGAGGGGCGTCGGAAATGTGGTAGGTGGAAAGAGGTCAAAGTGACGGTGATAGGACAGATTGGGGT
>NC_057716.1:50718200-50724659 GCF_004010195.1 Chiloscyllium plagiosum | reverse complement strand
AAGAAGGGCTTATGCCCGAAACGTCGATTCTCCTGTTCCCTGGATGCTGCCTGACCTGCTGCGCTTTTCCAGCAACACATTTTCAGCTCTGATCTCCAGCATCTGCAGACCTCACTTTCTCCTCAAATACAATCCCATCCAACTGGCTAATGGCAGTGAGGTGCTGGGAGATGATAGAATGATCCACTCCAAAAGGCTGTTGGCAGTTTGAGAAGGACATGGAGGAATAGTTTACGATGATTACAGTTAGAGAAGATGTCATTTGTGACTTTGATCAGAGTTATTTTAATACTGCGACAGAGAAAGAAACCTATTTTGAGGGTTTGACCTGTAGAGTTCTGGGAAAGGTGGATGTAGATTTGGAAGCACATGTGATAGCTTTGAAGAGGAATGGGAAATTGGATATAGGGCTATTGTTTGCAAGAAAAGACCAAAGGTTCTTTCGTGAGGAGAGAAATTGTGACCCCAGATATAAGCATGACAGGGGAGAGTACTTAAGATGAACCATTAATAGCATGTGCTAACACAGGGACCAAAAAGGGAAGTTTGGTTGTCAGCAGAATACCAAGAGTGGGGTTGAGAAGCATGAAGTGGCTTTCATAAACAAAAGAGTTAATGGAAGACATGAGATGCGATTGAAAAGAAACTGGAGAAAGATGCAAGATCAGTACCAGGGAAGGAGGAAACCTTAGAGGAAACTTGGTCCAATAAGAGAGAGAGGGGCCAAATGGAGAAAAGAAGCCAGGAATCTCTGCATTCTAGGTTGAATCTTTTAAATGTTGGCAGAGGAGAGGTGAACCCAATATTGTTTCATGGAGTCTAGTCATACAAGTAACAATGGCTAAACCAATTATCTGTCATATACATTCAAGTCTGCATCTCTTGCACTTCAGAAAGCAGATAACAAGTGTGGGTGCAACAGACCTGACCAGTATTTATTGCCCATTCCTAATTTCCTCAAGAAGGTGGTTGCAACAGCAGAAACAGCAGGGCACTTCATTTGCAGTTTTGAAAGCCACTCGGGTATCAAATACAGAGGTAAGGGTATGACCGAGTCGATTAACAGCGAATCAAGAGTGATTGCTGTGGATGGAAAATGCAGTTGGAAGTGAATTTTAGAAATCTTTATGACACAGTGACAGGTGGAGAACAACTGAAAACAAAAAATGCTGGAAATCACAGCCAGTCAGGCAGCATCCATGGTGAGCGAGCAAGCTAACGTTTCGAGTCTAGATGACTCACCAGAGTCAACATGTAGTGTGAAGGGCGCTGCATTTATGCTATAGTTTGTGGGGGGAGGGTGCGGACATGGGGTCCTGGAGAGGAAGGGGTTGCTGATAGTGCTGATTAACTAATTGGAATGTGAGGACAGCAGAATAATGGTGTGTCTCAATGCCAAACAGGAGAAAACAGACTGTGGACTGGGGGAAGGGGAGAGACAATATAGTGACAGAGATTGCAATGCAACAAACAAAACCCAAAGAAAGGGAAGGAATGTGAGTGGGTTCACAATCTGAAGGTACAGAAGGTTATAAAGTGCCTAGTCTGAAAACGGGATGTTGTTCCACCAGTTTATGCTGTGATTCGCTGGAGCATTGCCACATGCCAAGGATAGACAAGTGAGCATGCGAACATGATGCTGTGTTAAAATAACCAGCCATGGGAATGTCAGGGTTATGCTTGCAAACGGACCGGAGATTTTCCGCAAAGCAGTCACCCAGTCTGAGTTTGGTTTCTCCAATGAAGAGCAGGCCACAGATGCCAAAAGAACCAAAGTTGGAAAGGGGAACAAAGATAAGTAGCTATACAATAATGCAAGGATTTATTGGCCTTACTTGTGATTGACATGTTGGGAGCAGTGAGGCCATGTAAGGTTATAAGATTAAGGAAAGACTGAAAACGGTTGGAACATTTAATTTAAGGAAGAGTAAGGGAGAGAACAGAAAGGCAATGATCTCAGAGGACAAATAGTTAAAATGGAAATTGAAATCACTTAAGATAATGGTTGCTCAGTGCTGTAGCTGAGGGAAAAAGCAGAAAAGATATTCTTGTAGTGTAATAGAGAATGAGAATTTCAATTGACATTTGAAGGGATTATAAATTGACATACTTAAGGAAGGAGAATATGACAAAAATGTTGAGGCAGATAGATCAAGGGGTAATTTGTTGATTCAAGCCACTCTGCCACTTAAGACTTCTGTCTTGAAGATTGTAAACTTTTAGGCATCAGAACATGAGCCACACCCAACAGAATACCCAGTCTTTGATTTTCTCCAGTAGCTATGGAATTTATATAGCTGGTTCCTGACCAATGCTGGTCTTAAGGTGTTCACATGAAGAGTTCAGTAACTGCTGCCTGATGGTTACCTGACACATATGTAGTGCAAATATTGGTCACTTACTTGCCCAAGCCTGAAGGTAATCCAGCCTTACTGCCAACAGGCACAGGATGCTTCGTCATCAGAGAAATTGCAAATAGATTTAACAGTGAATAATCCCACTTTTGATTTTATAAAGTAAGATGGTAATTGATGAAGTAGCTAGGAATAATTGGACACAGAAGTAGGTTCAAGCTATAAGGTTTCAAATAATACTGGTGTCAGTGGTGATGAACTAAGAACGAAATATATGAGAAATGTTAACAGAATTGTTTTAAAGTAAACTTCAGAACAAGCTAATCAAATGGGCAGCATAATTAATGTGTTGCTATATCAAAAAGCTGTGAAGTGGGAATGTCAGAATGAAGTATAAGGGTTAATTAATTTTCTTTTAATTCCACAAATGATGGACAGCTATTTTTAAAAATAGAAATGCTTAGATTACTAATTCATCCAGATAAAACATCTTCATGAATGCTCGAATGCACTTGTTCACTGTCAATTCTTCCCTTCGATTCATACATGTGCACTGAAGTGTCCTCAGTATGATAAAAATGTGCTCCCTAAGGGTGCAGCTCTGAAACAATATTGATTATGTTCTAAGTAGAAAGTGTGTAGCACAGGTGGCTAAAAGGGAAACAGAAGGCTATTATGCACAATTACATGGTTTAACAGTAAATAGACAGAAAACAGATTATTACGTATTATACAATGTTTGAGGATAGGTCCACATACATCCACTCTTTCATTAGAATAGTAGGAACAACTTAACTGAGTGAGACCTAGGGTATAGATTGTGGTCTGCAATATTTAACTAGGAATACTGACTGGCATAGACATTGTAACTAGGCGAAAGTGAGGAGTGCAGATGCTGGAGATTAGAGTCAAAATTAGAGTGGTGCTAGAAAAGCACAGCAGGTCAGGCGGCATCCGAGGAGTAGGAAAATCAATGTTTCGGGCAAAAGCGCTTCATCAGGAATCAATCCTGATGAAGGGCTTTTTCCCAAAACGTCGATTTTCCTACTCCTCGGATGCCGCCTGATCTGCTGTGCTTTTCCAGCACCACTCCACCCTAGACATTGTAACTGTGTCAATATATGAAGTATGGCCAAAGATTTTGCTTTCCTGTACTCTGTTATGCAATAAATAATTGTCAAATATATTATTTTAGGTTTACTTACTCTGATATTAAGGCAATTAATTAGCATGTGGTTATTTAAAAATGCTGTCTCCCTCTTATACCAGGAAAAAGCACAAGCGGCAGATGTCATTTATTACTCAGAGTCATGAGTAGATATGCAAATATATACAATTAAAAACCGAAAGAACTGCAGATGCTGTAAATCAGAAACAAAACAGAAAGCTTTTCCAGCAATTTCTGTTTTTGTGCAAATACATACAATTGTTTTCATTATCAGTCAGGTTTTATTTGTTCACAAATAAAGAGAAAACATTAAGGAAGTTTTGAATTAATGAGAATTTTGAATTAATTCTTGAAACTAATGCATTACAAAAAGCCAATAACATAGCTGTAAGTTGAACGCAAACGTTAAATCTACTTCAGCCAAACTGCTGAGGATCCTAGAATTGTCTTATTTTTAAGATTCAGAGAGCTGCTGAGAGACTGAGGCAATGCACTTTTTCTGCATCCACAAAAGCATACAGGAGGTGATTTAATATAAGGAAGAGATGGTTGTCAGCCAAAACATTCTTGGATGGAAGAGTAACCACCTCTAATACTGATTTAATATAGTGTAAATAAATAAATTCGACACACTTTTAGTGCTTATAATATTGCAATTGTAATTAGAAATTTTTGTGTAATAGGGCAAAAAGAATATTGCTTGTTCCTCTTGAGCTGCATAATTGACTGGCAATTTCTAACAACAAAATGAGCAGTGCAGTGCAATTACCATTAGTTTGAAAACTCTTGAGAAATAGTCAACCTTGCATTTCATAATTTGAAAATTCCAAAGGGAAAGATTTCCTTTGCCTGCTTTTTGTAAAAATTATATAGTTCTGTTGTGACAGTTGAATAATTTTGCAGAGTCTGTTCACCTTAATCATGTTACAACATAGAGCACATTTCAACAATAACCATTTCATTTGGAATTTCCCTGGGAATTTCAAAAAATCAAGTGATGAAAATGTTTCAAGCAAAGCTTTAACCTTACAATTTCCATTATCTTTTTTGTTATAAACATGGACCTAACCATCAACGGTACTACTAATAACATTAAATCAGCTTCCTCATGTAACCATTTACTTGAATTATTCAACCCACATTAGTAGCTAGATCCTTCAGAATGGCTTGCTACCAGTCTGGCTGAATGAGCTCTAAAATGGCTGATTGGTCCAATGCACAATTTGCGGACGCTGCCATATGCAGGACAGGTGGTGTTTGAAGGTGCTTGAGTAAATGAATTGTTTGTGTACTCCCTCTAAAGCTTCAACCTTGCCTCTGCGTATTCCCTACTAAATCTCTTGATGTATTTGGTGCCAATCCAAACGAGCCTTCCCCATTTTGCCAGTTACAAGTCAGGGTTTCCCATAAGTTAGAAGTGATGTTTGACCATATCAAGGATGCGTTGGAGACATGTTAGTGATTTTCTAGATGTCCTCCTGGGAATCTCCATGATCAATTTTGGGTGGCACGGTGGCACAGTGGTTAGCACTGCTGCCTCACAGCGCCAGAGACCCGGGTTCAATTCCCGCCTCAGGCGACCGACTGTGTGGAGTTTGCACGTTCTCCTCGTGTCTGCGTAGGTTTCCTCCGGGTGCTCCGGTTTCCTCCCACAGTCCAAAAATGGGCAGGTTAGGTGAATTGGCCATGCTAAATTGCCCGTAGTGTTAGGTAAGGGGTAAATGTAGGGGTATGGGTGGGTTGCGCTTCGCCGGGGAAGTATGGACTTGTTGGGCCGAAGGGCCTGTTTCCACACTGTAAGTAATCTAATCTAATCTAATCTAATCTAAAAAAATTTCAGAGTAGAGCAGTTACTTCAGCAGAATGGTGAAAGGCCTATGAATCACATTAATCCTTCCAGTGTAGATAGTTGTGAATGTTTAGCAATTCAAACCTGGGCAAATTCACTTGGGAGAGGACTCTGCTATTGGATCAACTTTCTTGCCACCAGTTTTAGAGGATTTTATTAATATATCGCTCAGTCAGCCAAAGGCATGAAATTATGAATTTCATTGTCTTTATCTGCCTTTGTATAAGAGGGACCCTAAAGACATAGAAAGTGGTCCACATTTTCAAGAAGTAGCCTGGTGCTTTTGTTAAGGGAAGGAGGTTAGTACTGAGGTGTTGTGCTGTTGGAGGTAATTGGAAGTGGACCTTGGTTTTCCAAGTTAAAAATCACACAACACCAGGTTATAGTCCAACAGGTTTAATTGGAAGCATACTAGCTTTCGGAGCGACGCTCCTTCTTCAGGTGATTGTAGAGGGCTCGATCGTAACACAGAATTTATAGCAAAAATTGGCAGTGTGATGTAACTGAACTTATACATTGAAAAATTGATTGTCTGTTAAGCCTTTCATCTGTTAGAATACAGTGATAGTTTCACTTCTTTCATGTGTAAATCACAAAACCCTTTTTTTTAAAGTTGCATTCTCGGGTTAGCTGTTAACAATGGTGATAGCTAGACAATATGTTGAAAGTGTTAGCCCCCTGTGTTCTCTGTCAATGACCTGATGTTTAGATTGATTCTAATCTAAAAAGTGAGATAACAGAGTTTTACATAAATTCATGCAGTTTCTGAACTCAGAATGCATACATGTAGAGCTCTGAGCTGAAAAACTGCATGAATTTATGTAAAACCCTGTTATCTCACTTTTTAGATTGGAATCAATCTAAACATCAGGTCATAGACAGAGAACACAGGGGGCTAACACCTTCAACATATTGTCTAGCTATCACCATTGTTAACAGCTAACCCGAGAATGCAACTTTAAAAAAAAGGGTTTTGTGACTTACACATGAAAGAAGTGAAACTATCACTGTATTCTAACAGATGAAAGGCTTAACAGACAATCAATTCTTCAATGTATAATTTCACTTACATCACACTGCAAATTTTT
>NC_057716.1:50707494-50716184 GCF_004010195.1 Chiloscyllium plagiosum | reverse complement strand
TGTGTGTGTGTGTGTAGTGCAATGGTGATCACCTGTAATGTGACATGAACCCAAGGTCCCGGTTGAGGCCCTCCCTATGGGTACCGAACTTAGCTATCAGCCTCTGCTCAGCCACTTTCCTCCGAGAATGCAACTTTAAAAAAAAGGGTTTTGTGATTTACACATGGAAGAAGTGAAACTATCACTGTATTCCAACAGATGAAGGGCTTAACAGACAATCAATTTTTCAATGTATAATTTCAGTTACATCACACTGCAAATTTTTGCTATAAATTCTGTGTTACGATCGAGCCCTCCACAATCACCTGATGAAGGAGTGTCGCTCCGAAAGCTAGTCTGCTTCCAATTAAACATGTTGGACTATAACCTGGTGTTGTGTGATTTTTAACTTTGTACACCCCAGTCCAACACCGGCATCTCCAAATCTTGGTTTTCCAGGTCTTTAATCAGGTGCCCATCTTCTCACATGCTTTGAGAGTGGAGTCCACGGTGACCTATAGTTTGGTTTCCGAGTGAGAGCACACAGAAGTGTCATCTGCATGTTGAAGCTCTAAAACTAAGGTTGCAGTTTTGGAATCAAGGCTATCTAGCAATGTGACCAGTAAAAATCACTTAAGTGTGCCATCAACTAATGCGGCCAGCAGCATCACAAACCCACCCACAAACGATGAGTAGACAATTAAGAGTTAGATTCACCAGCAGCAGTTGCAAGGTTTGGACCTGCTTCTTGCCCTAAGGTCCCAAGGCTGAGGATAAAATTCAGACCAATATTCTTCAAACATGTGACATTAAAATTTTCCCTTTTAACTTAATCTACTGTGGCTGAATTTAATGCATTGACTGCTCCTCTTTTGTTTTGGGTTCCTGCTCTCCAAGTCTAGATCCATCATTTGTCAAGGTTATGCTCACTTTTAGTCAAGGTTCATACCTTAGTTTGCATGCTCTTCTTTTAAAGATGCAACTGGTATTAAAGTACATTTTGGCTGCTATCAAATTTCTGCCATTTTAGGCTGCCCTATTTGTGTAGCAGTGTCAACTATTTCACTTGACTTATCTTACATGGAGCTGAAAAATGTGTTGCTGGAAAAGCGCAGCAGGTCAGGCAGCATCCAAGGAGCAGGCTGCGCTTTTCCAGCAACACATTTTTCGGCTCTGATCTCCAGCATCTGCAGTCCTCACTTTCTCCTAGTTTATCTTACATGGAGCCTTATTCTGTTTATTTACAGGAAATCAATTGCTCCTAATCAAGTTTTTAATCCAGTATTTTTCTTTAATTATAATCTGAATAGTAGTAACTACTTTTCAACACATATTTGTATTTTGAGTTAGTTTTAACATCAAATATTTGTGTTATTTCAAGTTTGACGCTAATTTTGCCATTGGCTGTAATTTATTTAAAGGAAGAACTTTTAGAATTTTGCCAAAATCACTACTGTTTTTTTAAAACATCAAACATTTCTATCTTTTTAAAAATATGTCAATGTATTTAAATATATTTTGATTCAACCTCTCCAAAAAGCATTTGATTTTAAATAGCACAATTGCCATCTGAACATATTAAATCCTGCTATACTGGCAGTAATTTTAAGAGCAAAATTAATTTTTATCACATGATTTTTAATTGTATTTTCCAATTGTATTGTCAAAGTTAACAAGTTTTTTTCAGGTCCTATACAACATACAATGGTTAGCACTGCTGCCTCACAGTGCCAGAGACCCGGGTTCAATTCCCGCCTCAGACTGTGTGGAGTTTGCACGTTCTCCCCGTGTCTGCGTGGGTTTCCTCCGGGTGCTCCGGTTTCCTCCCACAGTCCAAAGATGTGCAGGTCAGGTGAATTGGCCATGCTAAATTGCCCGTAGTGTTAGGTAAAAGGGTAAATGTAGGGGAATGGGTGGGTTGCACTTCGGCGGGTCGGTGTGGACTTGAAGGGCCGAAGGGCCTGTTTCCACACTGTACGTAATCTAATCTAAAAAAAACATATCCATATTCTCAGTATTTGTACACATAACCACATTAAGGGTGCTGGGGATTTTGTCCTAACCACATATCAGATTACTCTCATTGTAAAGATCTTTACATGTAGCCAACAGATACCATGTCATATTGTAGGAATATATAAGACATAGGAGCAGAAATTAGGTCATTCAGTCCATCGAATCTGCTCTGCCATTCAATCGTGGCTGATAAGTTTCTCAACCCTATTCTCCCGCTTTCTCTCCGTAACCCTTGATCACCTTGATACTCAAGAACCTATCTTAGTTTTAAATGTACTCAATAACCTGCCCTCCACAGCCTTCTGTGGCAATGAATTTCAAATATTCACCACTCTCTGGCTGAAAAAGTTTCTCCTTATCACCGTTCTAAAAGATCTTCCTTTTTTTCTAAGGCTGTGCCCTCGGGTCCTAATTTTTCCTACCAATAGTAAAATCTTTCCAACATTCACTCTGAGAAGGCCATTTAGTATTCTGTATGCTTCAATTAGAACCACCTCATCCTCCTAACTCCATCAAGTATAGACGCAGAGTTCCTCAAAAGTTCCTCAAATGTTAAGCTTTTCATTTCTGAGACCATTCTCGTGAACCTCCTCTGAACACATTCCAGGGCCAGTACGTCCTTCCTGAGGTATGGGGCCTAAAACTGCGTACAATACTCCAATATCACATACTATTTCAAAGGACTCCTATCATTAAAAATTCTTATATTTTATGGCTTTGAAAAAAAGGACAAATATCATTAATACTCAACCTAGCTTGCTCAATGACCATGGAACCAAATTCAAATAATATTAATTCCAGTATATGATGCTTTAAAGACTATAGGGTGCCATGCAGACAATCCAGTTCCAGTATATGATACATTAAAGGCTATAGAGTGCCATGCAGACAATCCAACAGCAATCCTACCTGTTTTAGTGAGTGGACTGGAAAAAAGTTGCTGCAGCAATTTATTTTCTGATGTCCTAAGTACAACTACTATATCGGCAGGAAGTGTGTCTCTATTTTTCTCAAGGAAACCGCATGGATCATAAAAAACCTGTTAAGTATTGAACAGTGACAGAACATTACTGAAATATCCAATATTCTGTGTTATTATATTTTACTGTCAGAAATTAGAAATACCCTGATGGAAATAGAAGCTATTTTATTTTAAAATGGAAGTGCCCAATAATGTATATCAAGTCATACTTACTACATTATTTATATCAGTGATTTAGATGAGAATATAGAAGGATTGGTTTGTAAGTTTGCAGATGACATTAAAATTCTTGGCACAGTGGACTGTAAAGAAGATTATCTAATAGTAAAATGAGTTCTGAATCAGGTGAGCCAATGGGCCGATAAGCACCAAGAATTTAGACAAATGTGAGGTGTTGCATTTTGGTAAGGCAAACCATGGCAGGGCTTACACAGTTGATGGTAGGGCCCTGAGGAACATTGTTGAACAGAGGGACCTCGGGGTGCAAGTTCATAGTTCTTTGAAAGTGACATCGCAGGTGAAGAAAGTGTTTGGCATGTTTGCTTTCATTGTCAGAGCATTGAATATAGGAGTTGGGATGTCATGTTGAGGCTGTACAAGACATTGTTGAGGCCTCTTTTAGAATACTGTGTAAATTCTGGTCACCCTGCTATAGAAAAGTTGTTGTTATGCTCGAAAGCGTACAGAAAAAAATTTACAAGGATTTTGCCTTGCTTGGAGGGTTTGAGTCATATGGAGAACATAGAACATACAACAGTACAGCACAGAACAGGCCCTTCAGCCCACGATGTTGTGCCGACCATTGATCCTCAGGTAAGGTAAATTTAATGTACGAACCCTCAAATTTCTGTGACCATATGCATGTCCAGCAGTCTCTTAAATGTCCCCAATGACCTTGCTTCCACAACTGCTGCTGGCAACGCATTCCATGCTCTCACAACTCTGCGTAAAGAACTCGCCTCTGACATCCCCTCTATACTTTCCGCCAAACAGCTTAAAACTATGACCCCTCGTGTTAACAATTTCTGCCCTGGGAAAAAGTCTCTGGCTATCAACACTATCTATGCCTCTCATTATCTTGTACATCTCAATTAGGTCCTCTCTCTTCCTTCTTTTCTCCAATGAAAAAAGTTCGAGCTCAGTCAACCTCTCTTCATAAGATTCCAGGCAGCATCCTGGTAAACCTCCTCTGAACCCTCTCCAAAGCATCCACATCTTTCCTATAATAGGGCGACCAGAACTAGACACAATATTCCAAGTGCGGTCTAACCAAAGTTTTATAGAGCTGCAACAAGATCTCCCAGCTCTTAAACTCAATCCCCCTGTTCATGAAAGCCAAAACACCATATGCTTTCTTAACAACCCTGTCCACTGAATAGATTGTGACGTTTTTAGCTGGAGCATCAGAGGCTGAAGGGCATGGCTAAGGTCAATAGCCAAGGTCTTTTTCCAAGGTTAGAAAAGTCCAAAACTAAACGACATAGGTTTAAGGTGAGAGGGGAAAGATTTAAAAGGACCTAAGGGGCAACTTTTTTACATAGATGGTAGTGCATATATCGAATAAGCTGCCAGAGCAAGTCTTAGAGGCAGACACAACTACAACATTTAGAAGACATTTGGACAGGTACATGAATAGGAAAGCTTTGGAGGGATAGGGCATAATGCAGATAGATGGGGCTACTGATCGGCATGCATAGGTTGGACTGAAGGTTCTGTTTCTGTGTGGTATGACTCTAAAATTCTATTGCCCATTTTAATAAAGCTAATATGAAAGAATTGCATTTTAAATATCAATCTTCTTTCTCTCTTAAAAATTGTTTATACCTTGCCAGCATAGTGTTTGATTCCAAAACACAGCTCCACACCTTTTGGTCTCCAAAAGTAACTTGATCGTAGGTTGTCCTCAAATTTATCTGTAATATGAGATGAAGTAGACAGCATGTTTTAATATAATGCTCATTTCATTTTGTGTGTCCATTTGAAGATTAAGATGAGTACATTCATAAATAGAGAAAAAGAAATACTGCATGCAGTTCTCCATGTTAAACTTCACAAATAATCTTGAATAAAGATCTCTAGTTATGAGATTAAAATAGAAACAATGTACTTACTGAGCTTTAACCTTAATTCATGAATCTGGAATTTTCAAGAGAATTTTAACTAGCCCAATGCTCATAAGAAAGAGCAAAATAGTTAAATATAAGCTTCAGTAGTTACTTTGTCCGAAGCGTATCAGGCATGACAATAATGACGGTCTCAATTTTACAACCCCACGAGACAATGAAGAGGAGTACAAACCAAGTGCATACATTGCTCAGTAAGGGCTGGTGCATGCTGTAAGGTCAGGGGTAGGATACCTCATGTTTGGTCACCCTGTTCCCATCAGAGATGCCATTTCCTCCCCTGGAGTTTTACCCAAGCCCATATTTTCCTTTACCCCACCCAGTCATTTTCAGTTGCATCCCTCCTTCTCGATCCAGTCAGCATGATTCAGGCAAGGTCTTGGTCTCACCTTGTCCCTGATTAAGGTGTCCCATCTGCAGTGGACTCACTCACATTGACACTGCTGAGATAAAGATTGTTGCACAGCAAATAGGTGGCCACCAACCCTCAAAAACGTGATTTCCTTCCATCGAAGTAAATGAAATAGCTGAAGGCAATTAAATACCAACAGTTCCTGTGAAATTTCTGTACTATATTTGGTGCTGTACCCAATTTTCAGGATTAAGTTTTGGAGGTTAAGAAAAATTACTAGTTTTTGGTTACTTTGAAGTGGCCTAACACTAATGCAAGATGGTGTGTATCATCTGAGTTGTATAGATTATTACTTAGAGTGCATCAAGCTGGTGGCACCTGCCATCATGCAGCCCCCTACTCCATCCCCAAAACTTGATACACTGATGGCACCAGCAGGAGATCCAGAATATTTTGATGGCCCAGCCTCATTTGAATTGTGCTGTCAAGGTGCCTATGCTTTTATGGTGTTAGAGGGAGGAGAATTCCACAGGTCTGAGTTCAAATTAAAATCTCTCTTAAAGCAAAGACATCCTTTCATTTCTTACTTATTGCTGGCATACATGTGGATAATTTGGTAAGAGCAATCTGCTGAGATGGCACTTTTTTTTGGCATACTGTTCTAAGTTTTGACTGAGCAGACAAATGCCAAGATAGGCTTGATAAGAAATAGCTGAGAACGTAAATGTCAGAACATAATGCAAATGTCATGGATCAAGTGCAAAAGACTGTTCAATAACTTTACTGAGGTGAGAAAGGACAGAATTATGCCTTTCCATTTCATGTTCTTAGGAAGATGCTTTGTCAAAGCACACAACATCAGTCTACACAATACATACTTCTCCAGTACAAGAAATCTTCCTTCCTCTATTGCAATTGAATCTTTTATAATAACAACAGTACACTGCACCAAGTCTCCTTTTTATATCGCATACTCATCAACAACTCCCCTCAACACACAGGGGAGGCAATGGCCTAGTGGTATTACCCCTGGACTATTAGTCCAGAGGCTCAAGAAATATTCTGGGGACCTGGGCTTGAATTCAGCTATGGCAGATGGTGGAAATTGAATTTGATAACAGTCTGGAATTTGGAATCTAACGGTGACCATTGTTAATGCACAGGAAGAAAAAACATTTGGTTCACTAAATGTCCTTCAGTTTCCCTCTCCTTTAGGGAGGGAAACTACCTTCCTTATCTGTTCTGACCGACATGTGACTCCAGACCAACAGCAATAGGGATGGGCAACATACTCTGGCTGAGCTAGCGATGTCCTTATTACATGAACGAATAATAAAAGATACAAACAACATTTGCCTTTTGACTACAATGCAATGTACTCCTCTCTAGACGACTTTCACATTTCACACTAGAGCCATTTTCTTGCTCACAGATAGAGATCTGAAATGAAGGGATACCTTTCATCACTGGTAATGTCACTGGGCTCCAGAGATTTTGAATTCAACTTATAATTTCTGTTTTGGCCACATGAACTACAGTGATCATTGATCATGCAGACATTAACTGTCTCATTGCTGCTCACATGACTGCCCCTACACAGATAGCTGCCCATGTCCAAAGGGGTCCAACATTGGTAATTGATAGCAGTTGGAACGGTCACATTCATAACACAAAAGCATCTTGCTCAAGTAAATATAGATGCATAAGAAACAATACACAGCCATGCTGTATAGAAGATGAATATAATTCTCTGCCAATGGTGTCACGGTAGTCATCCAGGTCAGTTAACTCAGTTAGCTGGATAGTTGGTTTGCAATACATAGATAATGCCAACAGCCTGGGTTCACTTCCTATAATTGATGAGTTTGCCAAGAACGAGTCTCCTTCACAACCTCTTCCCTCATCTGAGACGTGGTGACCCTCCGGTTAAACCACCACCATTGTCTCTCTCTAATGAGAGAGCAGCCTTATAGTCTGGTAGGACTACAGCAATCTACTTTTTACTTTAGTTTACATTTTTTGATTTCCATGGAGGCCAATAACTTTAAAACAAGAAAGATTTGAATTATTAGCAACTGACTGAAAGGATCACACAAGAAGATTTATTGTTTGAAGGCTTTTTCACTGTAATAAACAAATCAAAAGCACCATTTAATAAACACTGTTGAGTAGGCAATGTGTACTTCAAACCACAAAACAAATTATCTTGTTTAGGTTAGAACACTGAATATCTCCTGCTATGACTGGATGTTGTGTTGCCCCTTAAATGGATACTTTGTGGACAGTCCAAATTTATTCTCTGTTCCCAATGGCATCCATGCTGTTATTTTCCTAACCAGGGAATTTCTAAACCCAGAACCAACTTTCACCATGAAGGTTACATCAGACATCTCTTCCCTTTAGCCCAAGCTAGATGAATCTTCCAGCCACCTTTAAATTGTCATCAATCTGCCTTCTTCAAACTGAGTATGAGGTCCACTTACATTCTACATGGTGAACAACAGAGCTAGAATTGATTCTGCTTCAGGTGAAAGATTGGATGCCTCTACTTTTCTTACTCTACCTCTGAAATGGCTGTGTCTGTGAAGTGTAGTGATGTCTTTGGTACATTAGTCTGACACTATATGTCACTGCTATCCATGGTAACACAAATGCAGTAAATTATTTATATCTTGGAAAGCAAAGCATCAGAGCAACAAAACACATTTGCACTCCAATTTCAAATGACCAAGATAAATCCTGACAATTCCTACCAGGACAAATATGCAAATACACAAGTTTATCAAAATTAAAGCACAAATAATAGCTTCCTTGGTGTAGTTACTTATTACTAAAATAATCTCTGCATAAACACAGTTCAAAATTGAGCAGGTTTGAGAATAAAGCCCTGGGCATGAGGCCAAATCACTGAGGGTTAAGCTCTACTCAACAAATCTATTAATCAGCATGATCCATTTTATAGTTCTTGCCCAACCTATGACCACTTCTGGTATATATGTGTTTGACACAAAATTTTTCTTCCTGCTATGTTTTTGTTTTCTCGATTGCGCACAACTCAACAATTCAATAGCTACCTAGACTACACCTCCTCCTACCCTGCCCCCTGTAAAAATGCCATCCCATATTCCCAATTCGTTCGTCTCCGCCGCATCTGCTCCCAGGAGGACCAGTTCCAAAACCAAACAACCCAGATGGCCTCCTTCTTCAAAGACCGCAATTTCCCCCCAGACGTGGTCGA
>NC_057716.1:50707132-50707406 GCF_004010195.1 Chiloscyllium plagiosum | reverse complement strand
ACGCGGCCGACGATGCTCTCCACCGCATCCTCTCCACTTCCCGCCCCTCCACCCTTGAGCCCCGCCCCTCCAATCACCATCAGGACAGAACCCCACTGGTCCTCACCTACCACCCCACCAACCTCCATGTACAACGTATCATCCGTCGTCATTTTGCCACCTCCAAACGGACCCCACCACCAGGGATATATTTCCCTCCCCTCCCCTATCAGCATTCCGAAAAGACCACTCCCTCTGTGACTCCCTCGTCAGGTCCACACCCCCCACTAACCCA
>NC_057716.1:50701756-50705322 GCF_004010195.1 Chiloscyllium plagiosum | reverse complement strand
GGCCACTGCAGCGGACAGCTGAAACTGACAACCGGGAGCGGCAGGGACAGGCCACTATAAATGCCGGAGGAAACACCACAGAAGCGCTTCACAGGAGGCTCCCAAGCACTGAGGATGTCACCTAGACAGGGGACGAAATGTTTGCAACAAAAACTTCCAGCTCGGCGAACAGAACCACAGCAACGAGCATCCAAGCTACAAATCTTCTCACAAACTTTGAACATATTTTTCAGTCATTCAGTTCAACAATGAACATCATAATGCTGTTTTACAGAGAAATCTAATCTCAATCCTTATCTTACCATTATTTACTGATAGAGAACTGGTTGGCAGACAGGAAATAAAAAGCAGGAATAAACGGGTTTTTTTCCAAGCAGTTGGCAGTGACTAGTGGAGTACCACAAGGATCAGTGCCTGAAGTCCAGTTATTCAGATATAGTAATGATTTAGATGAGGGACCTAAATGCAATATCTCCAAATTTGCAGATGACACAAAGCTGGGTGGAAGGGTGAGCCGTCAGGAGAATGCAGAGATGTTGCAATGTGATTTCATCAGCCTGAGTGACTGGGCTAATGCACAGCAGATGCAGTATAATGTGTGGTTATCTACTTTGGGAACAAAACCTGAAAAGGAGATTATTATTTGAATGACTATAAATTAAGAGATGGGAATGGACAATTAGATCTGGGTATCATCGTACACCAGTCACTGAAGGCAAGCATGCAGGTGCAGCAGGCAATAAAGAAAACAAATAGTACATTGGCTTTCACAGTGAGAGAATTCAAGTACAGGTAGTTCTTCCTTAACGTGATGGTTACGTTCTTGTGCAATGCCGCATTATAGAAAGATCATGTTTTAGAAACAGTGTTTAAAGTGTTAGCGACTTAACCGCATTACAACCAACACTATTTTAAAATTCATGCTTTAGACGCAATGTCCCCAATTCGTCAATTGCATTATAGCAAATTTGTGTTAATGAAAAGCTATAGCAGAACGACCTTTACAAGCAGGGATGCCTTGCTGCAATTATACAGGGTTTGGGTAAGATCTCAGCTGGAATATTATAGGCAGAGCAAAACTGATCATTATCTGAGTAAGGACGCTCTTGCTACAGAGGGAGTGCAGTGAAGGTTTACCAGACGGATGCCTCAGATGGCAGGATGGATGCTGGCAGGAGAGGTTGAATCGGTCAGGTTTATATTCACTGGAGTTCGGGAGAATGAGCGGAGTTCTCATACAGATCCATAAAAGTTTAACATTAACGGACAGAATAGATGCAGGATGCATGTTCCTGATGATAAGGGAGTCCAGAACCAGGGGTCAAAGTCTAACAATACAGTGAAGTCCATTTAGGGCTGATATGAAAAGAACTTTCTTCACCCAGAGAGTGTAGAATTTCCCGTTACAGAAAGCTGACAAGGCCAAAACATTGTACGATTTCAAGAAGGAGTTGAATATAGCACTTGGGGCTAACTGGATGATCAAAGAATATGAGGGAAAAGTGGAAATAAGGTATTGATTTGGATGATCAGTGATGATCATAATGAATGGTGGAGTAGGCTCAAAGGGCCAAATAAACTCTTACTGCCCCTATTTTCTATGTTACTATGAAATTAAAACTGCAGTACTTGAAACCTATGACTTGCTTAATGGAGAAAAGGAAAGATAATAACAACAAATATTTAATCAATTATGTAAACTAACACAGAAATGGGACTGAAGACCATCATGCAGGAGCATAATGGACTTCCTTATCTTAAATTTTCTTTCGCACAAGATAAAAAGCATGTTTTCTTCCTCGTATTTTTAACTAATCATTTCTACCTGAGTAATGTCGGATTTAAGTCTTGTTAATGTACAAATGCCCAGCATATCCAATCTTTTTTTCCTAAAGTAAGAATTATCAACTTTATAGCCAGATAAAACCACCCCAAACCACATTAAAACATGAAAGATGAAACACAGAACAAATGAGTCAAGTGTTTATGAATAATTTCCAAGCAATGATCTCAGACTTGAAGGTGACTTGTTATGGTTTATTCTTTCAATTAAAATTGAGTCACATTTATAAAGAGCGTTCATGGGTGACCAAGGCTTCCCTTGAACTGCTTTACCAAAGTTGCACATATCATTTATTACAAATTCCTGATTGATATGCAATCTGAGATTTCTTCCAGTCTGTATTCCTTCATTTTTTAAATCACCCAATTACCAGCATCCATTGCAATCCATGAAAAGGAAATGAAGATCACCACTGAATCTTTAACATAAAACATGAACAGAAATATGTCTAATTGTGCCACAAGGCAGCTCACTATTTGAAGGAAATCATTTTGAACACATTTTATACTGAACAACTTTTCTGTTCACAGTATGAATTGTGATTATTATTTCATGAAAATTCTTTGGTTGAACTACTTTTACTCATTACGAGATGGTAACTTCATGGCCTATCAATCCTCGGATTATACTTGACCCAGGGCTGGGTAAAGATGACAAAGGAGGAAAGTTCCACCTGTCTAGTATTGACTTAGTAAACTTTGATGTGTACCAAATTCATATATAATAAACAAACAAATGAAAATATGAATTAGGAGTATAAATAGGTCATTAAGTCCTTGAATCTGTTCTGCCCTTCAATAACATCATGGTTGATCATTTTGTGTTTCAAGTTCTACATTCCCTGTAGTGACTGCAACCAGCTGGATTTTGTTGGCTATGAGATCCTTGATTGGGGTTCTTAACCTGGGCCGATCATAAAGCCCTGGCTGACCAATATAACCAAGCAATGGAGAGTCTCCTTAGCTCAGGGAACTGACTCTGAACTGGCTGGCCACAGACAGTGTACTGTGCACAAGGAATAAAGGGTGACTTGGTGATGGGATACCAGCCTCTGTAGTTATTTCATTCTCAATACCACCATTAACCTTTGATTCCCTTGTTTAATACAAATCTATTTACCTTTGTCTTAAAAATATTCAGTGATTCCATCTTCCAAGGCAAAGAATTTCCAAATCGAACTTTCTCCAAGAAAGAAGTTCTTCACATCTCTGACCGCAAAGGGAGACCCCCAATTTTAAAAACAGTACCTCCTTGTTCTGGACTCACCCACAAGAGAAAACACTATTTCCATGTCCACTTTGTCAAAACATTTAAGGTTTTTATAAACTTCAAATAAGCCACCCTTCACTCTTCTGAATTCTAATGGAGCTGAAAATGTGTTGCTGGAAAAACGCAGCAGGTCAGGCAGCATCCAGGGAACAGGAGAATCGACGTTTCGGGCATAAGCCCTTCTTCAGGAATGAGGGAAGTTTGTCAGATCCACAGATCTCCCTCGTCAGATCCACACCGCCCACCAACGCAACCTCCACTCCTGGCACCTTCCCCTGCAACCGCAGGAGGTGCAAGACTTGCGCCCACACCTCCCCCCTCACCTCCCTCCAAGGCCCCAAAGGAAACTTTCATATCCGCCACAGATTCACCTGCACCTCCACACACATCATCTATTATATCCTCTGCACCCGATGTGGCCTCCTCTATATTGGGGAGACAGGCCGCCTACTTG
>NC_057716.1:50601074-50701732 GCF_004010195.1 Chiloscyllium plagiosum | reverse complement strand
CCCTCCCACGCTGTGTGTGTGTGTCCCTCCCTCGCTGTGTGTGTGTGTGTCCCCCCCACCCCAGTCTGACCTATCACCCTCACCTTGACCTCTTTCCACCTATCACATTTCCGACGCCCCTCCCCCAAGTCCCTCCTCCCTACCTTTTATCTTAGCCTGCTGGACAAACTTTCCTCATTCCTGAAGAAGGGCTTATGCCCGAAACGTCGATTCTCCTGTTCCCTGGATGCTGCCCGACCTGCTGCGCTTTTCCAGCAACACATTTTCAGCTCTGATCTCCAGCATCTGCAGACCTCACTTTCTCCTCAATGAATTCTAATGGAAACAAGCACAGTGTGTCCAACCTTTCTGGTTAAGACAACTTGCTCATTCAAGGTTCAAATAAACCTCCTCTGAGCCACCTCTATCGATTATATTTCTTTCCATAAATAAGGAGACCAAAACTGCGCACAGTATTTGAGATGTGGTCTCATCATTGCCCTGTATAATTGAAGCATAATATCCTTACTTTTATGTTTAATTCCTCCCAAATAAAAGACGAGCATTCCATCAGACTTCTTAATCATTTACTGCACCTGCATTCTAACACTTTGTGACTCAGAATACCTAAATCCTTCTATACTTCACAATTCTGCAGTCATTCTTCATTTATATAATACTGTTTTTATTCTTCCTTCCAAAGTGAACAACTTCTCATTTTCCCACATTGTATTCATCTGCCGGATGTTGTTCCCTCTCTCAACCTATTTATATCCATCTGTAACCTCCATACGTCCTCTTCATAACATACTTCCCTAACTATCATTCTACAATCTGTAAATTTAGCTACCACGCCTTCTTTTCCTCATCCAAGTAATTAAGACAGGGAGTTCCAATACAGATCCCTGTGGATTCCACTCTTCACATCCTGCCAATCAGAAAAAGACACAGTTAAGTATACTCACTGTTTTCTACCAGTCAGTCAGGTGTCAGTCCACCCCATATGTTACCTCCTATCTCAGGAGCTACTACTTTGACAATACATTTTATGTGGCACATTGTGCCTTCTCAAAATCTAACTACAGTATATCCACAGACTTCTCTTTACCCACAGTGCATGTTACTTCTTTTGTTGACTCTTCCTCCTTGAGGTTTTCTAAGTGCTCAACAGTAACCTCCTTAATAATTGCTTCGAACACCTTCCCGACAACAGATGTTAAGCTAACGCGCATACAGTTTCCTGTTTTCTGCCTCCTTCCTTTCTTGAATTGACAAGTTATATAACTTGTCTGAAGGAATCCTTCCAGAATCTAAAAGATTTTGGAAAATTAACATCGATGTATTCACTACCTCATTTGCCATCTTTGTTAAGATCCTAGAGTGAATTCCATCAGGATCCAAGCAGTTGTCAGCCCACATCGCTATCAGTTTGCTCATTATCACTTCTCTCATGATTGCAATTTTACGAAATTCCTCTCTCCTTTCCAATTCCTGAATGACATCTATTACTGAAAAGTCTCAATAATGCTCAATAATGAAGGAAGAAACAAAACATTTATTCATTTCCCATCTGTTATTAAATCCCCAATCCTACTCTCCAGAGGACCAATGTTTACTTTACTCAATTTTTCCCTTTCTAAATATCTGTAGAAAATATTTTATATTCCTAGCTTACTTCCTGTGATACTGTCAGTTTTTTTTTTACTCCTGGCAACCTTTTAGTCATTCTCTGCTGTTTCTTATAATCTGCCTAATTGCCTGATCCACAACTCACCTGTGCAATGTCATATGCTTTTACCTTTAGATTGATGCTTTCCTTAACCTCAGATGGTGGCCCCTCTCCTTGGAATTTGTTTTATTAGGAATATACTTATTCTGAGTATTCTGCACAATCCCCTTAAATGTCTGCCATTGCTTCTCTATTAATCAATCTCTTAGCTTAGTATCTCAGGTTACTTCAGTTATAGCTCAGCTTTCATGGCCCCATAGTCACCCTTCTTCAAGTTCAATATACTAGTCTTACACTCATTCTTTTCCTTTTAAAATTGGACAGAAGATTCAATCATATTATGGTTGCTGCTATCTGGGGGTGCCATTACTCTGAGGTCGTTCGTTCATCCTGTCACATTACACAATACAAGTCAAGTAGAACCTGCTCTCTGGTTGGTTTTGGATGTGCTATCCTAAGAAACCACCTCAATAGCATTCTTGATGCCACATCCAGGTTACCATTGCTTACTTGCTTAATCATTGTCACTTTTTCCAATTTATGTGTAGATTAATATCACCCATGATTATTTATTGCTGTCTTTATTTTAGATTAGATTAGATTAGATTCCCTACAATGCGAAAACAGGCCCTTCGGCCCAACAAGTCTACACCAACCCTCCGAAGAGTAACCCAGCCAATCCCATTTCCCTCTGACTATTGCACCTAACACTATGGGCAATTTAGCGTGGCCACTTCACCTGACCTGCACATCTTTGGATTGTGGGAGGAAACTGAAGCACCCAAAAGAAATTCACGCAGACACAGGGAGAATGTGCAAATTCCACACAGACAGTTGCCCGAGGCTGGAATCGAACCTGGGACCCTGGTGCTGTGAAGCTGCAGTCTTTAATCACAAGTACTCAATATTTTAGTTTGAGTATTTCTTCTTAAATTTCACTCCCATAAGTGACTTATGTCTCCTACTATTTCTCATCTGCACCCAAACCAATCCTACGTCGTGATCTCCTAAACCAGCATTATCTCTAATTACTGCACCAATACCATCCTTGATTAACAGGGCTAACCCTCCACCGTTACCTAGATTCCTGTTCTTCTTGAACGTCACACATTCCTCAATGTTCGGGTTCCAATCTTTGGCATCACGCAACCACGTGTATATAAAAGCTATCAAACTGTATTTATTTACTTCAATTTATTTACTTTGTTATGAATGCTACCACAGAGCTTTTAGTTTTAGCCTTTTCTTAAGTTTATAATATCTGGTTTTGTTTGTCAATGTCTTTTTAGGCATATTCCATCTGTTCCTTCCTGCCTTTCTCTGACCTTGACTTTTTGTGCTCTCCTGCCTAGATTCTACTCCATGATTTTCAACACCTACTCAAATTTGATTTCTCACCCTCATACTTAGTTTAAAACTCATTCTACTTCCCTACTAATGGGATTGGTCGAACACTGGTCCCAGCACAGTTCAATGCAGGCTGTTCCAATAGCACAGTTCTGACTTGTCCTAGTATTGATGCCAATGCTCCATAAACCAAAACAGACTCCTCCACACCATTCCTTGTGTCACATATGCATTTCACTAATTAGATTAGATTGGAAACCGGAGCACCCGGAGGAAACCCACGCAGACACGGGGAGAATGTGCAAACTCCACACAATCAATCGCCTGAGTCAGGAATTGAACCCGGGTCTCTGGCGCTGTGAGGCAGCAGTGCTAACCACTGTGCCACCGTGCCGCCCACAAATTTTTAGTCCTTTGTCAATATGGACGTGGCTCAGCTAGTGATCCAGACATTATTATCTTTAAGGATCTGCTCTTCAATTAGATGCCTAGCTCCTCATACGATCTAAGCATAATCACTTTCATAGTCCTACCTACACTGTCGGTTAAAAGAAAAATTATTTACCATTGTGATTCACATGGACACCCTGATTTCAACGTTGGGCAGGCTTTGTATGGTAAGTAGCAGTGTGTGCTAGAAATTCATTTTGGAAATGAGGCCTGGACTATTTCAACTACTAGCCAACTTGATCACAGTATGGCTCTTGAGCTCAGAATGTGACCCCTTTATCAACAGTGCACTATGGTTCTCATATACTCAATATGTTGTCCTGCTGCAAAACACCAAACCTACTCCAGTCCCATGACCTCTACCAATAAAGACAACAGCAGCAATATCTTGGGATTCTGACTTTGACACATATCTCCTGTGCTTCACCATTACTGGGTCAAAGTCCTAAAATTCCCTACCTAAGACTGTCATGGAAGAAACATTATCATCATCGTAAGGCCTACTATAGAGAAGAGGGCAGCCACCCCATTCTAAAGCCAATTAAACACAGACACTAAATGCCACCTTTTCAGAGTTATTTTTGTCATTTATATGAATAATCTGGATGTGAACATAGGAGGTATAGTTAGTTAAGTTTGCAGATCACACCTAAATTGGAGATGTAGTGGACAGTGAAGAAGGCTTGTAATATTGTGGGGAATATTTAACATTGCATGATGGGAAAAAGATGGCCAACTCTTAAACAGGACGGTGACAAAAGGTCAAAAACAGCTTTCAGGACCAGGCTGAATGTCAACAAGTTCTACAAGCTTGATAAAACTTCAGTAATCTTCTTCACGGCTCCTTGTATATTTTGAACTGCAGATTTTAGCCTAATCAAAACATCCGTACAACAGAAAAAGAGTTATGGAATAACACAAATGATTAGTGTTTTGAAAAACTAATAAGGCAAAGGTTCAGTGCTACAGATGATGTACCTTTCATGATAATCTGTAATTTCTCAGCATATTTTAAAGTATATAATGTCACTCTTTTCTTTGCCCTTGGAGAGTGCTGGGATCCTTTGTTTTCTCCCTCTCTTTTATTTTTTAGCCAGAAAAACTACATGTAATATTTCTTTTAATAAAGGCCGAACATTTTTCAGTCCAAAGTTGTTTTTGAATCTTTCTCGAAGTGTTGAGTTGCTCTCACAGACCTTTGCTAATTAAAATCTGATTCGACAGGTTACCTCAGAGTATAATGGAATCTTGATCAGATGAGCCAATGGGCCGAGGAGTGACAGATGGAGTTTAATTTAGATAAATGTGATGTGCTGCATTTTGAAAAGGCAAATCAGAGCAGGATTTATACATGTAATAGTAAGGTCCTGGGGAGTGTTGCTGAACAAAGAGACCTTGAAGTGCAGGTTCATAGTTCCTTGAAAGTAGAGTCACAGGTAGATATGACAGTGAAGAAGGCATTTAGTATGCATTCCTTTATTGGTCAGAGCATTGAGCATTGGAGTTGGGAGGTCATGTTGCATCTGTACAGGACATTGGTTAGGCCACTTTTGGAATACTGCATGCAATTCTGGTCTCTGTCCAACAGGAATGATGTTGTGAAACTTGAAAGTGTTCAGAAAAGACTTACAAGGATGTTACCAGGGTTGGAGAGTCTGAGCTATAGGGAGATGTTGAATAGGCTGGGGCTGTTTTCCCTGGAGCATCGGAGGCTGAGGGGTGACCTTATAGAGGTTTACAAAATCATGAGAGGAATGGGCAGGGTAAATAAACAAGATCTTTACCCTGGGTTGGGGGATATCAAAACTAGAGGGCATGGGTTTTAAGGTTGGAGGGGAAAAATTTAAAAGGGACCTAAGAGACAACTTTTTCATGCAAAGGTTAGTGCGTGTATGGAATGAGCTGGTAGAGGCTGGTACAACTACATTTAAAAGGCATCTGGATGGGTTTATGAATAGGAAGGATTAGAGGGATATGGGCCAAGAGCTGGCAAATGGGGCTAGACTAATTTAGGATATCTGGTTGGCATGGACGGTTTGGACTGAAGGGTCTGTTTCTGTGCTGAACATCTCTATGACTCTATGTAAACCATGAAGACAGAAATATCAGGGGCAGAGCCTTCAAATTTCTAAATTACATCCTTTTGACCATGTTCCCTAAACATTTTTGTGTGTGCACAATATTTTCAATCTTTAGAAACCTCATAGAACACTATTCCTTTCGGGTTTTTTTGTTCATCTCTTGATCTTTTCCTTCCCAATGTGGCAACCACCTTAGTAATGATAAGGTTTGTGATGTACATTGGAACATCTGTGGTGTGGAGGGTTATGTATAAATATAAGTTGTTCCATTGTTATTCTTACCGACAAGTGTCTGGTCAGATGCTTTAGGAAAACGGCTTTCTTCATCAAGCAGAGACAATAAGCCCATTGGTTTCTGAAGAAACATATCCAGTATTGGCCGATTATCCTGATATTCAACAAGTGTGGCATCAATTCCCTCAGTTTGGTATTCAATCTACAAGTGATCATAAGCAAAACCTCATGAGTTACAAACATAAAACAATAATAGCTGTGATTGGTGTTTTTCAAAGTTGAAACAGTACCTGGTCTGTTTCACTCTTTTTTTGTTGCAGGACAATATTGTAAAACCAGATATTAACAACTCTGACACAAACCTTACTAAATTATGCAAGGGAATATTATCTATAAAGGGAAAGATAATCAGATTAAGTGTTATTATATTGTTGCAAATTTTACTGTGTACCACAGTATGTTCAATTTCAATCACTTAATTGTGCCATAATCATTATTTTGCAATTGTTAATTGTAGATAAATTGCATTTTAATTGTATGAAGATGATGATGGACAATAACTGGTGATGGATAAAAATACTGAGAATTAGACACAGACTGAAATTCTGGTTATTTCATTAGACAGCATTTTCTTCTAAGGTGCAACTCTAATCCAGAACGTGTAAAGATTGTCTCCAGTGCTATTCTTTAGCAAATAGCTTTATTGAATATAACATCTAGCAAAATTGGGAGAGCTGTATCATAGACTAATAAAACAATAGCATGACATTATCACACTTACAGGATTTTATCTTTCTGTTAATGTCCCAGACTATTCCATTGTAATCTCTGGGCACAATTGATAGGACAGACCTTAAGCATAAACTAGAAATATGGTGGTCACTTTGGGCATACAGTTTAAAGGGACAAGCCTTTAAAACTGGGATGAGGAAGAATTTCCGAGCCAGAGGGTGATGTATCTATGGAACTTATTGCCACAGAAGGCCACGGAGGCCAGGTCATTAAGTGTAGTTAAGACAGAGATAGATAGGTTCTTGATTAGTAAAGGGATCAAAGATTACAGGGAGAAGGCAGGGGAATGAGATTGAGAAACAAAAATATCAGTCATGATTGAATGGTGGAACAAAAATGATAGGCCAAATGGCCTAATTCTGGTCTTTAATCTTGTGGTCTTATGGTCTCTTATGGGGTGGTCTGAATATCCATAACTTACATTCCAGTCCTCAATATTTCATGGCTAATGTCAAACATGAGGATGGAAACCTACTACAAGGATAGCAAGGGCACAATATGTAATCTGGCTTAAAATTCCTTTGACAAAGGGGATTCACTAGCACAGGTATTGACTAAGTTGGCTGAGTCTTGAAGGATATATCTGCCAGAATCTGCAGTAAGTGGTGAGAGAACCAACAAAATGGAACAACCCATTTGATTTTGCCCTCACCAATCTGCTTTCCACAGATGTACCTGTCTCTGATAGTACTGACAGGAGTGACTGCTGTACAGACTTTTATATTGAGGCTACCCTCCACTATGTTTATGGCATGATTGTGCTCATCAGGATAGATTCAGAATACATTTGTAGTACAAAACTGGGCACCCATAAGGACCATCAATAGCTGTGCTGAATTCAACCTTAATCTGTAATCTCATGGACCAGTACATTATTCACTATTTTGTTGATAACAAATCAGCGGATCAATCTTGGTTCAATGAACATGCGAGAAGAAGCCCCAGACATATCTAAAATGTCTGGTGAGACTACAGCAAAGAATTGCATGCACACTAAAAAATGAAAGCAGTATTCTATAGACAGTGTTAAGCAATTCCATAACCAATGAGTCAGATCAAAGCTCAGCAGACATTCCAAAGCAAGTCATGAATGAAACCAGTAATGGGAGGAGTCGGGCCACAAAAAGCCCCATTCTCAATGGCAGAGCTGAGACCATCAGTGCAAAATCAAGGTTGTGTATCTGCCATCATCTTCAGCCAAAAGTGCCAGAGTCTGATTCATTACAACCTCTTCCTGAGGTCCTCAAAATAACTTCCCCAGGTCTTAGCCAATTCAATTCACTTCACTTGGTATTAAGAAAGGCTGAACTTACTGGATACAAAGGCTGTGGGCTCCAACAATATCCCCCCTGAAATACTAAGAACTTGTGGTCCAGAACTAGCCATGGCCCTAACCAAGTTATTCTAGTACAGCTACCACAGTGACATCTATCTGCTCATTGATGTTCAGTAAGATTTTCCCAAAGCGACGCAGTTCAAGTTCTCATTGCAGCCTTGCTTCAAACTTGGGAAAAAAAAGAAAGGTAAGCTGATTTTTACTGCCCTTACATCAAGGCAATTCAACTGAGTGTGATGTCAAGAAGCTCTAGTAAGATTAAAGTTGATGAAATTCAAGGAAAAACTCTCCTTGGAGTCAAACATACAACAAATGTAAAGGGATGTGGTCACTGGAGGCCAATCATCTCAACCATATAACTTCACGACTTCCTACAGGTCATGTCTCAAGTCCAAACATCACAAACAGTGACGTTCCACAGAAGAGGAAATTGTTGCTTATGATTTGAGAGTCTTTAGTACTATTCTCAACTCCTCAGATAGTGAGGCAGCCCGTGCTCATACTCAACAGAACCTAAACAACCTTTGGGGTCTGTGCTGATAAGTGTCAAGTAATATTTATGTCAAGAGTGTGGTGCTGGAAAAGCACAGCAGGTCAGGCAGCATCCGAGGAGCATGAAAATTGATGTTTCGGGCAAAAGCCCTTCATCAGGAATGAGGCTAGGAGCCTTGGGGGTGGAGAGATAAATGGGAGGCGGTGGGGCTAGGGGGAAGGTAGCTGAGAGTGTGATAGGAGGATGGAAGTGGGGGTAAAGGTGATAGGGTGGAGTGGATAGGTGGGAAGGAAGATGGACAGATAGGACAGGTCATGAAGGCGGTGCTGAGATGGAAGGTTGGAACTGGGATAAAGTGGTGGGAGGGGAAATGAGGAAACTGGTGAAATCCACATCAATGCCATGGAGTTAAAAGGTTCCTGAGGCGGAAGATGAGGCGTTCTTCCTCCAGGCGTCAGATGATAAGGAGGAGGCCCAGGACCTGCATGTCCTTGGCTGAGTGGGAGGTGGAATTAAAGTGTTCAGCCACTGAGAAGGTCTGGATGAATTTAAGGTCAGGGTAGAAATTGCTGGTGCAGTTGATGAACTGTTCAGCCTCCTCATGTGAGCATGAGGTGGCACCGATGCAGTCATCAATGTAGTGGAGGAAAAGGTGGGGAGTGGTGCCGGTGTAACTACAGAAGGTAGACTGTTCCACATAGCTGACAAACAGACAGGCATAGCTGGGACCCATGCGCTGCCCATGGCTACCCCTTTCATCTGGAGGAAGTGGAAGGATTCAAAGGAGGAATTATTGAGGGTGAAGACCAGTTCAGCCAAACGAATCAGAGTGTCAGTGGAAGGATACTGGTGGGAACATTGGGAGAGGGAGAAATGGAGGGCTTGGAGGGCCTGGTCATAGCGGATGGAGGTGTAAAGGGGCTGGATGTCCATGGTGAAGATGAAGCATTGGGGGCCAGGGAAACAAAAATCTTGGAGGAGGTGGCGAGAGTGGGTGGTGTCCCGAACGTATGTGTGGAGTTCCTGGAATGGGAGAATAGGACAGTATCGAGGTATGTGGAGATGAATTCGGTGGGGCGGGATTAGGCTGAGACAATGGGTCGGCCGAGTTAGTCAGGCTTGTGGATCTTGGGTGGGAGGTAGAACTGGGCAGAGCGGGGTTCCCGGACTATGAGGTTGGTAGATGTGGATGGCAGATCCCCTGAGGTGATGAGGTTGCATACAGTTTGGGAGATGATGGTTTGCTGATGGGAGGTGAGGTCGTGGTCAAGGGGGCAGTAGGAGGAGGTGTCTTCAACTTGGCATCTGGCATCAGTGGTGTAGAGGTCAGTGTGCCTAATATTTGTGTCAGACTAGTGGCACGTCATGACTATCTTCAGAAATAGAAAATCTCACGACTGACATTCATAGAGTCATAAAGTCATAGAGATGTACAGCATGGAAACAGGCTCTTCGGTCCAATCCATCCCTGCCGACCAAATATCCCAACCCAACACCTGCCAGCACCCGGCCCATATCCCTCCAAACCCTTCCTTTTCATACACCCATCCAAATGCCTCTCAAATGTTGCAATTGTACCAGGCTCAACCACTTCCTCTGGCAGCTCATTCCATACACATACCACTTTCTGTGTGAAAACGTTGCCCCTTAGGTCTCTTTTCTATCTTTCCCCTCTCACCCCAAACCTATGCCGTCTAGTTCTGGACTCCCCAACCCCAGAAAAAGACTTTGCCTATTTATCCTATCCATGCCCCTCACAATTTTGTAAACCTCTATAAGGTCACCCCTCAGCCTCCGACACTCCAGGGAAAACAGCCCCAGCCTGTTCAGCCTCTCCCTATAGCTCAATTCCTCCAGCCCTGGCAACATCCTTGTAAATCTTTTCTGAACCCTTTCAAGTTTCACAACATCTTTCCGATAAGAAGGAGACCAGAATTGTATGCAATATTCCAACAGTGGCCTAATCAATGTCCTGTACAGCTGCAACATGACCTCCCAACTCCTGTACTGAATACTCTGACCAATAAAGGAAAGCATACCAAACACCTTCTTCACTATCCTATCTATCTGCGACTCCACTTTCAAGGAGCTATGAACCTGCACTCCAAGGTGTCTTTGTTCAGCAACATTCCCTCGGACCTTACCATTAAGTGTATAAGTCCTGCTAAGATTTGCTTTCCCAAAATGCAGCACCTCGCATTTATCTGAATTAAACTCCATCTGCCACTTCTCAGGCCATTGACCCAGCGGATCAAGAATCCTGTTGCAATCTGAGGTAACCCTCTTCGCTGTTCATTACACCACCAATTTTGGTGTCATCTGCAAACTTACTAACTGTACCTCTTATGCTCGCATCCAAATCATTTAAGGAAATGACAAAAAGTAGAGGACCCAGCACCGATTGCTATTGCTAATTTACTCATCAACATGGTGGGGATACCTTTGACTAGAAACTTAAGTGGTCTGCAATTAACCTGGAGTGATCTGAGAAATGCTATGGATTCAGGAGCAAGCCAGAGACTGGGAACTTTACAACAAATAACTCACCTTCTCAGTAGCTAAATTTGTCCACTATCAACAAGATATAAGTTTGGGAATGTAAAGGAATACATCCTTCTTGGCTGGAAGAGGGTAACCTCAGTAATACGAGAAATCTCAGCACCATCCAGAACAAAGTAACTCATTACAATGGCACCCCAACAACCATCTCCAAAGTTCACTCCTCCCACCACCAGCAGACAGTGACATCAAT
The DNA here is from genome assembly GCF_004010195.1 of Chiloscyllium plagiosum. Lineage (NCBI taxonomy): Eukaryota > Metazoa > Chordata > Chondrichthyes > Orectolobiformes > Hemiscylliidae > Chiloscyllium > Chiloscyllium plagiosum. The sequence goes on along the minus strand of NC_057716.1, from coordinate 50,690,539 downwards.
GTATATCCAAAGGTGCACTGCAACAATTTACCAAGGCACCTTCAATAATATCCTTCAACCCCCAAAACTCTGCCATCTTGAAGAATAAGGACAGCAGGCACATGGGGGACATCTCCGCCTTTAAGTTCTCTTCCAGATCAGATACATAGTGCTGTTCTATCACTGATATGAACATGTTGTTGGGTTAAAATCCTGGAACTCCTCCCCTATTAGCACTGTTATAGTGTCAACACACAATGACTGAAGGGATTCAAAAACCAGCTAATCATTACTTTTTCAAGGACCTCTAAGGATGGGCATTGAATTCTGCACTTGCCCGTGATGCTCTCACCCTATCAACAAATGAAGAAAATCATCTGCTTGATTTTAAAAAAAGAGAGCAGTTTAGCCATAGTTCTGTAAAGACTAACTTGGTTTTGCATTATAAAGCTAGTACAATAATTGTATTGTGTCTACGTATTCCTGAGTAGATATTTTTAAATGAATCAAAGATACTGAAGAACTGGATTTCAAATAAAGGAGTAGAAAAATAAGCCATCAGTACAAGTGAAATTTTTGAGGCAATTTTCATGTCACTTGCACTAATATTCTCTCTAAGCTATGCACCTGCAGCCACTCCATAGTTGCATACACAATGATCACTGTTGGTACACCAATCACAGCACTGACTCTTGATTCCAGAAAGCATTGCCAAGCATAGACCTTGAAGGCTTTTGCAGCGTAAGGAAAGTTAAAGAAAATGGTGACTAACACCCTACTACACCCTACCCAACCAGCTCGAGCCTCAGTAGTTCTCAATACTGAATACAAACATTATGGGATACAAGTTATGACACTGCCATTTCTAAGTTCTTAGAAAGGGCATCTTAACTCATGTCACTTCATTCAAGTCTCCAACGAATCCAAATCTGTTACACACTTTTCATCACAACATACATTGGGAAATATTTCAGAGGTGTGCCCATTCCTCCAAAAATACTTCATCATAACAGGTTCAGAAACTCTGGTCAGAATTTCTGGCCTTGTCAAGATCAGGAACAAAGGCAGATAGAGTTGAAAATTACTGGTGCTGATTGGTGTGCCAGTTTTCAAGTGCCAGCCATTTTTAGGAAGGTGAATGTGAGGCCTAGCAAGGATACCCATTCCCACATGAACCTTGGTGATGCAGTTAAAGGAGGTTGATGGGTATTTTCCAGTTATCAGATTTGACTGCCTGGAAATAAACGGCAGGAGTATATTGAGGTCTTCCACACCTGCCAAGCAATGGGTGCTGCCATAGACCATCCTGTAGAAGGATTACCTACAACACTCTCTGCCTCACCATATCATGGCAATCCGACTATTTTGCACACTTCTGATTTTTTAAAAATAGTGTTGAAAGGACATCTCCATATTGAAAGTGTTATCAGAAACTCAGATTTAAGTGCAACCTGACTGCTCTCAAGGAGGAGCCTGTTGGAGAGATAGAAAAAATAAGAATGAGGGAAAGTTAACCTGAGAATGAGAGTTTAATTTTGAAACAGTGCAAGTCTGATGGGATGACCAGAATTCGGTAGGATAAAGACAATAGACATTTGAATAAGTTGAAATTTATGGAGGGTGGAGTGGGAGAACCTAGTCAGATGAAAATCAGATTTGTTTATACTGCTGGTGTCAATTAAATAACTGAGCTTCAGTGATAAGGTGCACTGAGACGGGGCAGAGGGAAGAAATTTTATGGTGATGAAATTAAAGTGTGGAGAGGATAAGAAATATAAATGTTAGCTCATGGGCTAAGAATATAAGGAGTGTGTTTAATCCTGAGACATTTATCAGAAAAGGGAATGAAGTCAGGATCAAGAGTATGTAGGTTACTGCAGGGCCAAAGGTGTTATTACTTCCCAATGATTAACTGAAGGAAACTACATTTCATTCAAGACTGTATATCAACAAGCTATCTGAAAACACAGAGCTAATGGAAGTACAAGGTCAGAATATTCAACAATGATTGCACGACGTTTAGCAACATTCATGCCTCTCAGATACTGAAACAGTTCATGACCAAATGCAGAAAAACAATATCCAGGTTTGGGCTGAAAAGTGGCAAGCAACATTTGCACCACACAAATACCAGACATCAATACCATGCCATTCCCCAATTAGAAACAATCTAACCACACTATGGCAATCAATGTCATTATCATCATTAATTCCCCTACTATCAACATCCTGACACCATGAGGGACAAAACAGTCTGCTTGATTGGCACCATATCCAACTCTTCCACCACCAACTCTTAGTAGCAGCAGTGTGTACCATCCAAACGATGCATTGCAGAAATTCACCAGAGATCCTCACAGAGCACCTTCCAAACCCATGACCACTACTTTCTAGAAGGATGAGGGCAGCAGATATATGGGAATGCCACCACCTGTAAGTTCCTCTCCAAGCCACTGACTATTCTGACTTGGAACACAGCACCACTCCTTTGGTGTCATTGGGTGAAAACACCGAAATTCACTCGAACTGCATTGCGGGTCTAGCGACATCACACGGACTGCAATGACTCATGGATCTGCTCATCACCACCTTCTCAAAGGCAAACAGAATGGGCAATAAATGCTGGCTGGCCAACCAGTGACACTCACACCCTACAAGTGAATTACAAAAAAGAATTAAAAGAAATTATGTGAAGGTGGAACTAGGTGTTGTCAGTGTACATGTGGAATCTGTAATTGATGCCATATTGGGATGGCATGCTCATGAGTGCAAAGAAAGAATCAAAGCCAAATCCTTAGGGGACTCTACCAGAAATAATGGTGTGGATGGTGTGTTGGAATCCATGGTTTCAAACATTATATTTTTTGATCCCCGATCCCCGATTAAAAATGGAAACTCATGTTAAAAATCATGATTTGGAGATGGATTGGGATGTACAAAGTTAAAAATCACACCACACCACGTTATAGTCCAACAGGTTTATTTGGAAGCACTAGCTTTCGGAGTACTGCTCCTTCATCAGGTGGTTGTGGAGTATAAGATTGTAAGACACAGAATTTAAACTTGTGCTATAAATTCTGTGTCTTACAATCTTATAATCCACCTGATGAAGGAGCAGTGCTCCGAAAGCTAGCACTTCCAAATAAACCTGTTTGACTATAACCTGGTGTTGTGTGATTTTTAAATATTAAAAGTGTGATTAGAATCCAAAACCCTTGGAGTGGTTTGAATCTGCTTGAGGTCATATAAATGATAAAGTGCTTTCAAAGCTCAGATGAAGATAATAATTCTAGTGCAGTGCAGGCAGGCTGGAGAAAACAAAGAGGGACTAGATCCAAAGGCTGAGAATATGTAAAGATCCAGATGCTGCAGGTGGTTCTGTTACTCAAAGAGATAAAATTTCTGAATCTACTCCATCCAGATCATTATGAGCAGAGCTGAGAAGGTTCTCCTGATGTGTGACATGTAGCCATACTGGTAGAGCTCAGAGTTATGTGCTGCTTTAAACTGGGAATCAAGAATAATCCTAGAAGTTGAAGCATTGAAATTTCTTGTGAGGAAGACAAAGTTTTGAAGCCCTTTAAGACTGGGATTGATGACATGTATACTGATTATGCTGTTGAGCGAATTCAAAAACTCTGTCTTAGTTGATCTACTATTTAATGTATTATTTATGGTTTATAGTCAATGACAATTTGGCTGTGATTTCTGATTTTAAAATATATTGATTTTCAAATTGTATGGTTTCATTCTTCCAGTAAAGAACTCGGATTTTGGATTCCTTTTGTAAAACAAAAATGTCTGGAATCATAACAGTGGGGAAAAATATCCAAAGTAGAACAATTGGCTACGATTGGAGAGTTAAGAGTAGAGTCAAGTAAGGGGATTCAGCAAAGTGGATAACGAAGGAAAGGCTATGAAAGAAGGTGGTGTCTTTGACCACCAAGATTTTGCCACAAAAGGATCATGTAACTTTGTAACAGTTTGATAGTCAGTGAGTACTACATTCATTGCCTACCAATGTCCTACCTTGCAGGAATATTCCTTACAGAAGTAATGTAATGAATGCTTAAGGACAAAGACTACTACATTGCACTCTTTCATGGCTCAAGATATCCCCTGCAAGCCGACCATACATAAACTGCTCAGATACAATCAGAACCAAGGGATCATTAAGAAATACTATATTGTTGAAGCAAATTTTCAGGTGGCTGAATAGGTGTGGGGACCTTTTATAAAACATCCAAAGGTATATACAAAAGTAAAAGGAAAAGAAACATCTAATGCTGTCGCTTTGTAGACTTTTGACCAATTTCTAATTGAACCTACCTGTTCAAGAGCAAAGATGTGTTGATTGAAGTAAAATTGGATCTGCTCATTGGCAATGTTGATACAGAGTTGTTCAAAAGAATTCTTCTTGAAGTTCTCAAACCCAAAAATGTCCAGAATCCCAACATTCATTACACTTCCAGTATCACTAATGAAAATTTAAATTAAAAATATTAAGCAAAAATTGAAAGAAAATTATCCAATAAAGATCCTATCATGGATACCAAGGTCCATTGAATAATATTATGTGAAGTTATGCTCCCCCATCACATATCTTAGGATTTTTTTGTGTGAGGCTACAAGATATTCAGTAATATTCTTGTCAAACCATTTGTCTATCTTTAATAAAAAAACTCAGATCTCAGGAAATAAAATCATTGTAGGATTTCTTCAAGAATAACATCGATATAAAATTTGACATCACTCAATAATTTACTAAGATTGATCAACCAGAGTTTATGAGACATTGCAAGTGTCAAATTGTAACAACCTTGTGGTTAATTTTGTTTTTTTGTGGGAAGGCAATTTGTTTCCACTTGGTTTTCTTCTTTAATAATGCAGCTGAGGTGGATTATGAAGGCATGAATGTGTGAATAAACTTTAGGGTAATAGCGATTGTGTGAGCTATACACAACATTTTGAACATTTGGAATTATTCAACTTCGCTTGCTTTGATGATTGCAACTGGGTAGCACAACAATACACAGTTCTGAAGAATCTAGTAAGGTGAAACATGACTTTTATTTTCCTTTCCATTGTGTTTCCATACTCAGCTGCATCACCATGGAAAGATGCTGGGTGGAAAGAGAAAAGAAAGCGAGGAGCAAAGTTGTTACCAGTCAACATGTAGATGTTTTGTTGCTTGTGGCTCGATCAATCTTAATATAAATTACTGAGTGATGTCAAATTTTATATCAACATTATTTTTGAGGAAATTCAATGCCGATCATGATTTTACTACCGAGATCATTTTATCTATGTCTTTTTATTGCAAGTAGTATAAGATTACCTTTATTTAAACCTCTACATGTCGAAGCAGAAGAATAAATATTTACTTCAGTAATGGATTTTTAAAATTCATGCAAGGAATGTGGCCAGCATTATCTAAGATAGTACATAACACTATTCTCCAACTGTCCTGGACAAAGTGGTTAAGCTGCCTTCTTGAAACTCTGTAGTCCTTGGAGCGTAGGAGCATACACAACGCTAATAGGAAGACAGTTTCAAGATTTTGACCCAGCAACAAGGAAGAAACAATGATATAATTTCAACACAGAATGCTATGGGACCCTTGGAGGGGAATATGCAGGTGGCATTTCCATGTATGTGCTACCCTTATTCTTGCAGGTGTTAGGAAGGTGCTGTTGAAGGACAGTTGGTGAATTTCTGCTGTGCATCTTGAAGATGGCATATAATGCTGCAATTGTGCATTTGTGGTGAAAACAATGAAGGTTGAAAGTGGTGAACAGGATGCCAATTAAGTAGACAGCTTTGTCCTGGATGGTGTCAAGTCTCTTGAATGTTGTTGGAGCTGCATCCTTTCAGATAAATGGACAGTATCCAATCATGGTCCTGACCCTGCACTCTGCAGAAAGTGGGCAGGCTTTTAGGGAGACAGAAGTTCAGCTTCTCAGTGCAGAATTCCTAGCATCTGACATGTTTTTGTACATGATGGGAGTATATACATATGGCGAGTCTGGTTCAATTTCTGGTCAATAGATCAGAATCAATGGATGTTGATTGCAACTAATTTATGCAATATAAATATCAGATTATATATTTTTAGGATTAAAAATGTATGTGTAAATGAGAAAAGGCTTGACAGGCATAAGACGCAATGACAGAATTATTAGGATTTTTTTAATGTTGCTTGATTTTGAAATCTGACAGCTGTTATGAATAGCCTCTAGGGTTTCTCTAAGCAGAGACATTTTCCTGAAACATTTTTCTGTGGTGCCCTTTAGGTTTTTCACAACTTTTATAGTTCATTCACCTACCATACACTTTTATCAGCCTGAAGAAGTGTATTGATGCGATTTACAATCCAGCTGAATAGCCTTCCATACAAAGCCTTTGACATGGCATCTCGAACATCAGAAGCTTCATCTACTGTATTCATTCGAATTATAGTTTCTCCCCGTGTCACAACACAGTGAGAAGTAAGTGCTTCCTGAAACTCTTCAGAACCAATACTAAGCAGAGTTGAAGCTAGAAGAAAGCATTTGTGAAGAATTAACTTTTAAGCAACTCATTAACCATAAGAATGTAATAGGTGGGGAGTTGGCAACTATAAAACACACTTTTGTAAAGTAACTAATGCAACTTGAATAAACATGACTGTCTTATAATGGGTTTCAATTTTTAAGTTGGAACTACACCAGCAAAATTGTTGGATGTCTATTCCATTCGTAGTGCTTATTTTGGTAGTCTTTGGTACGATGATTGTTAACATCAATAATCAAAAATGCAAATTAAAACCTACAAAGGTCAATCATCTGCACAGATATGTGTAAGTAAAAATAAGCAGACACATTCTCCCCGTGTCTGCATGGGTTTACTCCGGGTGCTTCAGTTTCCTCCCACAGTCCAAAGATGTGAAGGTTAGGTGGATTGGCCATGCTAAATTGCCCATAGTGTTAGGTGCATTTGTCAGAGGGAGATGGGTCTGGGTCGGTTACTCTTCGGAGGGTCGGTGTGGACTTGTTGGGCCGAAGGGCCTGTTTTCGCATTGTAGAGAATCTAATCATAATCTAATCTAATCTAATCAAATATAGCATAGTTGTTTCAATTGTTAACTAGAATCTACCAAATAAGAGATCATAAAATATATATATGTGCCCTTTGACTGCAATCAGCAGGAATGTGGTCAGGATTTCTACCTACACAACACTACGACCACTAAACATCCCATTGGGACTGGGATTTTGACAAGCTGCAGGATATGCATACATATTTTATTGAGAGCCTGCTTAAAGGAGTCAGAGTAAAGAGTTTCATTTTGAGGCAGGACCTAAACTTCCTAATTGAAAATGCTAGAGAGAACTACTGCAGAAACAGATATTCGAAGCTTCTTGCTCCAGTCTGGACACTGCATCTTGGAAAGGATTTGTTGGCCTGTGTAGGAGTGCTTTGCAGTTTTGCCAAAAATAACTATTACTTAATTTCTGAGGAGAAATTTAGCAAACTAGACTTAATTTCCCTTGAATATAGAAGGCTAAAGTGTAATTTGATGGAGGTTTTTTAGGATTTTCAGAAGAATCAACAGGATAAATAGAAAGAATTTTTTTTCACCGATAAAGGAATCTAAGCCCATGGAACACAAATTTCAAACCACCATTGATCCATAAAGGACAGAACTTCAAAAACATTTCTTCACACAAAAAGGTGTAGAAGTGTGAAGCTCTCTCCCCAAAAAACAACTATGCTCATTTAACAAATAATTCTAAACATGAATGAAGGATCTTGCTGTGTATCACAATAAGATAAAACTAATGTGGACTCACAGAGAACACCCATTTCTCGAATAGCTTTTTTCTACACATTTCCAACAGAGAAGGCAGAATATGGGAATGCTTGGCTACTATACCTAAACTCATTTAAATAAATATAATTTATGCATTACAATTTAGAATAGTACATGCCCATAATTTCAAAGAAGCCAACAACGGTATCAGAACAGGTAGGGTTGCAACATTATTGTTACTGGGGTGTAACTTGTTCATGCTTCTTGTGTTTTATAATACGTTTTTGGATTTAGAATGCAATTTGTAGCTTAGGAATTGTAGTTTCAGCTGCAGAAAAATGGGGTAATTACAACGTAAACAGACAGAGAGGTTATTACACCTACAAGGTGAGACAGAAGAGATAGAACAGAGATAGAAAAACATAACGCATGATCTAACTGAAAGCAGAAACAGAAAAGGGAACCACAATTTCTAAAGAAGTATAAACCAAATGAATTGTAAGTCTAAATATATATATGAAAATAAAATCAAAATTTTGACAGACTGAAAAGATTGAGGCTGTCGAGAGGAGTGCAAAACCATCTAAGTAGTAGCTGTAACTTAGACATTCTGTGGTTTACAGCTCACTAAAGGTAGCTGAATTCGACAAAATGAATTTCTTCACTTAGAACATGAAATGCAGGTAAAGATTAGGCCCTTCTTTTTACTGAGCCAGAAGGGCTTTGCAGGTTTGCAAAGGTAACACTGAAACATGAATGCACATGCCCCTCCTCCATATCAGGCATCAATCATTTCAATATGGCGGGGATGGTAGGGGTAAACAGGACAGAACTTATTTCTCACATACCCAGTTCTCGAAGGCAATGGCACATTTGAAAATGCAGTTGACATGACTCAGAAGCAATTTCATCAACCAATTTCTGAAACATGGCTTCTAGGCTTTATGCATGTGAGGAAAATGTCTAAGTCTATTGGAGGTCATTAGACATATCAGGTATCTTTCTGGAAAGTAAAGGTATCAATATCCCATTTTCCACTTGGGGTCTCTGCAGCTTTCAGGACTCAATATCGAGTTCAATAACTTTGGGGTCTGAGCACCTTCTCCCATGTCCTTACCCAAACCCCCACACACCAGGCCTTGTCATCACATGGATTGCCATCACAACCAACCCATTCTCAGTCAAAATGGTCACCGTTAGCATCTATTCATTCTCCTAGGCTGACCTTTACGTACTCCTTTGTCTGCCCCACTGTTCTTCTCTCTCTCTCTCTTTGTTTACTCCTCCCCTTCCCCACCCTATTGTCAGCAATATATACTAACCTTTTCCTAGCTCCAATCAGATCTGCAGAAGGGTCACTGGACCTGAAATGTTAATCCAGGAAATTTCCCACCATGCACCTGACTCAGGAGTGAAAACCTACTCCTTCATATCAGTTTAAGTTTTGAGAGGTAACAGTATATGGAGGTTTCCTAATTTGAATCAGTTGGAAAAGCCTGAAGTAAGTCTCATAAAATCTTGTAGCAATGAAAGCAGATTAGCTTGGAAGTGCTGGACTAGTAAGGCGAACAAGTAATTGAGCCATCCACAGTCAAGAGTAGTTAATGACTCCAGAACAGCTGGAACTGGGAAAATGAAATATAGTTTCCAGAAGACGATAGCACATATATTTTCAGTCCCTACATAGGTAAATTACTTCAAGATTGATGTCGGTGATCAGCCATGATCATATAAATTGTGTGACTTGGCTATTAAAGTCAAATGACCTATTCCAGCTCCTAATTTTTACGTCACAGCTTTTAAACTTAGATTATTATCAATCTTTTCTGTGAATAAAAGAGAATAAATCTCAAGATGTAATACTGTATTTGTATTATGCTACGTTTGCAGTTATAATACATTGAAAAGAAATCTTACTATTTTCTAAAGGTTCACCATCTGGAATTTCACTTTTATCCATCTGATGCTTTGAGGCAATGGGTGAAAACTCAATATTTCCATTATTCAGGATTGCAGCAAGAACTCTGTACACTGACCGAACTTCCTGAAAAATAATTCAGTTATGCACAATGAAATAAGCCTTACATTTTGATAGCTTCATACACATTGTAACTCAACGGAGTGCTTAAGAAGCTTTCTACCAGAGTATTTTAAAAAAGATAATATACAACATAGTTGTTTATTTATAACAAGAAATTGAATGAAATGGATTTTCCTCTTGACATTAAGAGTACTCCATTAATTTTGAACTCATTTACTGTTAGTAACAGTTATGGTTGGGCTGTACTCCATGCATACATGTTCACATTATAGAAAACAGCTGACACAGCTTCATTTAAAATTCACTGTAAATCAGCCTACTTAAAACTTCCTACAAAACATAATTCAGGAATAATTTTAATTTGAAGCAAGATGGGGATTTGTTTCCAATAATGTAATACTGACTGGTAATACTAATATTCTGCTGGTGCTAAATGTTAACATTGCTTAGGGTGGAATTATTGCCAAGATTACAACATCTTCGAATTTTCAGGATACTGGCGATAAAAAAAAAGAGGTTGTGAGTAACAGTCCCATTTTCTGTCAACCCATAAATAGGTCTTTTTTTACAAACTGGATGGATTTTTAAATAAGTACACAATTTCTCATCAGACAAAATGAACAACTGACTAAAGAAAATCAGGTTGGAACTGTAATCAATTAGAGTCATACAGCATATAAACTGGCCCAATGCATTTATGCTGACCAGGTTTCCTAAACTGAACTAGACCTACTTGCCTGCGTTTGGCCCCTATGCCTCAAAACCTTTCCTCTCCATGTACCTGCCCAAATGTCTTTTAAATGCTGTAATTGTACCCACTTCGACGCCTTCCTCTGGCAGCTCGTTCTATAAACGACCACTCTGTGAAAATGTTGTCCCTCAAGTCCTTTTTAAATCTTTTCCCTCTCACCTTAAACTGATGCCTTCTAGTTTTGGACTCCCTTACCCTGGGAAAGTCTTTGGATCTTATCTTGTTCCTCAAGATTTCAAAAACCTCTATAAGATCACCCCCTCAGCTCCTATGCTCCAGGAGGAAAAGATCCCAGTGTTTACAACTCTCCTTATAACTCATACATTCCCATCTTGGTAATGTCCTTGTAAATCATGTTTGCACCATTTTGAGTATAATAACATTGCTCCTATAACAGGGCAAACAGAATTGTACACAGTACTCCAAATGTGGCCCTACCAAAGTCTTTTACAGCTGTAACATGATATTCCCAACTCCTATAGTTAATGCGCGGACCGATGAAGGCAAGCATGTCCAATGCCTTCTTCACCATCTTAAAAACATATGATGCCATTTCAAGGAACTATGTAGCTGCACCCCTAGGTCTCTCTGTTCAGCAACATTCCCTGTGATCCTACCATTAAATGTGTAAGTCCTGCCCTGATTTGTCTTACCATGATGTAACACCTCACGTTTATCTGCATTAAACTCCATCTGCCATTCCTCGACCCTCTGACACAGTCTATCAAGATCCCATTGTACTCTTAGGTAACTTTCTTCACTGTCCACTATACCACCAATTTTAGTGTCATCCGCAAACTTATTACCCATGCTTCCTACATTCTCATCCAAATTGTTTATATAAATGACAGACAATAGTGGACCCAGCAGTGATCCTTGCAGCACACCAGTGGTCACAGGCCTCTAACCTGAACAACAACCTGATTCAAATTTGAGATAAGACACTGTTTTTATCATTTTCTCATTTTGTCAAAGTATTTAAAAGAACAACACATAATCTTTGATTGGTTTGTTTGTGGTTTTCATCAAAAAGATTTTGTTTTAAATTTTAGTTAGAATCAGGAAGAGCAGGAGAAACAGGTTAAATGTTTTCTGTGAAAATACATAATGACCTGAATATTTCCATCAGTTCCTGTTGTTCAGACTGCTAGTATCAAGAGCAATATGTATTTATATCACTTTTATTATGATATTTGTAGTTTTTGTTCCTTCTGGAACTAGTCTATCATCACTGGTGCTAATGCCAACATTCTTTAATACTAACAAATATTCAAAACTTTTCAAAATAATGTCACATAAGTTCTCAAGACTCTATCAAATGTCTTAAAATGCAATAGCAACCTGAACTTAAAAGGTTAGGAATTTTTTTTCAAATAACATTTAGTATTCTTTCTGTCTTTCTGTTTTTCACACTGAAAATTATGTGTCAGTCTTTTAGATACTTTGACAAAATGACACTGATAAAAATTATGTCTTTTCATGTAACTCAGCCAACGTTGTCTATCTCATATGCTACTGGCAAGGATGCCCTGAGGCATGGTACGTTGGCAAGACAGAGCAGAGGCTACAGCAACTGATGAATGGACAGTGCACAGCAATCAACAGACAGGAGTGTTCCCTCCCAGTCAGAGAACACTTCAGTGATCCGGGACATTCAACCTTGGACCTTCAGGTGACCATTCTCCAAGGCGTACTTCGGGACAGGCAACAAAGCGAAATGGCCGAGCAGAGGCTGATAGCCAAGTTCGGTACCCATGGGAATGGCCTCAACCGGGATCTTGGGTTCATGTCACACTGCAGGTGACTCACTGCAGGTGCACTACATACACGCACAGACACAGACACAGACACACACAGACACAGACACACACACACACAGATAGACACACACACACACACACAGAGATAGACACATACACACTCTCCTACAGACACACATACACTCCTGCAGACAGACACACTCCTACATAACCATACTCTCATGCAAACCCTCTCTCAAACACAAGCACTGACTCAAACACACACACATACTCCCACACTCACACACTCCCTCTCACAGACTTATACCCCTTTACACTCACACTCACACACGTACACGCACTCACAGACACTCATAACTTCCCCCCAACATGCGCACGCGTGCGTATACACACACACACACATTTGTGGGGTGAATTTGTACTTGCAGAATTACATTGTATTTTTCTCAAAAACTGCATGAATCCATGTAAGATTCTGTATACCCGTTTTTTTAGATTGGAATCATTCTGATACAGGGCACCTCACACTTTAAACGCATTACCTGGGCCGACATGACACCAATTGTTAAAGTTCACTTGAGAATGTAACTTTTAAAATGTTCTACGATTTACATATGAAAGAACTGAAACCAACATAGTCATTCTAAAAGATGAGAGACTTAACAAACAATCCAGGTCTTTTCCAATAAATAATTTCAGTTACATCACACTGTAAACTTTTGCTATGAATTCTGTGCCTGACGATCTTATACTCCACAACCACCTGACGAAGAAGCAGCGCTTCGAAAGCTAGTGCTTCCAAATAAACCTGTGTGTGGTGTTTAAGCCATTAATGCTTTCAGCATGTTCTGTTATCATATCTTTTATAACAGACTCTAGTATGTTCCCCACTACTAACATTAGGCTAACTGGTCTGTAATTTTGATTTTTTTCTCCCTCCTTTTTTAAATATTGGGGTTACATGCACCACTTTCCATCTGTAGGAGCTTGTCCACAGTCCAGTATTTGGTTGGTCCAATATCCACCATACAAAAGTACAAACCAATCTTTCCAGGGCCACATCCTTCAGTGCTCTGGGATACAGAGTATCAGAGCATAGAGATTAATCACTCTTTAACCTCATTAAATTTTCAATCATAATGTTTGGTTATCAGTACTGAACTTCTTCAATTCCTCACTCTCTTTAAACCCTTAGTTCACAAATACTTCTGGGAAATTATATGTTTTGGATTTTGTGATGACAGATCCAAATGTGTGTTCAACTCCTCTGAGTGAATTCCTGTCCCTCAGGGGCAGAATTTTCCATTCATTTTGTGAATCTGCCCTGGCCGACGCAACACTCACCTCCCACTCCCACCTCCTCCACGACCATCCAAGTAGGATTCCCAATCCTTTCTCACTCAAAAAAAAAGCATTGCCAGAAATCTGTATCCTTGCTCCCTTTTTCATGAAGATACTTTGGGCACCAGGTAGTGACAACTACTGAGTTCTGCTGCTGTTGTGATTGCGTTGTTGGTGGCCAGATTAGTTGGCAGCTCTAGAAGGCAGAAATTTGTCTCTCAGGGGCAGAAGTCTCACTCTCACTATGTTAAGTCTATCCTCAGTGCATTATTGTTGCAATGCAGATTCTTTAATAGTCAATCAGCTCATGACAAACTCTTCTACTCAGGAAGCAGGTAGAGGTGCATGCAAATGCTTCCCAGTAAAATTCAACCCATAGTCTATTAAAGATTCCCCAATACCATGGTTAAACTAACTGATTCATTATTGTTAGGTTTATCATTATTAATATTGAAGTTTTCTTAATTCACTTGTGGAACACTGGCATCATTTGCTGGCTAGCATTTACTGCCTGCCCCTAGATGACCTTAAGAAGGTGGTGAGCTGGCTTTTTAAAACGCTGTAATCCACCTGCTATAGGTTGACCCACAATGACATTAGGACAGAATTCTAGGATGTTCACTCAGCGACAGTGAAGGAATGGCAATTTCTTTCCAAGTCAGGATGGTGAATGGATTAGAGGAAAATTTGAAGGTGGTGGTATTCCCACGTATCTGCCCTTGTCCTTCAAGATGGAAGTGGTTGTGGGTTTGGAAATGCTGTCTGAGAACGTTTGGTGAATTTCTGCAGGGCATCTTGTAGATAGTATGTACTGTTGCTACTGAGCATCAGTGGTTGAGGGAATGGATGCTTGTGGATGTAGTGCCAATCAAGCCAGATGCTGGATGGTATCAAGCTTTTTGACTGCTGCTGGAGCTATACCCATCCAGGCAAGTGAGGAGTATTCCATCACAGTCCATAATTGTGCCTTGTAGATGATGGACAGGATTTGGAGAGTCAGGAAGTGAGTTACTTACTACAGTATTCCTAGCTTCTGATCTGCCCTTGTAGCCATTGTATTTATGTAGTGAGTCCAGTTGACTTTCTGGTCAATGGTAACCCACAGAATGTTAATAGTGGGAGGAATTCAGTGGTGGTATCACCTTTGAATGCCCAGAGATGGTGGTTAGATTGTCTATTATTGGTGATGGCCATAGCTTGGCATTTATATTCCACGAATGTTACTTGCCACGTGTTAGCCCAAACCTGAATATTGTCCAGATCTTGTTACATTTGAACATGGACTGCTTCAGTATCTGAGGAGTCACAAATGATGTTGAACAAGACTCCAACCAGCGAACGTTTGCCTCCTGATACCCTTTGATTTTAATCTTGCTGGGGCTCCTTGATGCCACACTCGGTCGAATGAAGCCTTGACGTCAAGGGATGTCAATCTAAAATGTATCTTTATACTGCTAACTATTGGTGCATAAAACTCAAATTAAAAATGACAGAATTATTTCCATTTACGTGTCTCCACTTCAATCAAAAAATGTAATCCTTGTTTTTTAGTGAGATTAAATTGTGTGCACCAAACAGAATTAGAGCTAATTATTGGTTCGTTGCACCCTTGATTTTCATGGATTCTCAGGAGATGTACCATGCATGTCAAACATTGAATGCGATATTACTTTTCAAACAAAAAATGACAAATACAATTTAGTGAACTGCTAATGCCAAAACTGTAAGAAATAATATATTGGGACATCTTTTGTTTTACCCACCTCATCAGTGAATCCAATGATTCTGAAGCAGTGTTGAATGGCTTCAAATTGTTCTCTGTATGAACTGTTTGTTAAGATGTCTTGCATAACTGTGTCTCTTTCATGATCAATATACCTAGACAAGCAGAAAGAACCATGCTGGTACAGAATCTTAATTTTGAAACCATTCAAAGCTTAGAATGCAACTAAATATTAACAGCAATGCAAATAGTTGGACAGTTCTCTTTTATACCAAGCATCGTGCAGCCAATTTAAAAGCAATATACCTGACCTTCACTGACAAAATAATCTCGTGAATATATTAGCCAGCAACTAGGATGACACCTGTGTAATCAGTGTTGAAGGAGCTCTGAATTGGGAGAATACGCTGTGCACTACATTCGTATTGGACTGCAATTCAATATTAGCGTACTTGCATTAATTACGTACTTTACTTCAATAATATGATAGGAAATTATTTGAATGAAGACAAAGTGCAATTTTTGGTGCTTACATTTGCTTTTCTTGCATTAGAAATGGAAAGCAAAAGTCCATAAGTTAAGGAGCTCTTAAATTATTACTGGCTTTGCTGTTTTATTTCTACAATGTTTATAGATTTTTTAAAACCACTTTTGTTTTTGTTAAAAATGTAACCCTATTTCTGATTTTTTTTAGTGTCTAATTTTGCAAAAGATATTCAGACTGGTGTATATTTATTCCTGTAAGTGTAATTTTAAAAATTCCAACTATAGTATTTCACAATTGAAGTAGTACTACATGAAAGAAGACAAAAGAGATCAACTAGGCACCAGAGCATATCTGCAGATCTTGACATACCTAACTGCTAATGACAGAAGACAATTGTCTCAGCATGTTCTAGCTCAACAGGGCAGTGCTTTGCCAAACATAGCAAGAACACCTGCAGATCATTGGGATAATTGGGGTAGTGTACTGACATGGATATATAACTGGTTAGCAGACAGGAAAAAAGGAATAGGAACAAATGGGTATTTTTCCAAGTGGCAGGCAGTGACTGGTGGAATATTGCAGAGATTGGTGACTGGATCACAGCTATTCACAACATACATTAATGATTAAGATGAGAGAATTAAATGTTTGCAAATGACACAAAGCTGAGTGGGATGGTGAATGTGAGGATAATGCAGAGATACTTCAGTGTGATTTGGACAAACTCAGTGAGCAGGCAAATGCATTGCAGATAAAGTATAATATGGATAAATGTAAGGTTATTCAGTTTGGTTACAAAAACAATGGGGCAGTAAATACTGTTGCCACTGTGTATCGCTGGTATATGGAGTGAGAATTTGTGGATATGTTACCAATCAAGTAGGCTGTATTGTCCTGGATAGTGCAAAGCTGATTGTATGCTATTGGAGCTGCACTCATCCAGGCAGGTGGTGAGTATTCTATCATTCGCCTGATTAGCGCCTTGTAGATGATTAATAGGGTGTGTCAAGAAGTGAGTTACCCACTGCAGGATTCCCAACTTCTGACCTGCTCTTGTCGCCACTAGCTATTTCAGTCAGTTTCTGGTCAATGGTAACTCCAGAATGTCAAATGTGATACTATTATTATATATTTTCTTAACAGTTTCTAAATTGCTTTAAAATATTTTAGATAATCTACACTGAGTTCATAATCAGATATCATCTTATAAAGAGGGCTCTATTTTAAGATTATCTGCAGTGTTTACAAAAAACTCATGAAGCAGATAATATTTAGATGATGTCCATATCAGCTATGCTCACTGTAATTAATACAGCCTGGATAATAAAATATAATTGTGTAGTTTTCACCTCCTGGCAGATGAGTATATTTATATCACAATCCTAACTATTAATCTGGTTCCTGGCCCCTCTCTGCTGCTTATGACTTTTATCATGTTCTCCAATTTTGCCATAATCTTTTCAAACCAGCATCTGATCTCAATCCTAGAAATACCTCCATGAGTGTGTTTACTCCACCCTTCAAAACCTTCTGGACTTCTGTCATGGGGACGATGCTTAAGTCTGTTATCAAGGAAGAAATAGCAAAGGCATCAAGATAGAAATTGTCCCGTTGGGCAGATGCAGCATGGGTTCATGAAGGGCAGGTCATGCTTAACTAATCTTTTGGAATTCTATGAAAACATTATGAGCACGGTAGACAATGGGGACCCAGTAGATATGGTGTGCCTAGATTTCCAAAAGGCCTTCAACAAGGTGCCACAGAAGAGGCTGCTGCATAAGCTAAAGATGCATGGCTTTACAGGTAAAGTATTAGCATGGATAGAGGATTGGTTGACGAACAGTTAGCAATGCAGATGGAATAAAATGTTAATAAATGTGAAATCATCCATTTTTGTAAGAGTAACACTAAAAAGGACTATTACTTGAATGGTAAAAAGTTGCAGATCGCTGCTATGCAGAGGGACCTGGGTGTCCTTGTGCATGAATCATAAAAGGTTGGTCTGCAGGAACAACAGGTAATTAGGAAGCATGAAGATTGTGTTCCAGCTGTATAGGGTGCTGCTGAGGCCACACCTGGAGTACTGTGTGCAGTTTTGGTCTCCTTACTTGAGAAAGGATGTATTGGCTCTAGAGGGGGTGCAGAGGAGGTTCACTTAGTTGATTCCAGAATTGAGGAGATTGTTTTATGAGGAGAGACTGAGTAGACTGGGATTATATTCATTGGAATTTAGAAATGTCGGGGGAGATCTTTTAGAAACATATAAAATTATGAAGGGAAGAGATAAGATAGACATAGAGAGGATGTTTCCACTGGCAGGTGAAACTAGGACAGAAGGTATAGTGCCAATGTTAGGGGGAGCAGATTTAGAACTGAATTGAGAAGGAACTTCTTCACCCAGACAGTTGTGAATCTATGGAATTCCCTGCCCAGTGAAGTAGCTGACACTACTTTAGTAACTATTTTAAAAGTTAAGATGGTTTTTTTGAACAATAATGGAAATAAGGGTTAGAGTGAGAGGGCAGGTAAATGGAGCTGAAGCCACGAAAAGATCAGCAATAATCTTATTGAATGGTGGAGCAGTTCGAAGGGCTCCTAGTTCTTATATTATGCACTTCTCTCTATATATTCGTCACACAGAAGGCATTATGGTGCTCTGTACTGATGCCATATCAACAGTGTCCTTGTCATCTCATCACAGGCCTTGAACTTTACGTCTATATTCCTTCCTGTTATGTCCTATATTTTTCCTATTCACTGTCTGGTTTTTATGTGTCCTTTTTTCAAACAATCAGGTTAAAATAGGTTGAGCTTTCTGAGTCTATTTGGGAATACCTTTGGCTGCTGTTCTCGACCAGGAACCATCACTCCATTTTCACTTTTGCATTATTTTTAAGTTGTCTCTCTGTTTACTCCTCCACACATCACTTTTCCACTAGTATGCTCCTTTCACTTATTCACTTTCCAGGTCACTTTCCTCCTAATTCTCTAGTGTCAACATTCCAGCATCCATGCTACAGCCCTAGGCTTTAATTCCTCTTCAATGATTCGGTAGCACCTCCCTGTGCCTCTCTTGGCATCCTCCAAAATCCTCATCAAGCTATTCAATATTGGATCATTGCAAGTAGCAACCGAATTGCTCAAAATATCAATTTATTTGTGAACAAGACTCTTACTATTCATAACCTCATGGTGGATGACTGCATCAACTGCCTTAGTGTAAATCTGACTAAGGGATGATGACACTTTTCCACTAAAGAAAACGTCCACACTGTGCTACTCTTTCCACCATTTGTCCCATTATGACAATGGTGTGGCATTGAGCAGATCACAACTTGGTGCCAAATTCTGAACAAATGATATCCTACATGACAATGATGAAGACAATCTATCCCTCTTCAACCTTTTGACCTTTGGCTATACCATCCTCATCAAATACGTCTTCATTATCATCCAGCAATCTGAGACTCCTCTCACTGTCATTACCAAAGTATAGTCAGAGGATGACTTAAACTACCTTCTCATCCCATTCTCATAACAGTACATCCGGTGTTACTTCTGGTTGAAAGATCTATCCGGTGCCCTTTCCTATTTCATAACTAAGTGCAGCACCTCAGATACATTATCCAAAGGCACATTTGTTTTCACATGTATGCTGACAGCATCCAGCTTTGCCTCACACCACTCTTGACTCCTCCACTAACATTGGATGAACATGAATTGCCTTCAATTAACTACTGGGAAAATTAAAAACATTTCATGTGATTAAAACACCAGCTTCTCTAACTACCAGCTCCATTCCTCTCCCTGGCAATTATCAGAGACTGAATTAGATTGTTTGCAACCTTGACCTCAAGGTAAGCTTCCAACTACATACCTGCAACTTCTCTAAGACGCTCTTTCCATCACCACAGTTATGTCTAGATCTGTCCCACCTCAACTCATCTCTTACTTAAAATCTAATTCACTTCATTGTTAACCTCTAGATTTGTACCCTTGGTGGAACTCTTCCATCTGCATCCCATAAATTTGAGGCCATCTAAAACTCTGCAATTCCTTCTGCACAGTAAGTGCTATTCAGCTATCACCCTATGCTAAAGTGACCTGTCCAAGTCAAACAATTTAATCTTATAAATTCTCACCATTGTTTTCAAATCCAATATGGTCTGGTCTTCCTTACCTCTGTCAATTCCTCCAGAGTTCAAAAAGATATCTGTGCTTATCTTGTTCTGGTTTATTATACATTATAAATTTTAATTGCTAAAGCATTGACAGCCATGTCTTCAGCTGCCTAAGCTCTCTAAGCTATAGGCTGGATTTTCAATGAGTCTGATATTTAAAATGGGTCTGTAAATCCATAGTTTGATTGACAGTTCAAATAATCTATTAAAGAATTAACTGTCTTTGATGTGGAGTTGTAAATTTTTTTTATATAAAGGAATAAGTACTTGAGGGGATCTAAATTATCTTTTATAAATGGAACAGTCCTTAATATTGTGAATTCTGGAATTTCATTTGTCATTTAACTTTATTTCATCTCAGCATAAGTCCCGACATCTGCCTACATTGGATATTAGGTGAGTTGGCAGAGACAGTAACAGAAAAAGTGGTGATATGGGGCCTGGATTGATATGATTTAGCACTGAATTGGCACAAAGGTGGCAAAAAAGTAAGAGTCTATTGGGAAAAATGGTGGAGGGATGGGTTGTCATGAAGGGAGTCTGGGGTTATTGGGGGTGGTTATGGGGTATGGGTTGACTTGGAAGGGCCACTGTGGAGGTGGTTGTGGGTGAGGTTGAAATAAATTAGAATGAATGTAGGATTGAGGAATGAATGGAGGGGGCAGGGTGCGTTTGATGGTATGTGAGGGGCAAAGGTCCAATATTTAATTATATAACTGGGATAAAGTCCCAGAAAAGCAATCCAGATCTTTAAACTAGCCCATATCACCACTCAGTGACCCCCACTACAGCCGTGATCTGCTTCCCTAACTTCATCCAGCAAGCACCTCTGAACCTCCTCTTGGGTCAAGGCACTTACCTTCTGACTCAAGCTTACTTTCCCTCAGACTCATCCCCTTAATTTTTGCATAACAACAGCCACCAGATTTCAAAAAAATGCATTATATGTGAAGGTCTTAATTTGTCTTTGAAAGTAAAGATAAACCCAAATATTTATTTCATTTGCACTTTGTTTGTCTGTCACAACTAATGTTAACATCTGAAAGTTGGTCTAGCAAAACAACTATACATTCTTAGAAGATACTGCTTATTCAATGATAGATAAAATCAACAATCCAACATTATAAAGTATTGTACAATTTCTCACCTTGGTGGTTTGTTCTCAGCAAGCTTATATTCTGTCAGTTTCTTCTGATGATAGAGACCAGCGTAAATGTAATAAAAAATATGGAAGTTTTTCTCACCTCTGCAAGTAAATAATGATAGTATTAAAGCAGTTTTTGGATTCTTCAGATTAACTTTTAAAATC
Source organism: Chiloscyllium plagiosum (assembly GCF_004010195.1). NCBI lineage: Eukaryota > Metazoa > Chordata > Chondrichthyes > Orectolobiformes > Hemiscylliidae > Chiloscyllium > Chiloscyllium plagiosum. The sequence continues at coordinate 50,669,175 of NC_057716.1, read as the reverse complement.
TGAAATGTTACAAATGTTCTATGAAAGATTCACTTCTGAGAAAAGAATAATTTAAAATTCAAAATTTTCATTGGTTTACTTTATATTACTGGAACAAGCTGACTATCATTTTCGCCATTTTTGTGATACTTTTTGAACTGAGTTATACAAAATACAAAATAAAAGCTGGAGGTCAACAAGATATAGACCATTTCACCCATTTTATCTGTCCAAATCACTGTTTATGTAATCTAATACTATTCCGCCAACCTAATCACTTCCCGTGGCTCCACGTCTTCCTTTCCTTCACTTCCTTTATTAATCTGGCTAGCATTAAAAGAAGTAATGATCTCCACTTCATTCTTTCTTCATAGTAAAGTAAACATAGTCCAAATACACTAATAGCATTTCTTTGAATCTTTTTCTTCAGTTGTTCCTCAAAATTAAACTTCACTAGTGAATTTATATTGTATGTTCTATACAGCTTCAAAGTCCTTGTTATAACTGACCTCTCAAAACTGAAATTGTGGCTACAAAAGCACATCAAAGGCTCGGAATTCTGCAACCAGAAACTCAGCTCCTTTCTCCCCAGTGCCTGTGCACCATCTTCAAGGCATAAGTCAGGAATGTGATGGAATATTCTCGACTTGTCCAGATGGATGCAGTGTCAACAACAATCAAGAAGCACAACATAATCTGGGACAAGTAGCCTGTGCAATTGACACTCCATCCACCACCTTAAGCATTTACTCCCTTCACCACAAACACACCATGGGAGCAGTGTGTGCCATTGACAAGATGCACTGCAGCATCTTGCCAAGACGGCTTTGACAGCACCTTCTAAAACCACAAGATTTATCACTTAAAGGACAAAAAGTGCAGATATATGTGAACATCACCTGCTAGATCCCCTCCAAGTCACACGACATCCTGACATTGGCCTATATTACCATTCCTTCATCATCACTGGGTCAAAATCATGAAACTCCCTTCAGTGGGAGTTCAATGGAAACTCCCTCCATACCAAGGACCATTTTGGTTCAAGAAAGCAGCTCAACACCACCTTCTCAAGGACAATTAGTCATTGAAAATCAATACTGGCTTCCCATGAACTAATATCGGTGCTATAATTATGGCATAACCAATATTTGTGCAAATCTATTCTTACTTTTTTGCTCTAGTACTCCATTCCCCACTTCATAAACACTTAATGGCTCTATTCATTGTAATTGCATTTTCAGGGAATTATGTTTCAAGCCCTTAGTCTGTCTGGTTCCTCTGAAGCAAGGAGGTAAAAGGTTATCAGGGATAGATAGGAATGTAGATTTGAGGTTGCTATGGGATCAGTCAAGACCTTATTGAATGGCAGAGTGGGCTCGAGGGGCTGAATGACCTATTCCTGCTTCTTGTTCATACATTTAGCAGTAAATTTCAGAATATTGTAAGTAACAAAATTAAATTTGTCTTATTATCAGAATTTATCAAGATAACAGTAGAAATGCAAATTTTGTACATCTCAAGGTGAAGGATGCTAACGCTGCAGAACACAATAATATTCCAAATAGAAAAACAATATTTGTTTCAAACACACACAGCAAAGGTACAACTGGGTAATTCCAGCACTAACAAAATTCCTTCATGCATCAGAATTGCATGCAGGGTTAAGAAAATTATTAATTTACAGATACAATGAACGAATATATTTTAAACGACCAATTACATACATAGGTTGTTGAATAACTCTTGATTTTTCCAAGAGATATTCAGAGATCTTTGCTCCCATTACAGCCCCTGTCGGAGTGAATTTCATTTCTAGATATTTCCCAAATCGACTGGAATTATCATTGATTGCAGTGCATGCATTTCCAAAGGCTTCCACAAGTGGATTGACTTGAAGAATTTTTTCTCGTAGGACACGGTTATTAGCCTGCAACAACATTAGTATCTGTGCATTAACTAAACATAAATCTTACTAAAAATAAGTTTGACAATTATAATTGTAAGATACTTTCTTGCTTTCAACTTGGTGAAGCAATGGCCAGTATGCAGAATTGCAGGCAAACAGCAGTCAGCACAGTTAAGAAAGTGAAAATTGTTAATATCATGGCTGAGAGATTAGAGGGTCAGGTATAGCTCTCAGATCACCCAATGGAGTGATGGTGACACTGGGCACATGTTTGGCCACCAACACAATTGAGAGCAGCACCAGGAGGATCAGCAGCAGGAGATTTGCAATCAGCAGCAGCAGTGTTAATTATCCATTATACGTGTCAGAGCAGGTAAGCATCAGTAAACATGCTTCAGGACCTTGGTAGTCACTGAACATTGACAAAAGACATCAATGCGTATGGAAATAAAATGAAAATCAGAATGTTTGTCAAAGATGCACAGTTCTAAATTCTACATTTAAATGGAAATTCATATACTATGCTGCATTTTCACCATTATAAAATGCTAAATATTAGACATCAACTACAATGATTTCAATTTTAAAGATGTATTCCATTAAAATAGTTTAATATTAGTAGTTATGTGACCATACCTTTCCCAGATAGGTTAAGTGTTGAACAATCAAATGTGCACTCTCTGTCTTCCCAGCACCACTTTCTCCACTTATGATGATGCACTAGTATGGTCAAAACAAATGACAAGGCATAAGAAAGAGAACTGGTTATGCAGTTTTGCAAATAAGGCACACAGAACTTTATAATATTCTCTCTAAACTGTTGGATAGACATCTAAATCCAACAGAAGCAGTGTTCATCATAAAAATGTAACTTAAAAAATAAGCAGAAAAGTTTGTGAGAAGATTTGTAGCTCGGGTACTCATTGTTGTGGTTCTGTTTGCCGAGCTGGGAATTTGTGTTGCAGACGTTTCATCCCCTGTCTAGGTGACATCCTCAGTGCTTGGGAGCCTCCTGTGAAGCGCTTATGTGATCTTTCCTCCGACATTTATAGTGGTTTGTCTCTGCTGCTTTCGGTTGTCAGTTCCAGCTGTCCGTTGCAGTGGTCGATATATTGGGTCCAGGTCGATGTGCTTATTGATTGAATCTGTGGATGAGTGCCATGCCTCTAGGAATTCCCTGGCTGTTCTGTGTTTCGCTTGTCCTATAATAGTAGTGTTGTCCCAGTCAAACTCATGTTGCTTGTCATCTGCGTGTGTGGCTACTAAGGCTAGCCACGAAACGACACGACCAGCTATCCTTAGTAGCCACACACGCAATGTCTGCAACACAAATTCCCAGCTCGGTGAACAGAACCACAACAATAAGCAGAAAAATCATAAAACTTCAAAACAAATTGTTAATGTAACAATGCTATCTTAATAATCCCAATTGGTTTGAAACAAAATTTTATGAAAGCACCATCTGAATATTTTTTGAATGAATTCACAGCACAACTCATTATTTTAATAATTTTTTTAGTGCAGACTACCTCGAGATTTAAATGCTCAATTCCTGATGCAAAATTAGTCAACTGTTCAATGAATTGACTATCTATAATTTTGTGAGGTTAATTCATCTACTGAATCATTCAATGTTATGCTGAAAATTGAAGATATATGGCCAGCTAAATGTAGGGTACATTTAGAGCCTTTAAATAGATTTAAAATGCATTTTTCCTTTGTGCTTCAGATCCTGGCATGAGATCCAAATGAAGTTCAGAAAACGTCACTGTGTGGAAACAACCATGAACCTGTGATTTTTCTCAAGGTTGTCCAACTAATAACAGGAGGCTAGATCAACATACAACTAAGGTCAGGAGGCCAAAATGAGACCCTTCAGCTTAGGAGCAACAACAAGACATCACAGTAGATAAGTGAGAAAAAGAGTGCAGCAAAATGGAAGTTATCTTTACTCAAAATTGTTCAATTTTGAAATTAACAAAGGCTTTTCCAGCCAGTTTCCATTGTGACCTTTGGCTGTAGTTGAACGCAGGTAGGGAAGAGGCTAACTTCAGATGGGGATGCCCTTTACCTCAATATAAGGCCTTCACAGGCTATTCACAAGATTAAATGGACACCGTCTTGCGATGAACAGATATCCCTTATAACCCTTAATCTTACCTCTGGAAAACTAGCACAGGGACAGGAATGGAGCTGTTGAACCAGCACAGTTAGGGGCAAAATTAGATTGCAAATCTAGCTGCCTCTGCACATGTCCCCGTCAGGAGTTACAAATTCAACTCCATTTTTGGCTAACAATGTGCGAGACACTGGAGTAGGATTAGTCCATTTGCACTTTTGTGCATGCTTCCCAAAAGATGGCTGTGTACCATGCTTGACAGGACCCAGGTTCAACATTGTGTGCAGTAACCAAAATATCCAAGCCCAAATCATGAAAGTGATTGGATGCTTCAAATAACCAGGTAACATAAGGTTATCAATATGTGGTACATTTGAATAGAACAATCTAACTATTCACGTTACATGCCAAACTCTCGAACAGGTAGGGGGAGAAATGTGTTCACATAGCATTGCTCAGGAGACTTACATCAATTCACTGGGAGCAAGAAATGCCACAGCCTGTGAGACACTCTTCATTAATATCATTGAATAGCACCACTCAGACTGCTGTTATTAGACTTCTGAATGGAACTTTGAAATTTTAAATTGAATGCTGTTCTCGCTCTCTGTGCAACTTCTATCAACAGCTGTAACATTGTACTCTTTGCACTGTTTTATTACTCGAAAGCATTTTGTATGGTATGATTTGCCTGTACTGCATACAAAACAAAACTTTTCATGTACCTAGGTACATGTGACAATAATAAATCAAATCAAATCAAATAGCCCTGCCTACTCCTGGCGGCACAGTGGTTAGCACTGCTGCCTCACAGCGCCAGGGATCCAGGTTCAATTCCAGCCTTGGGCGACTGTCTGTGTGGAGTTTGCACATTCTCCTGTGTCTGCACGGGTTTCCTCCCACAGTCCAAAGATGTGCAGGTCAGGTGAATTGCCCATGCTAAATTGCCCATTATGTTAGTTGCATTAGTCAGAGGCAAATGGTCTGGGTGGGTTACTCTTTGGAGGACTTGTTGGGCTGAAGGGCCTGTTTCCACACTGTAGGGAATCTACTCTAACCCAGGTCTGGCAGCACTGCAAGAATCACACTCTGCAAATGAATGTTTCCAACTTCATGTTCACTCATGCCAAAACTGAGACACAACTGCAGCTCTGCTAAAGGGGTCTTATACATATCCATAGTTGCTGCACAGATTTCATAAGCAGACTCTGACCTAGATAGAAAGGATTCACTGATGAAGAATGGATAGTCAGCCTCCTTTTCTGATATGGAGAATGGTGGGGTCTATCAACAGCATATGTATATAAAAGCAGTACTGCACCATATTTGAGGGAAAAGGACCTCTTCCATGTCAACTTAGTGCTAATGTGCTGCCTTTAAATTGCTCAAGGAGTTTATACCATAATGCATATAATGTATTCACAGCAATTTCAGTTATTTTTAATGCTCTCTGAAAAGCTGTAACTTGGAAAATGTATCTAATCAAAAAAGAGAAAAATGTTAGAAATAATTTTCAAAGTCTGAGTAAGACTGCTATCAGCAAAATGAGACAGGAATTCCAACACTTCCCAAGAGTTTAAAAAATGGGTTTTATGATTCCTAGCATGGAGTAATTGGAAGACTGAGTCCCAGAACTTTCACTGTCCTTTCTATCTCATAAAATTGTTAGGTATATGCATTATTGGAAAATCCAATTATAGCATTTTTTTCATAAACCCTGTAGAACAAGCTTCATTATCTAAATAAATTAAATGGGAATTTGATTAGTTTTTATTCCTTTTTGGGCCTTTTAACTTTTTAAATAAATAAAGCAACCAACCAGCCTGGGAGATGATTCACTATCCTAATCAGTCTCCAATTCTCTTCAGTTTGTCTTTGAATCTGATGAAGTGAAAATTATACATAGGAGGCCTTTCAAGCTGCTACGTTCCAGTATACCACTGAGGATGGACAGGTCAGGAAGCAGCTGGGCTGGAACACAGCTGCAAAATGATCAGTCTGACATTTTAAGTTGTAGGTCTAGCAGGTGTTTCACCACTAAAATTTAATTGAACAAAAATAATACAGAAAACTAGCTGATTTCCCATGGCCTTGCTGATGGAGAATCAAAGCCAATGTGAATTTTTCAGGTCAAGCTGGCTGTGAGAATGAGGAATAAGGGAAACACCGAGAAAGAGGGAGTGGTCAAACGAATTAGAAATGGAGAAGGGGAGACTCATAAACAGGGAAAGGTTGTGGGTATCAACAACTTAGGAGGAGGAGAGGTAAAAGGTTGAAGAGATGGCATGATTTGAGAGTAGTTTAGGTAAAGGAAAGGTGGAGAGAATTATACTAAAATGCAGTCAATGGGAGTGGTTTCTACTAAAAGGCAGAAGGTGCAAGCTATGTGTCACACATGCAACGTCACGATAGCAAGTGTAAGGGCTTGGTGAAAATGTGCATAGCTGGGGCTCAAGAAATGATCCCTGGTGTATCCCACAAGTAACAGCATTCAAGTGTAAAATTGACCCATTTATTCCTCTGTTTTCTGTCCATTAGCCAATCATTAATCCATGCATTACATCTCCTTTTATCTCATTCTACTTTAATTTTCTGACCAGCCTCCTGTGGGAAACTTTATTAAAGGCCTTCTGAAAATCTAAATGCACCAAGTCCATCATTTCATCAATTTCATCAGTAACGTCTTCAAAAGCTCCAACAAGTTCATGAAACACAATTTCCCATAATCAAATCCATGCTGACTATACCTAATCAGATCATTAAATATTCAAATGTCTATTTATTCAATTCTTTTTCCCTGCCACTCTTGTAAGGTGAATAGGTTTGTAGTTCTCCACTTTCTCTCTTGTTCCATTCTTAAATGGTGGAATGATTCCAGAATCCATAGAATTTTAGAAGATAATCATAACTGCATTGACTAACTTCAAAGCTACATCATTCAATACACTGTGATGAAGACCACGATATCCTAGAGATATATCAATTTTCATTGCCCTTAATTTCTCCAGTAAAAAACTTCTAACTTTTTAATTTCTTTTGCCTCTTCATTCTCCCGAGCCAACTGGATCTTTACTTGCAGTTGCTTATTGTGTGTATGCAGAGCTATAGTTAATTTACATTTGAATAATGTCAATGTTACCAGTCAATCATACTCTCACCTGATCTTTGCTAAAAGTTACCATTCCTTGATACGCAGCATCTGCAGTGGCAAAAATGTGTGGTGGATTTGAACAACGCCTGGCACCATGATAAAGCTTAGAAAACTGTGGGGAAAAAAACATGTTAGCCTGTCAGAAAAATTATTGAACAAAGATTATCACATCTCATGGTGACACATGCAATTCATTCCACCTCTTTCAAGGATTAATTTATTCTACGATTATTCATCTTTCATTGTGATTACAATTAAACTTAATCGATCGCATGAAAAGTTTGGGATATTTCTTTGGAATGTAATAAAATGCTGTATAAATCTAACATTTTTGACAGTTTAGATGCAGTTTTATTTCTTTGCCAATATTTTGATCATTTTCAAAAACTATTGACTTACAGCAGTAAGGTTACAATGCGTATTGTAAAACTTTGCCCAAGTCAGCAAGCTCCACAAAAGTAAAAGTACAATGTGTTGAAAAAAAACCCAGCAGGTCATGCATCATCTGTGCAGAGATAAACAGAGGCCGGGATTTAATTTTTCTTGCATTGTGTGGCAGCAGATGTTTCTAAAAAATGAATAAGCCCCTACCTGTTCAGGTGAGAAAGCCCAACGATGAAATAGAAATCTGACATTTAAGCAATGACCAGGGCTGTGCCAGAGATTTTCCACACCATCTGAAGATACTAGCCTATTCGTTGGCTGGCAGCCTCTGAGAGCTGCAGAGAGTCAATGAAGACTGGAACCAGTGAAATAGTGAGTTTTTAATGGGGTGGGAAATCGCAGATTTAGGATTACAGGATGAAAAAGATTAGGGAGTTGCAGACATAGATAGGGCTGGTGAAATAACTACACAGAGGTCGGTATCCTATCAGCAAGTCACCCTTTATTTACATGTGCACAGCACACTGGCTATGGCCAGCCAGTTTGCAGTCATAGAGTCATAGAGATGTATAGCATGGAAACAGACCCTTCAGTCCAACTCATCCATGCCAACCAGATATCCCAACCTAATCTAGTCCCATTTGCCAGCACTTGGCCCATATCCCTCTAAATCTTTCCTTTTCATATACCCATCTAAACGCCTTATAAATGGTGCAATTGTACCAGCCTCCACACTTCCTCTGGCAGCTCATTCCATACATGCACCACCCTCTGCATGGAAATGTTGGCCCTTAGGTTGCTTTTATATCTTTCCCCTCTCACCCTAAACCTATGTCCTCTAGTTCTGGACTACCCCACACCAAAGAAAAGACCTTGTGTATTTATCCTATCCATGCCCCTCATGATTTTAAAAACCTTTATGAGGTCACCCCTCAGCCTTCAACGCTCCAACAAGAGACTAGAATTGCATGTAATATTCCAAAAGTGGCCTAATCAACATCCTGTACAGCTGCAACATGACCTCCCAACTCCTATACATGATGCTCTGACCAATAAAGGAAAGCATACCAAATGCCTTCTTCACTATCCTATCTACCTGCGACTCTACTTTCAAGGAGGTATGAACCTGCACTCCAAGGTCTCTTTGTTCAGTAACACTCCCTTGGACCTTACCATTAAGTGTATAGGTCCTGCTAAGATTTGCTTTCCCAAAATGCAGCACCGCACATTTATCTGAATTAAACTCCATCAGTCCATTGGCCCATCTGATCAAGATCCTGTTGTAATCTGAGGTAACCTTTTTCGCTGTCCATCACACCTCCAATTTTGGTGTCATCTGCAAACTTACTAATTGTACCTCCCATGTTTATATCCAAATCATTTATATAAATGATGAAACGTAGTGGACCCAGCACCAACTCTTGTGGCACTCCACTGGTCACAGGCCTCCAGTCTGAAAAATAACCGTCCACCACCACCCTCTGTCTTCTACCTTCAAGCCAGTTCTGTATTCAAATGGCTAGTCAGTCCCTTAAGTGAGGAGGTTCTAAATCGCCTGTCAGAAGGGCTCCCTGATTGGCCCAGGTTAACAACCCCAATCAAGGATCTCATAATTAATAAGGTTCATCTGATTGCATTCACTTTAAGCAGTCACTGTCCTGCTCTCTTCCACACCCTTCAATTGTCCCTTTACAGGAGCAAATGGAGGCCCCTCCCACCAACATGGTTGTCAGGCACTTTGATCTCTATCAGGTATGAAGCCATTTTTCTTGCCTGCCAGGAAGATTGGTGATCAGGCATGTGGAGCTTGGAGATCTTTAAATGGTTGTTAATTGATGACTCTTGGGCCTTAATTGATGGGAGTCTGGAAGGATGCCTATTGACCTATCCACCCAGAACTTGATTGCTGAGGTGGTAGGAAGAGGATGAGTATGTTTCTGGTGCCAACCATCTCCATCCACTCGCCCACCCCCCAATTATTTGCCCTTCCTGTTATTTCTAGGGAGTGGATAGTCCGGTCCAGCATTAGTATCAAGTTGACGGACTCATCTTCGAAACCCAAAGAATCATGCAACTCAAAACATTAACAGTGCTTTTTTAACTTTATTGATGTGCCCCACCCACCCCACTATCTAGTGAGTTTTCCCAGCACTTGCTTTAATTTCAAATTTCCAACATCTGCAGCATTTTGCTTTTTTATTTCAACACGGGCAGCATTGGATATTAGCAAATTATTTGGAAGTTGAGCTGTTACATCTAAATTCAATCTCATCAGAATTTACTGTCCACAAATATTCACTTGCAGTATGGGCCATTATACTGTGAATAAGAACCTAAGTCCAGGCCACTTACAGTGCCAGTAATTCAAATAATTGTAACACTCCTATCATCATCTCACTGAAGTCAGCTCATATGCAGAGCTTGGGAGCAACATCAGGAAATTTCTTGATTTAAGTAGTTCAGCTACTCGCAAAGTAAACTTGTTATGTCATTATGGTGCAGTTCAGTTCCCATAGGTTCAGTTGAAAACTGCTTTTGGATTTCATAGGACCCACTTGCATAAAATAACAAGGTTTCCATTTTTTTTCCAGTGAGAAATGCTGCAACTTATTATTCAGTAAATGCCATGAATTTAAAGAGTGAAAGAAAATGCATGCGATAATTTGGGAATACCCAATCTTGGTTGAAAAGCCAGGTTGAAGAAAAACCAAGATCAAACTTTCAAAATCTTAGCCAGCATGTTAGAAATTCTGTCTTACCTCTGGAGTGTAAATAGGTAGGTCCTGGAAAGGGTTCAAAGCAATTAAAATATCCCCAACATAGGTGTATATCTGTAGGTCTGAGTATCTTTTCTGTAGGGAGTAAATTATAGCTTCCTGAGAAAGGAAAAAAAAAGTAAAATTTTACTATGTGCTTCTGATAAAGATAGTGTTAAACATTTGCATTGAATGAAGTATAAAACTGGATATCCTACAGAAAGCCACATTATGTTATAATGTGGAGAGAAGAGTGAATATAATCTAAAAATTTATTATTAAAAGGTTTAAGAGGCAGAAGTAGAAATTTTTACAAAGCCATTGTTAGACTTTTGGACTTTGATACAATTATCTTTCTTTTATCTCTACCCATGAATGGATCTTGTTCTCTTCATTCTTGAAGGTGTTCTTATCCTGTAGTCAGCCTTTGCTCTGGTAATTAGTATCCTATATGTCTTAGTTTCCCAAAACTGGGAATTATTACAAGTGAATGGCATCTGAAAAGGACCAGACATACACCGGCATTTTCCATTGCGAAGTTAAAGTATGATGTCAAACATGTGAAACGTCATCAGTTCTACCATGGTCTGGATAAGTAATCTTGCACATGCTTTTCACTGCATTATATATGTAAGCAAGATATTACACAAGTGATGGTGAATTGTATGGGGCAAGCAAGCAGGAATTTCTTACTTCTGACAAGGTCTTCTAGGGTTGTAAGCTCTGGCACATATTTAAAGGCTAACTGTTCACTCTGCAAACCAAGAGCTGTGCAAGGGTCTTTGTTGGTCACCACAACAAACTTAAAGACGTCACAGATGTTGAAGAAGTTCAACACATGGTTCAGTGACACCTCTTCAGAGACTCTGTCAGATATCATCAGGAAAGATGGTAGATGGCACCATGTGATTCAGTAGAGGGGCATAGCTGGGTTTGAATATATGAGAGCTGAAAATGAGTTGCTGGAAAAGCACAGCAGGTCAGGCAGCATCCAAGGAGCAGGAGAATCGACGTTTCGGGCATGAGCCCTTCTTCAGGAATGAGGACCTGTGGAGGTGTGTGGAGGTCATTAGTTTGTACAGATTAGTATTGGTGGGGTATGAGATTGTATGGTTAAGCGAGGAGTGTGAGAGGAGACGATTGAAGGAATATTCTTTATTTCTCTTTTTTGGACAGGTGAGGGACACCTTTGGATCTGGTCCCAGGACACTTTTGGTGGAGGTAAGGCATCCAATTGGGAGAATTTAGACATCCATTAGTAAAGGTAAAGCATATTTTGTGACTGTGAAAAGGCATGACTTGTGCATAAAATGCATATAAACCATTAGGGCTGGCAAAGATTTCAAGGAACTGGTCTGAAAAAGACGTGTGGAAGTTAAAAAAAGTGCTAGATATCTAAGACTGTCTGGTCACACAAAACCATTATACGAATTGTACCTATTTCTTCAAACTGTCATTTTACAATCAGGTGTCTATTGATGGACAGCTCCAGTTGTTAATTGAAGAGAAATATTTGTTAACATAATGGATTGGGGGATCTACCCTTAAGTGAAATGTTTGTTTTCATCAGGGATTAGATAAAGCAAATTCAATATATTTAATATTTTTGTATCAATGACTTTTTTCTTTTTCCATCATAAATAAACTGATAATTTTATTTTCATCAGGTCCTGCACGGTTACTGCCTTTGCTGTTTGAATTCATGTATCGCTGGACATCGGAGTCCATCTGGGAAAATGAACAAACAGTGAAATTCACAATTGATCTTGGAGGAACCTTTTGGGTGAAGTTACGAGCACAGAAGCAGATAAGTGTATTGTATTTTAAGTGTGACCTACAGAAAGTCTGCAGAAGTGCGTAGAGTGGGTTCTTTCTTGATTATATGTTTTTTGAGATATGTCTCTTGATTAAACTTAAAATATAAGCCATAACTATAAATTTAACCCATGGCAGTGTTTGGTAGAGGAATAAGACGGTGTTATTTTCTGGGTCTGTAGATTGTGAAGGAGCAAAAATGGCCTTTAGTGGAGTAATGTGCACTTCTTGTCAGATGTGGGAGTTTAAAGAGAGTTTAAGGGTCACTGTGGATTTTATCTGCAATAAATGCTGTTGATTGTGAATCTTATCAGATCAAATGGATTGGGTGGAGAGACAGTTAGAAGGAATGAGGAATTTGCAACAGCAACAGTATGTGATGGATGGCAGTTATAGGAAGGGGGGAATGTCTCAGATACAATCACGTAGATGAGGTACCTCCAGGAAAGGTAAGAGAGGTAAGCAGCTAGTGTACGAGCCTTCTGTGGCTATACCCATTTCAAACAAGTATGCTGTTTTGGAAAATGTAGGGGAACATAGCACAACAGCCAAGTTTCTGGTATTGAGACTGGCTCTAATGCAACGAGGGGTACATCGGCTTCTAAGAGATCAATTGTGTTAGGGGACTCTCCAGTCAAAGGTATAGACAGACGTTTCTGTGGCCAGCAGCGAAAAATCAGAATGGTGTGTTGCTTTCCTGGTGCCAGGATCAAGGATGGCTCAGAGAGGGTGCAGAATGTTCTCAAGGGGGAGAGGGGTCAGCACGAGGTCATTGTCTACATTGGAGCCAATGACATAGGAAGGGAAAAGTTTGAGATTCTGAAGGTAGGTTACAGAGAGTTAGGCAGGAATTTAAAAAGGAGGTCCTCGAGAATAATATCTGGATTACTCCCAGTGCTACGAGCTGGTGAGGGCAGGAATAGGAGGATAGAGCTGATGCATAGCTGAGGAGCTGGTGTGTGGGAGAATGATTCACATTTTTGGACGATTGGAATCTCTTTTGGGGTAGAAGTGACCTGCAAAGGAAGGACGGTTTGCACCTAAATTGGAAGGGGACTAACATACTGGCAGGGAGTTTTGCTAATGTTGCTCGGGAGGATTTAATCGAGTAAGGTGAGGGGGTGGGAACCAGGGAGATGGTGAGGAAAGAGATCAATTTGAGACTGGTACAGTTGAGAACAGAAGCGAGTCAAACAGTCAGGGCAGGCAGGGACAAGGTAGGACTAATAAATTAAACTGCATTTATTTCAATGCAAGGGACCTAATAGGGAAGGCAGATGAACTCAGGACATAGTTAGGAACATGGAATGGGACATCATAGCAATTACAGAGACATGGCTCGGTGATGGGCTGGACTGGCAGCCTAATATTCTAGGATACAAATGCTACAGGAATGATAGAAAGGGAGGCAAAAGAGGAGGGGGAGTGGCATTTTTGTAGATGCACAGGACGGGGTAACAGAGGAAATGATAACTTGAAGGAGTGAGGATCGGCTGACCGATGCTCAACTTCATGCAGATGTGTCTTCAGCAGAGAGGCAGATATTTCACAGTACCACCAAATGTCTGTCAGTTTCTGCCCTTGCATTAACAATGGAAGAGTTTATCCATGCCATATTTGGTGTCATTTCTCTGGCATGTTGGCATTTAGTGACCTTTCTTGGGAAATCACAGAGTTTTGTGGAGAGTCAGGTGGAGTGGAGCATCAAGTGGATGCAGGGTGCCATAACTCTGGGACAGATCTATTCCAATTCATCTAAAATTGACCACTCTTCAAAAATCTACATTTTACTATAGAATGCTCATTAATCTTTTGTATAGCTATGTTGAACCTTATGATGCATTGGTCAATGTTCTCTAAGTGATATTCTGCTGATAGTTGATCCCCCCACGTTATTTGCTAGATCCAAATACCGTAATGATTGGGCCAGAAACACTGGTCTGGTACAGACTTTCCTTAAAGATGGGCCCTGCAGGGACAGGAGTGCATTGACATGTTGGCAAATAATATTTCATTTTAATTTAATTTTGATAAGTTTCCTTTGTAAAGATATGATGATGTATAATCAGACGTGGTTAAATGATGCCAGAGTAAATGATCCCGTTGGAAACAGAAACATGTTGAAATTTAGCATTCAGTTTGAGAGAGAGGAAAGTGAGTCAGAAGCAACTGTCCTAAGCATTAATAAGAGTAATTGTAAAAGAATGAGGGCAGAGCTGGCCAGATTTAAATGGGGAAGAAGGTTAGCAACAAAGACAGTTGAGGATCAATGGCAGATGTTAAAGAGAGTAATTTGTGGCTCACAGGAAAGACATGTTCAAGTGGGGAAGAAGGATTCTGGGAAGAAGATAAGTCAACCATGGTTAAGCAGGGAAGTTGAGGACAGCATCAAATTGAAAGAAAAACTTACAATGTGAAAAAGGTTAGTGATAAGCCAGAGGATTGGGTAAGTTTTAAAAACCAATAATATATGATCATACAAAAAGGGAGAAAATAAAATGTGAGGGTAAGTATACAAGAATCTGCATCAAGGCAGACAGGAAGCTCTTCTTTAAATGTGTAAAGAGAGAGAAGACAAAGTGAACACAAGTCCCTTAGAGGATGAGGCTGGGGAAATCAGAGGCGTAGCAGACAGTGAAAAAGGTTACCTCAGAGCACAACAGAATCTTGATCAGATGGGCCAATGGGCCGAGGAGAGGCAGATGGAGTTTAATTCAGATAAATGCGAGGTGCTGCATTTTGGGAAAGCCAATCTTAGCAGGACTTATACACTTAATGGTAAGGTCCTAGGGAGTGTTGCTGAACAAAGAGACCTTGGAGTGCAGGTTCATAGATCCTTGAAGATGGAGTCACAGGTAGGTAGGATAGTGAAGAAGGCGTTTGGTATGCTTTCTTTTATTGGTCAAAGTATTGAGTACAGGAGTTGGGAGGTCATGTTGCGGCTGTACAGGACATTGGTTAGGCCACTGTTGAAATATTGCGTGTAATTCTGTTCTCCTTCCTATCAAAAAGATGTTGCGAAACTTGAAAGGGTTCAGAAAAGATTTACAAGGATGTTGTCAGGGTTGGAAGATTTGAGCTATAGGGAGGGGCTGAACAGGCCGGGGCTGTTTTCTCTGGAACGCGAAGGTTGAGGGGTGACCTTATAGAGGTTTACAAAATTATGAAGTGCATGGATAGGAAAAATAGACAAAGTCTTTTCCCTGGGGTTGGGAAGTCCAGATTTAGAGGGCATAGGTTTAAGGTGAGAGGGGAAAGATATAAAAGGGACCTAAGGAGCAACTTTTTCACGCAGAGGGTGGTACATGTATGGAATGCGCTCCCAGAGGAAGTGGTTGAGGCTGGGTAATTGCAACATTTAAGAGGCATTTGGATGGGTATACGATTCGGAAGGGTTTGGAGGGATATGGGCTGGGTATTAGCAGGTGGGACTAGATTTGCCAGAGGAAGTAGTGGAGGTTGGTACAATTGCAACATTTAAGAGGCATTTGGATGGGTATATGATTCGGAAGGGTTTGGAGGGATATGGGCTGGGTATTAGCAGGTGGGACTAGATTGGGCTGGGATATCTGGTCGGCATGGACTGGTTGGACCGAAGGGTCTGTATCCATGCTGTACATCTCTAATACTCTATAATTATGTTTATGCGAGATAATAGGTGTGTTGACATGGAGAGGACTGGGCAAAGAGTTGTGGTTGGGACTATGAGGTGACATGGGGTTATGAGAACCATTGTCATAACTATGGTATTATAGGGTATGAGCATCCATGGGAAGTGGATAGATTGACATTGGGGTATAGGAGGCCCATGCCAGTGTGTTGATGGCATATAGAGGCCTGAAGGGGCATGGAGGAGGTGTAGATATGCCAAAGGTGGAATGGGTATTGTGAAAGGCTATGGAATGTGGATAGAGGAGTGTAAGTTGACAGTGCAGATGGAGCATGGAGAATGAAAGATGTTGTCAGTACTCAAGCATGAGGCATGTTTTCCACACTGTCTGACCTGGGAGTGCCATCTTAGTCTCTTTCCAGGTATCCAAGGCATACTCACAAAGTGAAAATCAGAAGCATTGGGCAGCTATTTTAAAGGGCAGATTTGCAGATTTGGGATTTCTTTTCATTGGGAACAAAACTGGGGCCTCAGATTTTGTCATTTCCAGCTCATCTGGTCTCAACTTCACAATAAATAAAGATGTGTAGATGCTGGAAATCTAAAACAGATTTTAGAATCCTGGAAAACACAGCAGGTCTGGCAGCATCTGTAGACAGAAACATAGAATTGATGCTTCAAGTCCAGTGACCCTCCACCAGGGTCTTTCTGATGGGCCTCACCAAGTGTCACAACACCCAAAACATTAACTCTGCTTTTCTCTCGACAGATGTTGCCAGACTTGTTGTGTTTTGTTTTGTTCAGCACACTCTGTTTTTGTTGCAACTTCATTTTTTATTTCTTTCATTTTCTCGTTACCACGTTCTTTTGTCTTGCCATAAATAGGATGATCAATTTGCAATGTAGAGTGATGCCAACATTGTGGGTCAATTCCTGGATAGGCTCTCCTTCTCAACCTCTCCTTCTGTCTGGGACGTGGTGACCCTCAGGTTAAACCACCATCAGTCATCTCTCTCTAATGAGACAGTAGCCCTATGGTCTGATATGACTATAGCGACTTTACCTTTCCTAGCTATTGAGGGAGTGAAGCAGAGTTCATCCTCCTGATTTCCGAGTTGGTAGAACTATCCTAGGAGCAGAGACTGAGCACATGAAATTTCTATTTTCTTAAGTTAGACAAGTAAAAAGTGATCTCAGAAATTTATAAAATTCTGAAACAGGTAAACAATAGGCAGGATGTTTTCCCTGGCTGTGGGGATTCAAAGAAGGGATATAGTCTCAGAGTAAAAGTCAAGTCGAAGGTTGAGGGGTGACCTTATACACGTTTATAAAATCTGTATGGATTTTGGGGCATGGATAGGGTGAATAGACAAGGTCCTCTCCCCAGGGTACAGGAATCCAAAACTAGAAGGCAGAGTTGAGGGTGAGAGGGGAAAGATTTAAAAGGTACTTAAGAGGTAACATTTCCATGCAGAGGGTGGTGCATGTATGGAAGGAGGAGGCGGTGGAAGCTGGTACAATTACAACATTTAAAAGGCATTTGAATGGTTATATGTATAGGAAGGATTTGGAGGCATATGGGCCAAATGCTGGCAAATATTACTAGATTAATTTAGGACATCTGGTCAGCATAGATGAGTTGGACAGATAGGTCTGTTTCTGTACTATACATCTCAATGACTCTATAAAATGCACATCTTTGGACTGTGGGAGGAAACCGGAGCACCCGGAGGAAACCCACACAGACACGGGGAGAACGTGCAAACTCCATACAGTCAGTCGTCTGTTTCTGTACTATACATCTCAATGACTCTATAACTGAGATAAGGAGGAACTTCTTAATTCAGAGGGTGGTGCATCTTTGTAATTCTATATCTCAAAGGTTATGGAAGCTCAACCATTACACCAGTTCAAGAGAGAGATTGAGTAATTTCTAGTTAGTCAACATTAAAGAAAATGAGAATAGCACAGGAATATAGTGTCATGTAGATGATCAACATCATCTGGAATGAAGTTAAAAATCACCTAACACCAGGTTATAGTCCAACAGGTTTATTTGGAAGTGCTAGCTTTCGGAGGACTGCTCCTTCATCAGGCAGCTGTCGAGCAGCATCATAAGACACAAAATTTATAGCAAAAGCCCATAGTGTCATGCAACTGAAACAATATATTGAACAAACTTAGATTGCTGTTAAGTTTTTCATCTTTTAGAATGGGTTGCAGGTTTTGATTCATTAAGATGTAAATCCCAGAACTTCTTTCAAGTCACATTCTCAAGATAACTTAAAGTTTTATATAAAAAAAAGACATCTCAGCTCAGACAATGCATTAAAGGTGTGAGGTTAGAGTCTGTCTGTATCGTAATCTTGAGCCAGACTGGATCTATTTCCAAAGTAGGAATTTATAACCTCACACCTTTTACATGGATTGACTGCCTGCAAATTGTGTGCTTTTTGAACAAAATAGAATGTATCTGTAATAATAATTCTTCAAATGCGAATTCACCCCATAGACTTATATTTGTGTGTGCTTGCGTGCATGTGAGGGGGTGGGAGAGAGAGAGAGAGAGAGAGAGGGAGTGTGTGTGTATGTGAGATTGTGAGTGTGTGCGTGTGACTGTGTGTGTATGTGAGTGTGTGTGTGTGAGAGAGAGAGAGAGAGTGTGCATTTGCAACATTTGCAACAGGTAACATTTTATAAGTTCCTACTTTGGAAATAGAACTAGTCTGATTGGGAGTGGGAGACAGGCAGAGTCTAACCTCATACCTTTAATGCATTGTCTGAGCTGAGATGTTACCTCTTTTTATAAAACCTTATGTTATCTCGAGATTGTGACTTGAAAGAAGTTCTGGGATTGACATATTAATGGACCAAAACCTGTAACACATTCTAAAAGATGAAAAACTTAACAGCAATCTAGGTTTGTTCAATATATCATTTCAGTTGCATGACACTGTGGTCTTTTGCTATAAATTCTGAGTCTTATGTTGCTGCTCCACAGGGACCTGATGAAGGAACAGCGCTTTGAAAGCTAATACTTCCAAATAAACCTGTTGGACGATAACCCCCTGGGGTTATGTGATTGTTAACTTTGTCCATCCCAGTCCAACACTGGCACCTCTACATCATGATAGAGAATGGCAGAGTAGATTCAAGGGGCTGAATGACATATTTATATTCCTCTGCTCTTCACACACACAAAAAATGCCTTTTCATTTATTCATTCCTGCCTTCCAACCTAAATTAACCTCTTCTTCTTTTGTTTTCTCCACTCTCCATCCCTATATAAATTTAAAAGTCGCTAAATCTCCAACTTTTCCAGTTTTGATGAAAGGTAATTTAGCAGAAATATTTACTTCGGTTTTTGCTTCGCAGTTGCTACTTGAACGGCAAATCATGTTCAGCATTTTACTATTTAAATTTCAGAATCTAGCATCTGTAATACTTTGTCTTTTGTACTACCTGCAGTCTGCTATCTCAATTTAGGAAATAAAACCCACAAGAACTGCAGATGCTGTGAGTCAGAAACAAAAGCAGAAGTTGCTTGAAAAGCTGTTCTGGAAGCGACTGTGAAGAGAAATCAGAGTTAATGTTTCAGGTTTGCTGACCATCCCTCAGAACTGATGGTAGCTAGGAAAATGCAAGTTTATATGGCGAAGACAGGGTGAGGGGTAGTGGTAAGGAGTAAATGATAGTTAAGGGTAGCGTCCAAAGTGAGAGAAGAACACTTGGACAAAGGAGTAGATAACAATCTGGTTGGGAGGTTGAATAGCTGTTAATGGAAACTGTTAGTATCTAACAATAGGTAGTCTGTATTGGCAGACTATATGATGACAAGGCCTGGTGTGTGTGGCAGGGGACTAGGACATGGGAGAGTTCTGCCCCTAAATTATTGAACTTGATATTGAGTCCAGAGGGCTGCAGAGTCCCCAAATGGAAAATTAGGTGGTTGTTCTTCCAGCTTGCATTGAGCTTAGCAGCAAGCCGGAGACAGAAATGTTGGACAGGGAACAGGGTGGTGTATTAAAGTGGCAGGCAACTGGAAGCTCAGGGTCTTTTTTGCAGGCAGGATATAGATGTTTTGTGAAGCAGTCACCCAGTGTATGTTTCATTTCCCTAGCGTAGAGGAGACCATATTTTGAGCAGCAGACTAGATTGTATGAAGTGCAGGTAAAGTGCAGCTTCACCTGGAAGGTATGTTTGGGCCCTTGGATACTGAGGAGGAGGAAGTAAATGGGCATGTGTTACACATTTGGTGATTGCAGGACAAAGTGCCGTGGGGCTGTGGTGGGGTGTTGGAAGTGAAGGAAGAGAGGTCTACGGTATCCAGAAGGGATTTGTTTCTGCAGAAGGTAGACAAGGGAGAGAAGGGGAATATGTATCTGGGGGTGACATCTCACTTTAGGTAACAGAAATGGCAGCTAATGATCTTCTAGATGTGGATGCTGTTGGGATGGTAGGTAAGGGCAAGGGGAACTCTATCGTTGTTGCAGGAGGAAGAGAGGGGATGAGGGTGGAGGTGCAGAAAATGGGTTGGACCTGGTTGAGGACCCTGTCATGGAAGTGCTGTTGTCATCTGGCGTACTGACCTCTACATTGGAGAAGCTGAGTGATAGCTCTCAAATACCTCCTCCTAACTTCCCCTGGACCATGACCACACCATGGCACATCAGTTTATTGTATCGAAGTGAAGGAACCATTGGGAAGTAGTGACCATAATACAATAAGCTTCAATCTGCAATTTGAGAGGGAGACGGTACAATCAGAAGTGACAATATTTCAGTTGAATAAAGAGAACTATGGAGCTATGAGGGAAGACTTCTCTGGGAGAGAGAGAGACAGACAGACAGACCATGAGTGATAGAGAGATAGAGAGAGACTACAATGCATGGACTGTGCTGTTTATCCCTCAGTGCTCCTTAGAGTTGTTCTGAACATGGAAACGAGATATTGGCAATGAGCATGTTGAGGCTGGAAGTCATTGGGAATCAGGAGAAGCTACTCTTGCACGGCCAACAACCTGTGTTCAATTCCGATCATCAGTTTCATGTTATCATGGAGGACTTTCTTTCTCAACCACTCTTCTTTTGCCTAGTGTCCCTCAAGTTAAATCATCACCACTCACTTCTCTCTAATGACACCACAGCCCCTATGGTCTGGGAAGACTATGACAACACAACAATAACCCTGGCCCATGTTTGATGAAAAAAAAACGTGTTGGGGGCGGAAGTTAATATTACATTTTGCCTGGGAAATTCATTCCCAACGCTATTCCTCCATGATGCCCCTGGCCAAACTTTTCATGATAGCTACAACACTGGGATTAGTCTAACATTGGGATAAATTTCTCCACTGTGTGTAATCTATCAATACTAGGCAAACCCCAAACTAGCCATTACCTTCCCTTCCACTCTCCGTGGTTACCAAAGGGTAGACCGGATCATTGTTAAATACCACTTGCAAAGTAATGACTTGCTGAAAGGCAGTCATTATAGTTCAGCCAGTGCCAGTTACCTCCTGCCTTCATTAAAACTTTGGTGCCTGCATGGGAAAAAAAGAGACGAACTCCAGAGGTGAAATGAGACTCAAATGTTTTATTTGACTGGGTATAGCACCAGAGTGCCGTACCTTTCCTCAGGACAGTGTCTTTAGTCCAACCACCGTCAGTTGCTTCATGAATCACCTTTCTTCCATCTTAAGGTCAGATGGAGGATGCTCACTAATGATTGCAAAATGTACGGCAGCATTTGAAGATCCTCAATCCTGCAACACACCATGACCAAATGATGCAAGACCCGGGCAATATCTAGGTAAATGAGGCAGCATCAAAGGAGCAGGAGAATCGACATTTCGGGCATAAGCCCTTCTTCAGGAATCTCCTGCTCCTTTGATGCTGCCTGACCTGCTGCGCTTTTCCAGCAACACATTTTTCAGATCTGTCTCCTGCTCCTTTGATGCTGCCTGACCTGCTGCGCTTTTCCAGCAACACATTTTTCAGCTCTGGTCATTCCTGAAGAAGGGCTTATGCCCGAAACGTCGATTCTCCTGCTCCTTTGATGCTGCCTGACCTGCTGCGCTTTTCCAGCAACACATTTTTCAGCTCTGATCTCCAGCATCTGCAGTCCTCACTTTCTCCTAATATCTAGGTAAATGGCAAGTAATGTTCGCGCCTAGGGAGTACCAGTCACTGGCCAATCTGCACACAATGGAGGAGACAAAAGATTCATTCCACACCAGGCTCGAACTATCACTATCCCGCTGAAGCAAGTGTTTCTAAGGCAGTGCCTCACTTTTGACCTGATGATGACCAATATACCTGAGTCACAGAGTGCCCACTGTATCTGGTCAACCCTAAACCCCTCCCCAGTCAGCAGCGGTGTGGAGACCCTTGGCCTCTGAACCAGGAAACCCGAGGACTTGCTCAGTGAGAATAAGCAGGAGATCCAGGATCCCCGAGACGACAAACGTGAGGTACTCCTGAACAGAAAGCTCCACTATAACTCCAGACAAACGAAACAAGCGGATAACTCCAGATAAACGAAACAACTGAAGGCCGAGGTGTAACAAAGAAGCTGTGACCAAAAGAATAGATGATGTGTGGAGAGAGTCAGCAGGAGAGTCAGTGACTCATTGACAGCCACAATGTCTGCGGAGTCTTCAGCGCAATCAAAGCCATCTACAGCCCGAGTACCCAGGGAGTAACCCCATTGAAAGCCAAGCACAGAGACAACATCCCCCAAGTCACTACCCACCGCCATCTCAGCAAACCTCCAACCCACCCTGAGGGCAAAAACACCTCCAACAACAGAACAACAGCAAGGCCACCGGCACTGATGGAATCCCACTGAAGGGCTAAAATATGCGGAGGGTCATTCTTGACAGGAATCCACCTCTCCGTCCTTGTCTGGAGTGCAGGGATATCTAAGAAATGACATTACTCTGACCATCTTCATGAAAATAGAAAGATCTCTCCGGACAGAGAGATTTCCCAATGTCCATCATGCGAAAGGTCATCCTGAGAAGCCTCCTCAATCCCTCCTCCCAGGGGCTGAAGAGCTCCTCCTGAGTCTTATTGCAGCTTCAGCTCATTAAGAGGCTGAATGACCAGGATTGTCAGAGTGTGACAAATCCAAACAAAGTGCAGTGAAAAGCAGCAACCTCTGTACATAGTCTTCTTCAATCTTTAAGCCTTTGAGTCTGTGGACCGTGAGTGCTTATGAGATGTCTTCCTCAAATATGGATGCCCATAGAAATATACCACCATTCTCTGCCTGCTTCACAATGATTTCGAAGCTGTGGTCTTCACCAACACTTTCACCACATTCATGAATAGTATGTGACAGACAGAACTAAGGGCTTAAAAATACGGGGTAGATCATTTAGGACAGAGATGAGGAGAAACTTGTTCACCCAGAGAGTGGTGGCTGTGTGGAATGCTCTGCCCCAGAGGGCAGTGGAGGCCCAGTCTCTGGATTCATTTAAGAAAGAGTTGGATAGAGCTCTCAAGGATTGTGGAATCAAGGGTTATGGAGATAAGGCAGGAACAGGATACTGATTAAGGATGATCAGCCATGATCATATTGAAGAGTGGTGCAGGCTCGAAGGGGAGAATGCCTACTCCTGCACCTATTGTCTATTGTCTAATTACATTCACTGACCTAATTTCAACCAGCAATCTCCCACCCACAGCCTCCAAGCTGATAGTACCCCAACCCCATGCAGCTCACTTCTACCTCCTTCCAAAAATCCATGCATAGGACTGCCCGGGCAGACCATTGTTTCAGCATGCTCCTGCCCCACAGAACTCATCTCTTCCTCCCACAACCACGATAGGGTTCCCTTTGTCCTTACCACCATCCCACTAGCATCTACATCCAGAAGATCATTATCCAGCATTTACACCACCTCCAGTGAGATGCCACTACCAGACATATATTCCCCTTCCCTCCCTTCCCTTGTCCACCTTCTGCAGGGACCATTCCCTCGATGACACCTTGGTCCACTCTTCTTTCACTCCCAATACCCTCCCACAGCCCCACAGCACCTTCCCCTGCAACCACCAATGGTGTAATACCGACCCATTTACCTCTTCTCTCCTGAGTACCCAAGGGCCCAAATATACCCTCAGGCTAAAGCAGCCTTTACCTGCACTTCCCATAATCCAGTCTACTGCACTCGCTGCTCAGAATGTGGCCTCCACTATGTTGGGGAAATGAAGCATAAACTGGGTGACAGCTTCACAAAACATTTATGTTCTGCCCACAAAAAAGGCCCTGAGTTTCCAGCTGTCTGTCACTTTAATACACCACCTTATTCTCTGTCTCCGGTTTGCTGCAGTTCTCCAGCAAAGCTCAGCGCAAGCTGGAAGAACAACACCCATTTTCCATTTGGGGACCCTGCAGCCCTCTTGACTCAATTTCGAGTTCAACAATTTAGGGGCAGAACTCCCCATGTCCTCGCCCTCTACCACACACACCAGGCTTTGGTATTACATAGTCTGTCATTACACACTATCTGTTGTTAGCCACTAACAGTCTCCATTAACAGTTATTCACCCTCCCAGCCAGAGCAGTCGTCACTATTTTGTCTGTCCAACTGTTCTTCTCTCACTTTGGGTTCTCTCGCCACCAATCATTTACTCCTTACCCCCTGTCCCACCCTGTCTTCTGCATATAAACCAACATTTTCCGAGCTACCATCAGTTCTCAGAAAGGGTCACCAGACCTGAAATGTTAACTTGGATTTCTCTTCATAGATGCTGCCAGACCTGCTGAGCTTTACCAGCAACTTCTGTTTTTGTACCTCAGTTGAGAAGGTGCTTTTTAAGTTAAATCAAATTGCAGCACCAAGGAACTTTCTTTATACTTGGCTATTAAAATCAACTATGTAGTCCAGCTCCTGGGTAGACAAACCTTCAACCTCAAGGATGGCATTAATGCAATAACATGTTGAAATGCCAAAATCAATGCACGTTATTAAATCTGTATAATTCAGATTGTCAATTTGTCAACAAAAAAGAAAACCTTTCAATTGAATAGCTTAGAAAACATTTAAAAATATTACATGATTCGAACAAATATTAGGCATGTCAGTCCAAGAGTCTTTCAATTTACTCAGTATTCACATTTCTTTCCACCTCTGCAAAAGATACCACTAATTCTAAAAACACTGCATTTCTTTTCATTTTTGGAACTAAATGCTCATTTCTTTCCTTGCTAATTTTCCTCATCTCCTCGTGTGCCATTGATTCCTTGCTGGATATAGCTGCAGGGATATGGCTCATCAATTTGCCCATTATTCATGTGAGCTTTGGTAGGTAGCATAACAGCCAAAACACACCTGGTATCCATACGTAAAAATTCAGCAGATGTTGCTGGACAGTGATAAAGAATGAATGAGAACTCAGCATTATTTTTCTTTCTCTAACTGAAGGCTGCTAGGCTAATTTTAATACCCTTATTACTGTCCCTGCTGTGTTCAGCTAACTTTAACAGCATGCTATAATCAGAACAAAGCGATCCTACAACTAACACATCAGATCAAAGCTCTGCAGTCCTACCACATCCAAGGCTGGTGGACAATTAAACAACCAGCTGGAGAAGGCTCCACAAATATCCATGTCCTTAATGATAGCGAAGCCCAAGAAGTTGGTGCAAAAGATAAGATTAAATTGGATTAGATTAGTTTAGATTACTTACAGTGTGGAAACAGGCCCTTTGGCCCAACAAGCCCACACTGACTCACCGAAGCGCAACCCACCCAGACCCATTCCCCTACATTTACCCCTTCACCTAACACTACGGGCAATTTAGCATGGTCAATTCACCTAATATGCACATTTTTGGACTGTGGGAGGAAACCGGGGTTGAAGCATTTGAAGCCATCTTCTGCCAGTTGTGCCAAGTCAAACTTGGTTCCTCTAGACTTGCCAATCCTCAGCCACTTTAATATGATTCAATATCAAGAAATGAATTAATACACTGGATACAGCAAAGGCTTTGGAATCTGTCAACATCCTGGCTGTGCTCCAGAGCTAGCCAACCACTAACCAAACTGCAGCACTGGCATCTAACCAGCAACAAGAAAAAGTACTCAGGTATGTCCTGTCTTCAGAAAGCAGGAAAAGTCCAATCCACCCAATTACCATTCCATCAGTCTTATTCCGATCATTAGCGAAGTGATGCAAAGTGTCGTCACAGCATATTCAAGTAGGAGTTACACTGCAACCTATTGATCAATGCTCAGTTTGGGAGCTGCCAGGCTCACACAACTCCAAAACATATTAAACCTTGAATGAAACATAGACAAGACAGGAGAATTCCAAATTTGAGGTGAGATCAAGTTAGTATTTGATTAGCGTCAAGGAGTCGTAGCAACATTGACACCAATGGGAATGTAAAAGAAAATTCTTTACTGGTTAGAGTCAAATTTAGCATGTGGGAAGATAGATTTAGTTATTGGTTCAAATCATCTCAACCCCAGGATATCAATACAATTATTTCTCAGGATGGTGTCCTAGACTCAACCATCTTCATTGATGATGTTCTTTCCATCACAAAGGCAGAAATACATAATTGGGCTGATATTGGAATGATTTACATTCAGAATTCATGAGATGCATCAGTGAGACTGGGGCAATATTCAAACTTGGGCTGAAAAGAGGCAAGTAAAATTCAGGCTACACAAGTGCCAGGTAATGGCCGGCCCCAACAAGAGAATCTAATATTCCACAGCATTATTAACACCAAATCCAGCAACATCAACATTCTAGAAATTATAATTGAGGCCATAACAGCAGGTCCAGAGGCTGCGAATTGTGCAGGGAGCAATTCATCTCCCGACTTCCCAAAATCCACCCACCAGCAACAATGCACATATCATCAGTGTAATGGAATGCTCACTATCTGCTTAAATGAGTACAGGTCGAACAAAGTCAAGAACACAACAACTCATTTGATCAGAATCCAAGATATCAGCTTAAACATTCACCTCCTCCACCACCAATGCACAGTGGCGGCAGTATGTAGAATCTACAGGACACAATCTATAACTTGCCAAGACTACTTCAACAGCACCCATGATCGCTATCATCTAGAATGACAATGTTGGCAGATGCATGGGCTCATCATCAACAACAAGTTCCCTCCTGAGTCACACACAAACCTGATTTGGAACTATATTATTGTGCTTTCACTGTTTTTAGGTCAAAATGCTGCAGTTCCATCTCTAACAGACTGTGGATGTTTCTACACCACATGCACAGAAAAGTTCAAGGAGGTGGTTCGCCACCACCTTCTCAAGGCCAATTAGGCCAATGTTCACCTCCTATGAAAGAACATACAGAACACTTCGCACAAGCTGATAATCAAACCTCACCAACATGATTGTTGCTCACTTGGAGACATCTCAGTTCAGTTTCGCCCAAATGTGTGACTGAAGAAAAATGTGATATTGGATCTCTGTATTCGCTGCACAGCAGTAGAGCTGCCAAGTTTTCATCAAATAATTGGAGCTGCAGGACAAAAATCTTAAAATGCAGTCTAATAATCAAGAACAAAATGATGGGTGATTTTACTTTTGCAAAATAAAAACCACTGTTTCCTAATGCAATCTGCAACAGCTGTCCAACTTGGGAAGTTAAATCATTGAATCAAACAAAACATGACTGGTGGGAATAAACAACTCAGTTATCATCAGCTTCAAGGTTAATATTGCTTCTGAAATTTGCATAGAGCTGGACTTTAAGATCTGATAACCCCTGTTGAATTCTCTCCACATGTCTACATTAAGGGATCATCTCGGGTTGCTCCACAGCCTCTCAAAAGAAAGGATTACCTCCTTCAAGAAATCCAGTTATGCTAACAAAATTTCAGTTTACCCAATATGATCAATATCCTTATCAAGGACTACCTTCAGAACACTTTAAATAGTTCAATACTTTAGCACATGTTAGCTCCCTTCACCTCCAATAGCTTCTTCAGTGTGCAACTTCAACCTGTGTGCCATTTTTTTCCAGCACCACCAAGAATTGAACAGAAAGCATGGAATAAGTGGCATTCTCATCAACACAGACAATTCAGTAGCAAGAGCAGGAACAACCAAATATATGAAGCCAGGCATTTAACATTACCAGTTATAACAAAGGCATGAAGGCCAATTCAAAATTATATCTGGCACATTCCACATTCTGCACATGGTCTATATATTCTATCCCTCCATGACCAGTTGGCTGCTGCAAGATTGTTTCACAAACTCTGGCCATCCACATGTCTGGACAGTAGCACAGGAATTCATTATTATCATCATCAATTTCACAATCAAAGAGAATACAACACAAGGCAGCTGCTGGTACAAACAGCCCTGAAGTGTAAAGTGATACACTTTACCAGCTGAAAGATTTATGGGGAAGTGGTGCATGATGGTAATGTCGCTGGTCTTGTCATCCAGAGACCCGAGCTAATGTTATGGGGACTTGGATTTAAGTCATACTCTGGCAGAAAATTGAATTCAGTAAAAAATTGGGAATAAAAAGCTGATCTAAAGGTGACCGCTGCCCATTGTTGTAAAAGCCCATCTGGTTCAGTAATGTCCTTTAGGGAAGGAAATCTGCCATTCATACCTGGTCTGGTGTACAAGAGACTCCAGACTGACAACAATGTGGTTACTTCTTAACTGCTTTTTGAAATGTCCTGGCAAGTCACACAGTTCAAGGACAATTAGAGATGGGAAATAAATGCCAACCTTACAAGTGCATCCATAAAATACTAATTTAAAAAAATAAATACATTTCAAATAGATCAGAATGCAACTACTCTTAACAACTATTCAGTGTTTGACATAATTGCCAAACGGAATGATGACCATTCTACCTCTGCATGAAAGTGAAAACAATCAAGGTAGTCTTAGAGACCTGCTCTGCACAACCTAGCCCCTCCTACTGCATATAATGATCCTAATAACTTGATCAATAGCATCACAGATATTTCCACATTATTGACAAAACAAATCAAGAAATCAGCCTGCTGTGGAAATATGAGCAAAATCAGTAGTTAAGACCTATAATGAACTGTAGCAAGGGATGAATTGGCTACACTCTTTGTAATCTTCCATTCAGCCACAAAGATATGTGTTCTTTTTGGAGTACAGTTACACCTCTCTCCAATTAAAATGTCATGAACTAACTCCCATTATCGAAGCAAGAGGCTAATTACAGGGTTTTCTTGAATGAAGAAAATAATAAGTTTTTTATCTGCTAACCCCGATCAAAATAATAAAGATGAGACATCAAGCGTACACACAAAGTTACAAAGTTAAAAAGGCATCGGGTCCAGTACAAAATTAAGATAAAAGGAATATAATGATCAAAATCTACAGGTTGTGCTTGAGGTGCAAGGTTTAACCCCAAACCACACTTATTTAGTTGAATCCTTAGAGAAAATTTCAGTTGTACTTAGGCTTCAGTGTCCTGTTGTTTCTTTTTCATTCATCTTATCACCAAGTGTTTTTCGTTCTTGAGACAGAGCGAACATTTTACAGCTGGTTTTAGTTCCACAATCAAAAATTCATCTCTTCTATTCTGTCATTTAAGAAAGAGTTGGATAGAGCTCTCAAGGATAGTGGAATCAAGGGTAATGGAGATAAGGCAGGAACAGGATACTGATTAAGGATGATCAGCCATGATCATATTGAATGGTGGTGCAGGCTTGAAGGGCAGAATGGGCTACTCTTACACCTATTGTCTATTGTCAGTTTGTTGAATTGCAAGTTTGTTTAATGTATTCCAACTGTGGAGATTATGCTTTCTATGATTGCTAATTGTTGGCAAGGTTTCATTTCCAACATGTGAAAATTCACTTAAAGGTGTAAATCAAAACACTTATCTCCTACCACTGTACTAGAACATGAGATTGGTATTGCTGACATCATTGTTACACACCTACTCCTCATTGATCCATTCTCTGTTCCCCTTCCTTCACCACCACCCCATTTTGATGTTCCTCTCAACCCCACCTTGGACTTCCCATTCCCCCAGCAACTCCATCTTACCACTGCCTGGCCATCTCATCTCGTCACTTTGCTCAAGGAGTGGTTGTGAAGCAACAAAGGAGTTTGATCAAGGCAGACCAATTGATATTGTCTATATGGACTTAGCAACATGTTTGATAAGTTTCCACATGGTTAGTAAGGTTAGATCATATATAATACAGGGAGAGCTAGCCATTTGGATATAAAAGTGGCTAGAAGG
This sequence comes from Chiloscyllium plagiosum, assembly GCF_004010195.1. Classification (NCBI taxonomy): domain Eukaryota; kingdom Metazoa; phylum Chordata; class Chondrichthyes; order Orectolobiformes; family Hemiscylliidae; genus Chiloscyllium; species Chiloscyllium plagiosum. The sequence goes on along the minus strand of NC_057716.1, from coordinate 50,639,210 downwards.
TAGGAGACAGAGGGTGATGGTGGAGGCTTTTTCGGACTGGAGTGTTGCAGTGGTGTGTTGCAATCAGTGGTGTGTTGCAAGGATCAGTGCTGGGTCCACTGTTCTTTTTGTCATTTATTTAAATGATTTAGATGTGAATACAGAAGGTATGGTTAGTAAGTTTGCAGATTACATCAAAATTGGTGGTATAGTGGACAGCAACGAAGGTTATTTCAGAGTACAAAGGGATCTTAATCAGATGGGCAAATGGGCCAAGGCATGGCAGATAGAGTTTAATTTAGATAAATGTTAGGTGCTGCATTTTGGAAAGGCAAGCCAGGGCAGGATTTATACACTTAATGGTAAGGTCCTGGGGAGAGTTCCTGAACAAAGAGACCTTGCAGTGCAGGTTCATAGTTCCTTGAAAGTGGAGTCCCAAGTAGATAGGATAGTGAAGCTGGCATTTGGTACACTTGCGTTTATTGGTCAGCACATTGAGTGTAGGAGCTGGGAGATCATGTCGCTACTGCACAGGACACTGGTTAGGCCCACTATTGGGATACTGCGTTCAATTCTGGTCTCCCTGCTATAGAAATGATGTTATGAAACTTCAGAAAAGATTTAAATGATCTTGCCAGGGTTTGGGGGTTTGAGCTATATGGAGAGACTGAATAGTCTAGGGCTATTTTCCTTGGAGTGTTGGAGGCTGAGGGGCGACCATATAGAGGTTTATAAAATCATGAGGGGCACCAAAAGGGTGAATAGACAAGGTATTTTCCCCAGGGTAGGGGAGTCCAAAACTAGTGGGCATAGGTTTAAAGAGAGAAGGAAAATTTAATGGAGACCTGAGGGGCAACATTTTCACGCAGAGGGTGGTGCTTGTATGGAATGAGTTGCCAGAGGAGGTAGTAAAGGTTGGTACAATTACAATAGCTAAATGTCATCTCGATGGGTACATGAATAGGAAAGGTTCAGAGGGATAGGGGCCAAAGTTTGACAAACAGGACTAGATCAGTTTAGGATACTGGTCAGCGTGGATGAGTTGAACCGAATGTGTGTTTCTGTGCAGTACTTTGCTAAGACTATGACTCTACGAATAGGGCAGAAGGGCTCTTCATTAGAGCTCCTTTGGGTCTCTGGTTTTACAATTTGTTTCAGGGACACCAAGTTGCTGCACTAAGTAAACTTATTCTGAAGTATGAAGTTATTACTCAAATGCTGCAACGATCCTGTCAGTGACTTTACAAGCATGACAACTACATGGGTTGTGAACACATCCCCTGCAGTTGCAGTGGCTGTTTGTTTTCATATCAAGGAAGAAATGATGGGAAGTATAAGTGAACACATGGCAAAACAAATTTCCCCCAAGATGGAATTCGATCTTATTCCATTGATTAAACAATGCATCTTGTGTTTTTTTTTTGGCATTTGAACTTTTTCATAGAGTGACATCTGACATATTTGCTTCCTTGTTATTGAATTTAAAAAATGAAGAAAATCATGACTTTCTCGAACTATAATTAAACATTCCAGGAAACATTAAAGAATAACCAGTAAGGTGCAAATTCTTAACACCCAAAATGGTCTTGTGAAAAATCATTGAACACCACATTTAAAATCAATAATACTATTCAGATGTTTTTTTTTGTAAGGGCTTAAAGAGCCATATAGCTTACTTCTGCTCCTCAGTCCTATTTTCTTACCAAACCCAAGATGTCCATCAATATTTAAATAAAACTGAGAGGAGACAAAGTTAACACAGATTGAACTTCCCCTCATTGTTCATATCATTTCCACATAAGGGTCATTCTGCCCTTCAAGCCTGTTTCATCATTCAACAGGATCATGATTCCTCTGGTCCACTTTCCTATCCTTTCCCCATAACCCCTTGATTCCCCTACTCATCAAGAATCTATCTATCTCAGCCTTAAATAAAAACAAGAGCTTTGTCCCCATAGCTGTCTGTGGCAAGGAGTTCCAAAGACACTCAACCCTCTTAAGAGAAGAAATTCCTCCTCATCTAAGACTTAAATTAGCACCCCTTAATTCTTAAACTATGCTCTCTGATTCTCGATTCTCCTCCGAGGGGGAACATCCTCTCAGCTTTACCCTGTCAAGCCCCTTAAGAACCCTATTTGTTTCAATGAGATCACCTCTCATTCTCCTAAATTCCAGTGAGTACACTCCCAACTTCTTTTACCTTTGCTCATCAGACAATCTCTCCATACCAGGGATCATCTCAATGAACCTTCTCTGAGCTGCCTCCAATGAAATGATCTCTTTCGTAAATAAGGGAACCAAAACAGCTCACAATACTCTGATGTGGTCTCACCAGCACCTTGGACAATTGCAATAAGAACTTCCTACTCATAGTCCAACCCCCTTGAAATAAAAAGTCAATATTCCATTAGCTTTTCTGATTACTTGCTTACACCTGTGAGCTAGTATTTCATTTTTATCATTAATTGTTCACCTGATTCAAAACTACCACTAAGAAACTTAATGCCAGATACCTGAGAGTTGCTCAGAACTATTCTACTTATGAAACTATAGCTCAATCCAAACTGTATTTCTTTGTAATATTAAATAAAAACAAAATGCTGGAATATTCAGCAGATCAGGTTTATGGACAATGTGAAAGGTCAAGATAACTTTTTTGATCAATGATGCTGTCTGACTTGTTCATTTTTTCCAGTATTTGTTATTTTTAATTTCAGACTTCTAGCATCTGTAGTATATTATTCTCTGCTTTTTTTCCTGACTAAACTGTTCATAAAATTAGGACTGTACTATTAAGTTAGTGATATTCACTTGAAACCAAGAAACACTTTTGATAACCATACCTCATCTAGGAATTCAAGGGTGACCAAGTCATCAGTCATGTTTCGACTGGTACGCTTTGATGCTCTCATGCGACTTTTTCTCATATAGATGCTGTCTTGCCTGGTTAAAGCAAATATAAAAGCAATGTCCAGTGAATGGATAAAAATGATTATTCTCCATAATCAAATTTGCACACAAGTTAACTGACTACGGTTGATAGACTGAGTCTTTCACACATAATTTACTTAACCAAAGCAAACAATGCAATCTTAAATAAATAACTACAAGTAAATAAGTATATCAATTTCATCAAAGATTACACAAATTAAGCAATAAATGAAGTTCAAGATTACATGATAATGTTAAATAATAGTTGTGTCTCAGTTCATGTACATAACTACCTTACATTCATTAGAATGTTAGCATATATGCCACCAGCAGAAAAAGTATCCTTTGTTCACAGGTCAGATGAAATTTATAACTGCTGTGCAATCAGCAGCACCCCCAATGCTCCTGAAATTAGTTGAAAAACATTGGCTAAAATTGTGCTTTTGTTTTTATTCATAGCGTCATTAATGAAATAAGACATCCCAAAGTTCTTCACAAAAGAATAAAAAAGCAAAACATGATAATCAAGAGTTATCTCATTGAAGCCTATTTAATAAAACAAAGAACTGTAGGTATTGGAGATCTGAAACAAACAAAACCAGAAATTGCTGGAGAAACTCAGCAGGTCTGGCAGCATCTGTGAATAGAAAACGGAGTTAATGTGTCAACTCCATTGACCTTTCTTCAGAACAGCTGGTGTGTGAAAACCACCAGCTGTATTTCTCACATATAACAGTGATTACACTTTTAAAATTGCTGTATTTGCCGTAAAAAAGTTTGGGATATTTGACAGTTATGAAAGGTCAAATAAATACAACTTTGTTCTTTTCCTGTTGAGGACTTCTCCATGTGCAGCCCCACTACCATTGACTTGGCCAACTTGAATAGCAGCAAAACAAACTCTCAGCACTTCCAAAAGATACAAACAAAGCTGCTAAGAATCAATCAACAGTAAACCTGGAAGTTGTTAATTATCTCTTTATATCATGCTAGCTGGATTCCCTCCTGCTGCTGAACTTGGGTCCAGCGGTGCAAGATTTAGCGAGGGCATTATTTAGAGCAGCAAATTTGAAAATAGCAATGCTACAGTTACATCAGCATTACATGCTGACTGATGTCATGATCTGCCTGTTTGAAATAAATCAGGCACCACTCCTAAACCATCGTGCTCATGGCCCCAACAAAATAGTGTCCAGTTACAGATCGCACAGGGGAGGACTCATGCAGCATGAATGTCACTTTGGCATCAAAACGGCACCTGCAGCATTAAAACTATGGATACTACTGAGCTATATTTTGCGGTCACTGTGTTTTGAAAATATTCCACAAAATATCCTTTCGTCAACAGCAGTTGCATCCTGCCACTCACTGGTCATAAATAAGCACTGCAAGACAACTGTAAACAAAAACTTTCTGCACCAGCAAATATATAACGGTGATGCAAACAATGTATAGAATTGCACATTTAATCATTTTGAAAGTAATTTTTATATGATTGGTCTGAACTATGTTCCCTTTGCAAATCAAAACCTTATGAACATTGTAACAATGCATTTGTATTACCTGGTTGTGAAATGCAATTTATATATATATATCAGTTATTGCTACTAGTTTTAGATTATAAAATATCTCAATTAAAATTACATTTATATCATTGCATCATACCTTCCATTTGCTGAGGATTCCTGTTGCTGTACTTTGACTAGATTTGCCAACTGCAACTGTAGGCTTATATCTTTCCCATGAGATTGTTTAATAAATGGGTGTTGCAACAAGTATGCAACTGATGGACGCTTTTCAAAGTCCTTAATCAGACATCTAAAGAAAAACAGAAAATGACAAATAGAGATATTGAACAAACATGTCATTTAAATACTGTGCAAGAACAAACATATATTCAAATATCTTACGGAAAATAAGAACGTACAATACAAAGCTTGAAGCTATCTAATCACATTATTGGATTTTAATAGTGAAAATATTTGTGCTTTTAAATTATCCAATAAACCCAAATAAAATAATTTCAAAACCCTACAAGAATCTTGGAAAATTATGTCAATATCAGTTTTGCATCATTTTACTAGAGTCATTAACAAAATCAGAAAGTTGAAGAGCCAAAATTTACAATAATTAAAAGATGGTAAAATATCAATCATAAAATAATTTTAACAGCTTAGACATTAAAACCTGAATCAATAATTTAGGACACTAGTATTGCTGAACTTGATATTATATTGCTTTCTAATAAATGCAGATAAATTCAAAGTTGCATGGTTGATTTGCCAGTGATATTTTGGCTTCAATCGGCTGTTGTTTAAGATGGGAAAATAACAACATTCACAAACATTTCAAAATCTTTTACAAGATAGAATTTGCATTTAAAATAGTTTTGTAGACTGCAAGCTTTTCTGCTAATGCAATTATTATATCATGCTTCTAGCTTTCTATTTCAGAACATGGTTAAAAGTTGAACAAGCACAGTTTATACTGTACATAGAAACAGATCTGATTTATATCATTACCGAAGCTTCACCTACCATTAAAGGAGAGTTAAGATCTAGTTTCTTGAACTACGAGTGTACCAGCAAGTGATAAGTAGCAAGCTTCATTAGTTGCTCCTTTAGCCCAATTTCACAATCACCCTAATGCCCTATCCTATACAGATATTCCACATCATCCTCTGTGTGCTTTAAAGCTACAGTTTATGAGTTAGCTATCACTCTCACACATTGATTTCAGCATTTTCCTGGCAGTGATGTAAGCAGGACTTGCTGGGTGTGTTTGTGCTCATTACTGTACACTGCAACTTGCCACAGTAAAAGTGAAAAAGTGACTTATCCACTTTTTCCAATACATTTGATAACATATATCAATAAGGCACAGAAATTAATTATTTTGTTTATTCTTCCCACCAATGTATATTACAGCATCCAACTACTACATGTCAGGACCAATGTTTAAAGGATATATAAACATTTGAAAAATAATTACATTTAATAAAAAGAGACCTGATCAGCAGCAACTTGCATACAATGGGCAGTATATATAGAGTCAGCTACATTCATTTTCTATCCAACCACAAAATTAGCAGTTACATTTTGGATTCTGTGAGTTTTATAGGATTGTTTTTTATTATTTAATTGTCATACAATTTATTGAAAAATATCGTCTTTCCTTATGAAAAACAAAAATAATGGGTTCTACTTTAAAAGAATGGAATTTTAGAGTTAAATTATGCAATATGCAATCATTAATTTGTTTAGTTAATATGCAACATCAGCCAGGCTGTTTATGATGTAGATCACACCACCATCTCGCAATTTGAGAGGTCAGGAACAATCACCAACCAGCAGAAAACAAATAAACTCAAACTCTAGTGACAGTCACTCTCTTATCTTGTTTGACATTCTGGCAGCCTTCATCAGGCTTTCTTAGCTGAAAATTAATTCTCAGAATTCATTAGTGTCACTACATTAACCATAGGTTGCAGCCATTTGCTGCCATCTAGCAACTAGACATCTAAACACCATTTCCATTTTGTCACACTGAGCAGCTATTTGCTGCCATAATTGGAAGCTGAGGATAAGGCATTTATTACCCATGAACAAGAGCAGACGCCCACATATGGTACTGCGGGAAGTGGCTTGAAAAATCTGCAGACAGCTTGCAGTTGCTGATAACATTGTTTGTGTTGCTATGCCTTAATGATGTAAACTGCCATTTTGTTATTAGTAGATCAGAAAATCTTTCTGTTACACTTAGAAAATAATATTCAGCTACAAATAGACAAAGGTAGCATACAGACGAGGCATGTAAAGATCCAGTAGTATTAGCAGCTCCTGTGTCCTAAAAACAGACTGCACTTCAGAGTTCAGATCAGTGCAGGAAATCATCAATAAAAAGAAATACATCATTCTCAAAATTCCACACATGAAAAGCTGTCCCAGATTTGTGTCACTTGAATATTCAATGGAGGATTTCTGACACAAAATGCATCAAAATCCATATCGTATTTGGCCATAAATGAACTCCCAACTATATATCTGCTTCATCATTGCAATTGCCACCTTCCACTTCTTTAAAAATGTTTGACACTACCACTGCTTCAAGCTCATCTGCTGCCAAAACCCTCACACTTTGGTTAACTCTAGACTTGACAGTTGTGCAATGTCCATACTTTTGCCTATAGTTGTCATTTTGATTCCAAAATAACACATACAGCATGCACACAAAATTCAGGCACTGCCCATACAGGATGTCACTTTGCTGAAAAGGTAAACATGACTGCAGGGAGGATGCACCAAATGATGCTGGTTTAATGTTAGCAATACCATTTTAAACCACAAAACGTCAGCTAACACCTCTCTTGACTGTGCATCCAGCAGCAGGTAAGACCTCTCCCAACTACCAGTTAAAGGGACCATCAACTTCTCTTTGGTTAATTGTTGATTGATTTCTACTTCAGATTACAACAGGATCTGGACTAGATGGGCCAATGGACTGAGAAGTGGCAGATGGAGTTTAATTTAGATAAATGCGTGGTGCTGCATTTTGGGAAAGTAAATCTTAGCAGGACATATCCTGCTAATGGTAAGGTCCTAGGGAGTGTTGCTGAACAAAGAGACCTTGGAGTGCAGGTTCATAGCTCCTTGAAAAAAGGGGTCGCAGGTAGATAGGATAGTGAAGAAGGCGTTTGGCATGCTTTCCTTTATTGGTCAGAGTATTGAGTACAGGAGTTGGGAGGTCATGTTGCGGCTGTACAGGTTTATTGGTTAGGCCACTGTTGGAATATTGCGTGCAATTCTGGTCTCCTTCCTATCAGAAAGATATTGTGAAACTTGAAAGGGTTCAGAAAAGACTTACGAGGATGTTGCCAGAGTTGGAGGATTTGAGCTATAGGGAGAGGCTGAACAGGCTGGGGCTGTTTTCCCTGGAGTGTCAGAGGCTGAGGGGAGACCTTATAGAGGTTTACAAAATTATGAGGGGCATGAATAGGATAAATAGACAAAGTCTTTTCCCTGGGGTCAGGAAGTCCAGAACTAGAGGGCATAGGTTTAGGGTGAGAGGGGAAAGATATAAAAGAGACCTAAGGGGCAACCTTTTCGGGCAGAGGGTGGTACGTGTATGGAATGAACTGCCAGAGGATGTGGTGGAGGCTGGTAAAATTGCAACATTTAAGAGGCATTTGGATGGGTATATGAATAGGAAGGGTTTGGAGGGATATGGGCCAGGTGCTGGCAGGTGGGACTAGATTGGGTTGGGATATCTGGTCGGCATGGACGGGTTGGACCGAAGGGTCTGTTTCCATGCTGTACATCAATTGTTTGGTGATTTCAAGAATCATTTATGTTGAAGTCCAAAGCAAATCATTTGGTACATGCAAGAATGGCCCTCATTTCAAAGATTCTGCTCAGACTATTTGCTCCTAGACACATGTGCAATATTTATATCCACCTGGTTATGTAGATTGAGTGAGCAGAGTCAAGATAGAGAAGAATGAGCATTTGAAAGAAGGTGTTGGGGATGAAGAGGATGGGGGGGGTGGGGGTGTAGGCAGCCAACCGGACAGAGGGAGATCACTCAGTAAACCCCAGGTCTGAAAGGCGCAATTCTCCTTCCACAACTTCAGGGAGGAAGAATATCCTCAAGGTCTCCATTTCACTAAGGAGGTGCCTATTGAAATCCATTACGTATTACAGCTGAGGGTAAGGGTGACATGACCAATGACTGTGAAAATGACTGTGATCATAAACCTTGAGGTAACTAGTTTTTTCTAGGCAGAATATTTGGAAAAAAAAACAAAATAAAATTGTGCTGATGCCAGAAACAATGTTTAAACAAATAAAGAAAACCAAATAGACCGCCTGGTAACAACCTAGACTCTAGAACTTACAATGACAAACATAGCCCAATTCACCCTGCAATGTCTTCCCTACCAACATTTGGGGGTTTGTACTAAAAGTGGAAGAGGTGTGCTACAGACTAGTAAAGTAACAGACTGCGATAGTCATATTCTCAGAATCATACTTAACAGACAGTGACACATATAAAACCTTTAGCATCACTTGGTGTGTCCTGTCCCAACAACAGGTCAAATCCAGAAGAGTGGAACACCCACAGTGAAACACAGTTGGGAAGGAGTTACCCTTGGAAACCTCAACATTGTCTCCAACCCCAGAAATTCTCATGGCAAACATAGATGAAGAAACCTCCTGCTGCTTACCACCTACTAACCACAAACCTCACCCGCAACCAGCTGTCAAATCAATACTCCTCCATATTGAAACATACTTTGAGGAAGCACTGACAGTGGCAAGAACTCAGAACATATTTTGGATGGGGGACTTTAATGGTAATTGTTATGTGTGACTAAGTAGCACCACTACTGACCAAACTGGCTGAATGCTGAAGGGCACAGCTTGTACACTGTGTTGGTGACGGTGGTGAGGGAATGAACACATGAATAAATTTGATTTGATCTTATCCTCACCAATCTACCTTTCACAGCTGCGTCCATATTTGGCATTATTGTAGGGGTTGACTATCTCACTTTCCATGTAAAGATGAAGTCCTGTCTTCATGCTGAGGACACCCTCCATCATGCTGTGTAGTACTATGAGTATGCAAAATTGGATGGACTTTGAACTGATCTAACTACTCAAAACTGGGCATCCATGAGAAGGGTCATCAGTGGCAAAAAGAATTGTAGCAAAAGTGAGGACTGCAGATGCTGGAAATCAGAATCTAGATTAGAGTGGTGCAGGAAAAGCACAGTAGGTCAGGCAGAATCCGAGGAGCAGGAAAATCGACGTTTCGGGCAAAAGACCTTCATCAGGAATGAAGGCAGGGAGCCTCTGGGGTGGAGAGATAAATGCCCCAGTGTTTGGTCACAGTCCGTACCCCTATAGATCACTATATCCCATACTCTACAATTATCTTCACAGCAGGTGATCAACCCTGATTCAATGAAGAGTGCAGGAGAGAATTCCTGCAGCAGCACTAGATGGACCTAAAAGTTAGTTTTCAACCCGGTGACGATATAAAACAGGACTACTTGCATGTGGAACAATGAAAGCAATGTGCACTAAATAGGACTAAGCAATTCCACACCAATGGATCAGTTCTAAACTTTGCAGTCTAGCGACATAGCAGTGAATGAAATTGGACAATTGAACATCTCATTGGAGGAGGAGGATCAACAAATATCCCCAACCTCAATAATGGGGAAGCCCAGCACATTAGTGCATAATACAAGTCTGAAGTATTTGTATCCATCTTTAGCCATTTGAGCCACGTGGATGATTCATTTTGCGACGTCCCCAACATCACAGAAGCCAGTCTTTGAGCAGTGTGATTCACTCCACATGGTATCAAAACATGGCAGAAGGAACTGGATACAGCAAAGGCAACTGACAACATTCTGGCAATAGCACTGAGGACTTGTGCATCAGTTTAGATTAGATTACATTACAGTGTGGAAACAGGCCCTTCGGCCCAACAAGTCCACACCGACCCGCCGAAGCGAAACCCACCCATACCCCTACATTTACCCATTACCTAACACTATGGACAATTTAACATGGTCAATTCACCTGACCTGCACATCTTTGGACTATGGGAGGAAACCGGAGCACCCGGAGGAAACCCACGCAGACACGGGGAGAATGTGCAAACTCCACACAGTCAGTCGCCTGAGGCGGGAATTGAACCCGGGTCTCAGGCGCTGTGAGGCAGCAGTGCTAACCACTGTGCCACCGTGCCGTCCACAAACTAGCCACAACATGAACCAAAGTGTTTCAGTACAGCTAGAACACTAGTGTCTGTCTAACAATGTGGAAAGTTGCCCAGGTATGACCTGTTCACAAAAGGCAGATCAATTACTGCCCTGTCAGTCAAGTCTCAATCACCAATGAAGTAATGGCTTCAAGTTAAATCAATGCCTGATTTACTCCCACTGGTCCTCATGATTTCAGAATAATTCAGAATACTTTGCCTTTTCAGTGACAGAGGTCAAAAATCACACAAATCTTTCACTTGGCCTACTTTTCAAACTTACCATGATTCACTTCTTGCCACTGAAAGTACAGTATGGTTTGCAGTTGGATTATGACAAATGGTTTAAGGGTGTTAGAGCTGTCAGCTTAAGCTTTCCATTTATTCACCCACAACCTTTAGTAAGAGTGGCAAGCTTGGATTTGAAAATGGTTCATATGACCTTTGCTTCTCGTACAGATGGTCCCAACATTACTCCGTGAAATATAAAACCAATCTTTTATGTTAGAATGGTGTCGTAAATCAGATTGACTTGTTGTTAAAAAATTTAAGTTTGTTTGCTTGATGTCGATTTAAAAATTGTGCTTTGATACAGCATCTTTTAAGTTTATAAAACATCTTAAGGAACTTCACCTGGAACAAATTTCATGATCCATTGATGTTGTTAGGTCAGCAAAAGCAGCAGCCATTTTAAGTGGTGGATTACCAGCTAACCTGTTTTTGATGCTAATATATGTTGAGCCAATGTTGTCCAGCATGCAAAAACAATTCAAACAGCTAGTTTACTCCATTATGAGGATATTATGTTAAATAGGCTGCTAAACTGTACATGCAATGTACATTTATATTTGGGATGAGTGGCTTGAGTGGCAAGGGGCTGGGAACCAGAGCAGCAGGTCAGCAAGTGGAGGGATTGAGGGGGAAGACAAATGATAGGACCTGTAAATCAGAAAGAAAGGACAGGCAGAGACAGGTAAATGAACACAATGGTACTAATGGGCTGAAGTGTGTTTACTTCAACACAAGGAGTTTTATAGGTAAGGCAGATGAGTTTAGAGTCTCAATTAGTACATGGGACTATGATGTTGTGATCATTATAGAAACTTGGCTGAGACAGGACTGGCTGCTCAACATTCCAAGGTTTCATTGTTTGAGACGGGATAGAGAGGAAGGTAAAAGAGGTGGAGAAGATGCATTATGAATCAGGGAGAATGTTACATCTGCACTCACAGAGGACATACTGGAGGGCTCATCCACTGAGGCAATAATGGGTAGATCTCAAAAATAAGATGGGTGCAATCACTCTGATAGGATTGTACTGTAGGGCCCCCAACAGCCACTGAGACATCGAGGAACAAATTTGTGCACAGATTACGGAAAGGCGCATTAAAAACTGAGTTATCATAGATGGTGACTTCAACTTCCCCAATATTGACTGAGACTTCCTTAGAGCATGAGGCTTAAGCAGGGCAGAATTTATTAAATGCATTCAAGAGGGTTTCTTGAAACAGTATGTGGATGGTTCAACTAGAAGAGGGGCCATACTGGACCTTATACTGGCTAATGAGCATGGCCAGGTGACTGACCTTTCAGTGGGACAGCATTTTGGAAACAGAGATCACAACTTCTTATTTTTTAAGATAGCTATGAAAAGGGTAAGTCAGGATCTTGTGGCAAGGTACTAAATTGGGGAAGGGCAAATTACATCAGTGTTAGGCAGGAACTAAGAAGTGTTCATTGGTAAGAGCTGTTATTAGGCAAGCCCACGTTTGACATGAGAGAATTGGTTAAAGACCTGCTGATGAGAGTACAGGACCAGCATGTTCCAATGAGGAGAAACGACAGGGACAGCAAGGAAAGGGACCCTTGGATAATGAAGAAGGTCATGAATTTAGTTCAAAAGCAAAAAGAATTATATATAAGGTTGAGGAAGCTAAAATCAGATAGGGCCCGTGAGGAATATAAAAAAAGCAGAAGAGAACTCAAGCAGGAATTAGGAGATTAAGAAAGGGCCATGAAAAGACCTTGGCAAGTAGGGTTAAAGAGAATCCCAAGACATTTTATACATATGTTAAAAACCAAAGGATAACTAGGAAGAAGGGTAGGATTATGCAAGGATAAAGAAGGGAACTTGTGCTTGGAGGCAGAGGATGTGAGTGAGATCCTAAATGAGTACTTTACGTCAGTATTCATCCAGAAGAAGGATGTGGAGGATAGTGAGGTTTGTATGGAGCAAATTCTGGGCATTTTAAGATCAAGAAAGAAGAGGTGTTGGTCTCTTGAAGAACATTAAGATGGATAAGTCCCTGGCGCCTAATGGTTTCTACTCCAGGTTATTGAGAGAGGCAAGAGAGGAGATTGCTGGGGCTTTGACCAATATCTTTGCATCCTCATTAGCCAGTGGAGAGGTCCCAGAGGACTGGCGAGTAGCTAATGTTGTTCCTCTATTCAAGAAGGGAAATAGAGATAATCCAGGAAACTGTAGATCAGTTAGTCTAAAACCAGCTCCTCCACATCATAGAACAAGCAGGTGTTCCAATACCACATAGTATGTGATATTGATGTGTCAGAGTCAAAGTACCCTTTATAAAGGATGATGATTCAAGCACCATATTCTGAGAATGAAAATTATTGTCCTACCTCAAAGCAAGTGGAGAGGTAGCGGAGAGATTCAATTGGGCAGGACAGTATCTGGTGCTGAGCCTGCTGCCTCCCACCTTTCCACTTCTGGTTTAATTAGGTTTGGTATGGAAAGTCATGTGGCAGCCATCCTACTCTGCTGCCAAATCATTTTGCATGAGATGTGGCTGTTATTGGATGGGCCAGCATGTATTACCCATCCTTAATTATAAGAATGGTAAATTTTAGGATAATTTTAGCTTGCTTAAAACTGATACAACTGATATGTTAAACAAAATGGTGTTGCAGCAGGGTGTGGTTAGCTTGGACATGGCCAAGTGTAAACAAAGAAAAGAAAGAAACAAAGACGAGTGCACACGACTAAAGGCTTGTCCCAACATGTCCTAGCAGTAACTGAACTGGGGCAGTTGCACACGAAACTGCAGGAAATGCCTCTTTTTTAAAACAAGGTATAAAAAGCCTTGGTTTGTGTAAGCACACAGGAGAGCACTTGCAGGACTGTCTTGTGTATAAGCTCACACTGGGGATTGCTGGGCTCCCCCACCATGTGGTGAGAAGCAATCAATAAAGGATCTTTAATACTTTAATTTTTTTCTTGTTCTCTCATTTTTAGTAGGAAAGCAAGCGAGCTTTAACATTTTGGGGGCTCGTCCGGGTTCCCGTGCGGAAACTGCTCCTCGAAGAAGTGACTGTGGTGAACCCAGGACTCAGCAGGAGTAAAGAGTGCACAACCAAGTCCCTTGTGTTCGGGCTCCAGTAAGTTACTCCTGGGAACACTGTGGCCCCTCGCTCAAGGTTGACCTCGTTCCCCACCGGGATCCACGAGAGAACGGGGTGAAGGAAGGACTGGACTTATGGTAGGAAAAAGTTTTGGTGTTAATTTACAGGAACATGGTGGCACCTTAGGAATTTGTCGTGGGCGGATGATTTGTTCAGAAAATCGGGTCAGAGACAAAGATTTCTTGATGGTTGGTTGTGGACGGATGACTAACCTAGCCAAAGATATAAGTCTTGATATAGGATGACATAAGGAGGTCAAAAGAATTAGGAAAAACTAAAAACTAACCTGGTTGGAGGACATTTGCTGAAACAGGCTCTGATTGACACTTGAGGCTATGTAAATTCTTTATTGGGATTTAGGAGTAAATTCATCTTACATTTTAAAAGATGGGACAATGACTAGACAAGAGTGACAGGGATTCCCCAGTACAATACATGCATGAACAGAATTTGGAAAAGGGAAAAGGGAAAAGACGATGGAGTATTGAGAGCACAGTTGACTAAATATCTGGGCACTGACAAATGGCCAGAAGGGGGTACCTGGAATGTAGCTGCAATCAAATAGGCTGAAAGGAAAATATGGGATAAAAAGGCGAGTGATAAATAGAAGGGATTGATTAGGGAATGAAAACAGGAGGTCAAGAGAAGGCAGGATGAAATGAAAATTAAGAGTTGGCAAGATCATGCATGTAAAAGAGGGATTGGGTTATGTACGTCGACAGGGGAGTTAAAGAAATGAGAAGTTTTGAAAGTCGAGTGTGATTGGCATAGCTGTACATCTCTATGACTCTATGACTCTAAAAAAAGGAATTAAAACCAGATCCAAAACCTGAGAGCACTCTCCAATTGGCTGTAACTCAAAAGGATAAGGGTAAAGGCTTAAAATGTCCAGACAACTTGTCGGGTAAGGGGGGAATGGTAAAATTATGTAACACAACCTGGTGCCACCCGAAAATGAATAAAGAAACTGGTGAAATTGTAGTGTCTTGCCGCATATGTGCCTAGCACAACCCAGGAAAATTGGTGCCAGATCCAGGAGGGAAAATGCCACTTCCACAAAGGCCTTTTCAATGTATTCAGCTTGATTTCATGGAACTACCACGTGTGCACTGTTACAAATATTGTTTGGTTATTATTGATGTTTTTAGCTGGTGGATTGAAGTACAGCCCACCACAGACGAGCCTGCAGAAACCACCATTATGATCCTGCTACGGGACGTCATTCCGAGATTCAGTCTTCCTGAAATCATCAGTTCTGATAATGGCCCCCATTTTGTGGCAAAGATAAATAAGGAACTATGTGAGCATTTTAATGTCAGATAGTAGTTCCACTGTGTACAGCACCCACAGGCAGCAGGTGTAGTGGAAAGGGCTAACGGGGTCCTAAAAGAAAAGTTGGCAAAACTGGCTGACGAGACTGGTCTAACCTGGTTAAAGGTCTTACCCCTAGCCCTTTTTGAAATTCGGGCTATCCCGCACTCTCCAACTAAACTGACTCCAGCAGAATTGATGTACGGCAGGCCTCTAAGGACTCTCTGGGAAGCCAGACGGAATCCAAAGATCACTTTTAATCTACATGCAATGAATGAGGAACTAACAACATGTGCTCAAGCTCTAACAAAATCTCTTTTAGCTCTACATTCCCAGGTTCAGGAGGCCCAGAAGGGTAATGATGGATTGGAGCAAGTGCCTGCTCTCCCAAAAGGAGACCTGGTCCCAATAAGGAACTAGAGACAGAAGAAGTCAGAGCCACGGTGGAAAGGACCATTCCAAGTTTTGCTCACTTCTCCCACTGCTGTGAAGGTTGAAGGGCTGTCCAACTGAATTCACCTATCAGATTTCAAGAGAACCATGGGTACGGTTCCACTACCACAGACGACTAGGAGAGTTATGACCACCAAGGACTGATTTTAATCATGCTTGTCATGCTCCTTGTATTTTTTCTAAGATTTTCTATTGTGGATCTGTGGGATAATTTATTCTGGCACACCCATCTTAAAATTCATAGGACGGGAAAGCCACTATGTTATCCCCTACCACTTTCAACCACCTCAATGTTAGTTGCTACCCCTCTTTGGTCAGTAACCAGGGGCCAGCTCCGCATCCTCCTTAAAGTTTCCAACAGTACCAGAGACAAGTGTCAGGAGGATGCGTGGAAGACCACCCTGGTAGGGAAAACTCCATGTTGGAGTCTGACATCTTCAGAGATACCTGGGAAAGTGGATAACCTAACTTGTCATAGGGGAAATGAGGTCTGTAGGGAGTTAGTGCATACGCCAAGATCCTGAGTGAAGTGGAGAAACCTACAAACAGATGTCCCAATCCCACTTGTCAATGTCACTATGACAATGGCACTAGTTACCCGATGTGCCATGATGGAAAGGGATGAATGTGTGAAATGGTAATTGTATCCCACAACATCTCTTGTGTGCTGAAGCACTGCCTCCAACACTGTTGTGACTTAAATAGTGAACAATATCATTGTTCCTGTACCAAGTCCCAGTGTGTAGACCTCACTCGAGGCACTCAGATAGTGATGGCGATGGAAATGGGACTCATGTCCAGGTCGGGAACTAGTCTTTCTTCGTCAAAAATCATGATCCCAATGAGCAATGGTCACCTACAGATGCTTGGTTCAAGGTGGGTTATTCTGGGCGAAATTGCCTCGAAATTCCACTTATTACCAATTGACCGGTAGATATATGTTCATTTTCAATGGTATCTATGCTACCACTGTTAGGAAGCACCCCACCCAATTTGCCACTGGTTCTGTCAGACCAGTAACCATTCCCTGTCCTTATAATATCAAAATCCCTCATAGACCCTCATCCCGATCTGTCTCCGAGGAATTCTGTGAGCAGTGGACGGATCCTAAGACCCTTGGATCCTCCATGGGGTATGGTTTCCTAGATACCCTCAGTCTTGGCGGGTCAGGAGGATTGTTGGCTGCCAAGAACTGAAACTTTCTAATCTGTGGCGTCACCATCCGAGGAAATGCCACCGCCAAGGCCCTCAATAGTATGAATAAGGAACTCAGGGAATTGCGACTCTTTGCCTTACAGAACCGTTATGCCCTACATTACTTGTTGGCTAAGGAGGGTGGCGTATGTAAGGTAATCAGTGCATTACTAATATCACTGACTCCTATTACAATGTAACCTGCGAGATAGAAACCATAAAAACCTACATTGAAGGAATGCAGGAGGACCTCTCTGTGGGATGGTGGCCTTTTAATTTACTGGGCAATTTCTGGGGCATGATCAGTCATTATGCCTCTATTATTCTGTTGTTTGTAAGGGTTATACTTCTGCTTAAATGTTTGCGTGGTATTATTTCCAGCTGATGACCTTTTTGAAATGTGATAATGGAATAATCAAAGGGGGAATGTAAGAATGGTAAATTTTAGGCAACATTTTAGCTTGCTTGAAACTGATATAACTGGTATGTTAAACAAAATAGTGTCGGGGCAGAGTGTAGTTAGCTTGGACATGGCCAAGCGTAAACAAAGAAAATAAAGAAACTACTGTGAACAGCAAGATAATGAGTGCACATGACCAAAGGTTTGTCCCGATGTGTCCTAGCAGTAACTGAATTGGGGGCAATTGCACATGAAACTGCAGGAAATTCCTCTTCTTTAAAAAAAGGTATAAAAAGCATATGGGAGAGCGCTTGCAACGCTATCTAGTGTGTAAGCACACACTCAGGATTACTGGGCTCCCCAGCCACGTGGTGAGAAGCAATCAATAAAGGATCTTTAATACTTTAATTTTTTCTTGTTCTCTCATTTTTAGTAGGAAAACCAAGGAGCTTTAACATAATTATCCTGGACAAGGTAGTGATGAACTGCCTTCTTGAACCA
Source organism: Chiloscyllium plagiosum (assembly GCF_004010195.1). NCBI lineage: Eukaryota > Metazoa > Chordata > Chondrichthyes > Orectolobiformes > Hemiscylliidae > Chiloscyllium > Chiloscyllium plagiosum. The sequence goes on along the minus strand of NC_057716.1, from coordinate 50,621,248 downwards.
CTGATGTCCTTGGACATGGTGCTGTTGGGGAAGCAGTTCCAGGACTTTGACATAGCAATAGTGAATGAATGGTGATACAATTCCAAGCCGGGACTGTCCGGGGCTTGGAGGGAAGGTGGGGGTGATGTTTCCAAGTATCTGCTGCTCTTATCCTTCTTGGCGGTAGAAGTCACAAATTTGGAAGACACTGTTGAAGGGGATTTGATGAATTGTGACAGTGCATTTTGAAGATGGTACACAATGTTATGACTTTGAGATCAGTAATGAGGGAGTGAATATTGAAGATGATGGATGGGATGTGAATCAAGTGGGCTGCTTTGTCTTGTCTTAAATGGCAGCAAGATCCTTGAGTGTTGCTGCTGCTACACTCATCGAGGCGTCCATCACATTCCTTTCATGCCTTGTAAATGGTGGACAGGTATTTGGAAATAGAAGGTGAATTAATTGCCACAGAATTTCTAGTCTCTGACCTGCTTTTGCAGGCACAACATTTATATGGCTGATTAATTCTGGTTCTGGTCAATAGTGATATCCAGAATTTTGACAGTTGGGGATGCAGAGACAGTAATGCCATTGCAGAGTCTAGATTAGAATGGTGTTGTGGTTCTGTCCGCCGAGCTGGGAATTTGTGTTGCAGACATTTCGTCCCCTGTCTAGGTGACATCCTCAGTGCTTGGGAGCCTCCTGTGAATCGCTTCTGTGATCTTTCCTCCGGCATTTGTAGTGGTTTGAATCTGCCGCTTCCGGTTGTCAGTTCCAGCTGTCCGTTTCAGTGGCCGGTATATTGGGTCCAGATCGATGTGCTTATTGATTGAATCTGTGGATGAGTGCCATGCCTCTAGGAATTCCCTGGCTGTTCTCTGTTTGGTTTGTCCTATAATAGTAGTGTTGGGGACAGTGCTGAGCTGGAAGTTTGGAACTGGGGTGAGGTGGGGGAAGTGGAAATGAGGAAACTGTTGAAGTTCCAAACTTCCAGCTCAGCACTGTCCCTATGATTTGTCCTACCTGTCTAGCTTCTTTTCCACCTATCTACTCCACCCCCCCTTCCCCCTACCTATCACCTTCATCCCCTCCCTCACTCACCTATTGTACTCTATGCTACGTTCTCCCCACCCCCACCCTCCTCTCATTTATCTCTCCACCCTTCAGGCTCTCTGCCTGTATTCCTGATGAAGGGCTTTTGCCCGAAACGTCGATTTTACTGCTCCTCGGATGCTGCCTGAACTGCTGTGCTTTTCCAGCACCATTCTAATCTAGACTCTGGTTTCTAGCATCTGCAGTCATTGTTTTTACCTAGTAATGCCATTGCATTCCCAGTATAATGGTCAGCTTCTCTTCTGTTAGTGATTGTCATTGTTTGGCACTTGTGTGGTGTAAATGTTACTTTCCGGACCAACATGGATGTTGTCCAGGGCATGCTGCATGTAGTATCTGAGGCATCAGCCTAATGAAACCCATAATGCCCAGAGGGGTAAGGCGTGCACTGTTCTTTGGCACTCAGTAGCTGATCAATAAACCTGTCATCTGGAATACACTGTGACTACATGCATGCCCTTGCCTCAGACCCTCCTCCCTATCACTCTCCTATCAATTCTATTCCACCCTCACTCACATTTGGCCAAGATCCTTCACAGATTCTGATAGCCGCATTGCAAGCAACTTCCAGCTGTGTCTCTGTGATGTGGACATCAGTGTAGACCCAATGGCCAATCAGCACCGTCAGCTTTTGGGATTTCCATATTAAGGATCAGAGATTTCAGGGAATGGTTGCTGTGGTCACTAAAGTGATTCTTAATATCCTTCACCAAAGGAAGCAATGTAGAGCTCTCGCTGGCTGTCCATCTGGCAGGCACAATTCCAGACACCTTGATTAAATATCACCCTGAATAATTTACAGTTGCGCCTCGACTTACGAACTTAATCCGTTCCGGGACCCAGTTCGCGAACTGAATCAATTTCTCCCATTGTTCGGATAGCGTAAGAATGCTCGGACGGCTGTTCACAGCATACGCGCCAAAGACGAACTGAATGAGATCACGCGGGGCCCGAGAGCGTTTGCATTCAACAAGCACGTAACAAAGCAGAACAATGAAACCACATGGTTGCACACGGGCTTTTTGCGTTTGTCCCTTCATTCGTACTTTGAATTTCGTACGTAGGTCGAAGCAAAATTTTACGTACAATCCTGTTCGTAAACTGATTTGTTCGTGAATGGGGTCGTTCGTATGTCGAGGCGCTACTGTACTTCCTTTTTGCCTATTATACAGAAAACATTTTTAATTTTATCTCAAAGAATTTGATGAAGTTCAGATGCTTCCACTGATGTAAACTGCACTATCTCAAAGTACCAAGGAAAAGCCAATAGTCAATTCTTCATTGATTTAATGGAGCCAATTCATCTAAGCTACTTCAAATCCAAAAATCAGTAAATAAGCCAGATTTCCATCCAGACCAAACTACAACTTGCTTTTTGGACAAAGCTGGACAAGAAAGCTGGAGCTTAAAAAATCTCAGAACAAAGCACAGAAGCTAGACCACAAAAGCATGTGTGGTGTAAAATGGACAGAGGCAATGTGGAGAGAAAATTAACTGAGTGATGTAAAACAGAAAGTAACGGTCAATGCTTATTTTCAGGCTCGCGGAGGGCATGTAGTGGACTTCCCCAGCAGTTGCACTAAGACAATTGTTCTTTCTGTATGTTAACAATCTGGATCTTGGCGTGCATGGGGACAATTTCCAAGTTTGCAGATGACACTGAGCTTGGAAGAATTGTAAACTGAGAGGAGAACTGTGTGGAACTCTAAAATGATATTGCCAAGTTGGTGCAGTGGGCAGATCGGTGGCAGATGAGCTGCAATACAGAAAAGTGTGAGGTAATGCACAATCTAAATTAGACCAACCTAAGACAACCTAAAGAAAGACAACCTAAATTAGAGCCACAATTCGAAAGAGGGTACAGGAGCAAAGGGACCTGTGTGAATATATGCAGAGATCATTGAAAGTGGTGGGGGAGACAGCAGTAAATAAAACATACCGTGTTGTCACCTTTATTAATCGGGGTATGGAGTACAAGAACAAGGAGGTGATATCGACCTTGCATAAGACACTTATTAGACCTCAGCAGGGGTATTGTGTACAGTTGTGGGTGCCAGATTACAGGAAAGATACAAATGCAGAGGAAAGAGTAAAGAAGCAATTTATTAGAATGAATCCAAGTATGAGAAACTTCAGCTATGAGGATCAACTGAAAAGGGTGGCACTGTTCTTCCTGAAGAGAAGGCAGCTGAAAGATGATCTGATTGAGGTTTTCAAAATCATGTGTGGTTTGAGCAGAGTAGATGATGGGAAGCTATTTCTGCTTGTGAAAGAAACTAGAACAAGATGGCAAAGACTTGCAGTGATGTTCAAACAAAGCAAGGGTGGTGAGAGGAAAAACCTTTCTCACAAGTGCGTTATAAGGGCACGGAATGCACTGTCTGGAAATGTGGTGCATTTGAGGCTTCAAGAGGCACTGTTTTTTGGATAGCAATGCTGTATAGGGATATGGGAAAAACTCAGAAGATTGGAAGTAAATAATAGAGCAGGTGTAAGCAAGATGAGCTGAATGGTCTCCTTCTGGGAATGAAATAATTCTGTGTAAAGCAGTTATTGTATATATAGAAGCATGCCTGATTATGATGTTTTAATAAGGTTTAAGCACTTACGATGCAGTAATGTTGCATTCAAGTATTTTATAAAGATAGTGCCGTACATGGCACAGAAGGGGTTCCTGCAGATCATTAATTACAGGTCTACGAAGCAGAGATGGTTTACTAAAGTTTATACTGCCTATTTGATGTAACAGCACTATACATTTCAAAACTAACAAAATATTAGAGTGCCAACCTAGTTACTGAATATGGACACAAAGGATTAAAATCAGTACTGGGTGCAAATTATAGTTGAGCCATACGAACGCATTAATTCAGAGCAGATTTGATTGTAAACTCAACTCCACACTCCTTCCTAGCCCTGATAACCATGGACTCCATTCTGTGATGGGAGGAAGAGGATCCAGTGGTTGTCATGGTTTATGTAGTTGCCAACAACTTAGGTAGAATGAGGCTGATGAGTTAGGTGCTAAACTAGAAAGCTGAACTTCAAAAGTTATAACCTCTGGATTATTACATGAGCTGTGTGTAAACTGGCTTTTCATACATAAAACTATCAGGTTGAATATGTAGCTCAAAGACAGGTATAAGAAAAGTGGGTTCCAGTTCATTGGCCACTGGCACCAGTATTAGGGAAAACAGTGGCCATCCCTAAATAAGACTGGGTTACCATTCTTGCCCTTACAGCAACTTGGGTCTACCTACAGCACATGGACCGCAGGATGAGAAGTAATATTTTCCCTCAGAAAGTTGTACAACTTTGGAATTCTCTGCCTTAGAAGGTATTGAAGGTGATGTAATCAAATATTTTTAAGATAGAGATGATTGGATTTTTGACAAGCAAGAGAATCAATGATTATCAGGGGTAGATGAGATTATGGAATTAGAAATACAAACAGATCAGCCATGAACTTACTGAATGGCAAAGCAGGCTCAAGCAGTCAAATAACCTACTTCTGCTCCTACTTTATACGTTGGTATGTCTGTATGTCCATTTGGCATGGAGGGTGTTCTTATCTGGGTGTGTCCTACACACACTGCACTAGATTACTCTTGTTTTTTGTCCAGACACACTCTGGTGCCCACCATGCCAAGAGCTAGGGTCCATACTGGGATGGAGAGTGATGTACGAAACAGTAGCATTTAACATAACATTGAACAAGTAACACTTTACTGATAGCAAAACATATTATACTTCACTGAACTGGATTAAATTATATGTTATATTTACAAATGCAGGCTTTTGAAGAGCCTGCCCCCTTTACTATATAAAGAGATAGCTCTTCTGCATTTGGCTGCACTTCAGCCAATGTGACTGATCCGTTTGTTTCAGGGTGGTGCAATTTAGATGACAATCTTCTGGGGCTGTAAGTTCGCTAGGCCAAACTAGCCAGCAAGAGATCTAGAATTTGTCATACTTTCAAGGAAGATCAATCTGGCTGCCTGCTTCTCTCACATGATTTATTTTTGGTCCCAGTGATCCTGGAGAGAAACAATCTACTACATACATTCCATGTCTTGCACGATTAGTTGGAACCACAATATGTCTGTTGTATAATTATTACAAGAAATCTCAATTTAGTACTATTTTACTTTTGTTTCGGATTGTTTGGATCTCATGTTAGGATCCTACTTTATCCTTAAAACACATTGAGGAGGCATTTGGATGCTATTTTCTGCCTGGTGAAACTGGGGTAATCCAGTGCCAACCAAATGGACAATTAAAATAGGCATTATCACTTTAGCTCAGTGTTTATCATGCAGTGCTATCAAAACCCAAGAGTTTCCTGAATATTCCTAAACAATTCTGTGCAATTTTCAGATGACTTGAAAATTGAACTAATGTCCTCAATTTACATTTAATGAAAAATAATAATGTGTCCACTAAATAATGTTTTGCTTCATTTTCCATTTAACAACACAGAGCAGAAGAGATAGTTGGGGTTTCAAAGAACTGCAAAACGTTTTCTCGGGTTCCTTATCCAAACAAGGCTGAAATCCACGGCTCCAACTTGACTATGCACAACCTGAAATAGGTAAAGGCCTGCTAAGAAAAACAAGTGACATGGAAAGGATGATTTTAAAATATTATCAAAGAACAATTGAGGAGTACTGAAATGTCAGTAAGAGGGTGAACTATACAATCACGGCAGCACAGGTTTATTCACAATTGGTGCAGAGTTAGCTGATCTCAGTGAAGGCGTGCAATGGGGCTATGATTAGTTTCAGTTACCCTTGATTAGGAGAGGTAATCAGCCATGGTTCCCAGACTATCCTGAAACCCTTCCAGAACAGGTTGTCATATGAATTTTCCTCAATACATGTTGAATGAAATCTGAACATTTAGCAGTATGCAGTCCTATACTTGAAAACAATCGAGCAATTAAATATGGATGAAGAAAAGTACAAGATCAAGTGTTGTTGTGATGGCTGCCATCTATAGCCAAAGAAATCTGCAGTGTCTTGCCTCCTGCTCCTGTCTCTCCCTCTCCCTCTCTCTCCCACAACACATGCTCCAACCCTGAAAATCCCACATCTCCTTCATTCACCTTTGTTCTTAGATCTCTCAATTACTCTGATCACTTGACATTGTGTCTGCAATACCATCAGTTTCCAATGAGGTTCCAGTGAGGTCGTGGCAACAGTAGCTACCAAACTCTGGTCTCAGTGGGTGAAATCTCCCCCTCATATTTCAATGGTGGGGAAGGCCTAACAAGTGGCCGTTTAAACGCCTAAAGGATACTTGATACAATTGAGGCCTCCCCCATGGAATGGAGGAGCAGTTCTCTACTGCTTCTCCAACTAGTGGGCAACTCTCTATCAGCCTGACAAAATCCCAAAGCTTTTAACACTACATTCTTCTCTTAGTTCTCTCCTGCAAATACTCTCAACCTAGCAAAAATAGGACCACATTATAAACAACATTTCCAAGTCTGATTGCAATAATTATACACATAATACATGCCAACTGTTGAACTTGTTTGTTGTAATGCACAGATCCAGCATGCAATACTGTGCTACAACTCCCTGTCCAGCCTTGGGAGGTATTTTATACAAATGTCTTCAAGTTTGTTTCTGTGCATTTTGTAACTTTCAATGTAGCTTTGATGTCAGAGTTTAAATACTATAATACAATGTCTTTTGCATTACTGTAACTGTCATTTATGGTTATACAGAGTAATGAATCCTGTAAAAAGATTTTAAATTATGCAGTCTTTCATCGATTTAATAGGTTTTGGGGGTAACAACATTTCATCAAATATATAAAATGGGCAGTAGCAGTTTGGCCATTTGTTATATCAAAATGTAATATTGCAAACTTGTTATCTTTGACAGGTGAGTTAGATCATGGACATCTATCAAGTAAATTGAGAGGAAATCTTACTCACTGTGAAATGAAGTGGTTGAATCCTGCGCACCATTTTTCTGGATGTAGTAAAGTAGGTGGAGGGTTTCTGAAAGGCAGAAACAAAATGAGAAGACAAATAATAAAAAAATTGTTTAGGATTAGATCTATTCCTTTATCCATAATTAACTGCTCAATTGTTTTCAAGTATAGAACTGCATACTGCTAAACGTCCAATTTTCATTCAACAAATAATGATGCAAGTCCATGTGAAATGAAAAAGCACTGAAAATCACAATGCCTAACAATTCTACATTTTTAAAGCTGCTGTAATGGTAAAATGTATTAAACAAAAATGTTCAATGTATTTTGTAACATATTAGCAAACTCCAAATTTTAGTACCATGGTTATCGTAAAATAAAAATTGCTGAAGAAAATCAGCAAGTCTGGCAGCATCTGTGGAGTGAAAGCAGAGTTAACATTTTGGGCCCAGTACCCTTCAAACCTGCTCAGTTTCAACATTTTGTAATTTTGCTTCAGACTTCAAGCATCTGGAGTTCTTTGTTTTAATACCTCAGTTATCATGTCAGAAATGTAAAACTAATGATCAATGAGTCTGATAAAATATTCAAATAAACCTCAATGCCACTTGACATTGCCAAAAGACATTATGGAAAATCACCATCATTATTACAGTAATATTTTAAACAGAATGCACAACTTTTAGCATCACATTTTCAAAAAGGCATTGATACATAGTATAACTCAAGCTAGAGTGCACTCAATAATTAAAGCTAGTTCAAAGTTGAATGTTAAGACGACTCAGATTGAATTGATTTTCATTGCAGTTAAAAGAAAAGGTGAGCGTGGCTAATATACTAACAGTGTATGAAGAATGAATCACATAGATGTAATCAGGAATTTTAAATTATGATTAAATGGTGAAGAAATGCAAAATGTACTCTTAAATGAAGCAGGGGAAATATTTGCCATTATTATGTGAAATAAGCTGCTATCAAAATAAGTAAATGTTTAATTCCCTTAATACCAATCTAGATTAATACCTTGTGAAAAATGGAACAGGCAATTATCATGATAAGTGACTAATAAAACACTCAGGGTCATGATGGATTTTATGCTTCTAGGCCCATGGAAACATCAGCTGTGGAAAAAAAGTGTTAAGGGTCAAATAACATAAATCATAGCTTGAAAGTAACATCCTTCAGCTCCAATAAATTACCTTAAGGGATCAGACAGAAATTTCACAGACTGTCATTTACCTGGGGTTCTTTACCTTCCTTAAAATATTACAGTGTACATTTTCTAGTTCTAGCATCTGATGTATTGGGTTGGATTGCTTGAGGACACCAGTAAATGAGCCTACTCAATTTTCTGTTCAATAATTTCAACTGAAGGAAATTTGGGTGGACTCCTTTATGGATGAGTAATCGTTCTAAAACGTGTTGTGAGCAAACAGTCTAATACAACCAAGCATAGGAAGAAGTAAATGTTAGAAAGAACAAACTGTTGTTATGTATTGTACAAGATTTTCTGGAATGAATGTGCATAATGCGGTCAATGATCAGATCTGATTTCAGACTTTTGTTCTTCATCTGTCAACAATGACTATCGGTGAATTATCCAATCCTAAGTACATTTCTTTCATTGGATATCAACTTAAAAGAGAAAGCTAAAAAATTGTGACTAGCAAAGCAGTTCAAATAATGTGTCAGTTGTATAAGTCTTTATTTTCAGAGAATCAGCTCCTATTTGGTGGGATTCCTCCTCATCAAGCTGATATTGCTTAAATTACCAGACTCTGAAATTTCTGGTGGGGTCACCAGTTCCAATTTCACTGGAAATAAAGGTGCCTCCATTTATATTGCCAACAATACTGGAATTTCCAAGCCATGACATTCAGCAAGTAAATGTAAGACTAAATATTTAGTTCAATTAATAGTTTGCATTAGTAACTAAATATAAATTTTACATAAAAGGGCATCAAGTAAAGTCACATTGTCCCAGAAGACTGCTCCTTTATTAAAACAAGACAACTAGTGGTGGTTTAACCTGAGTGTCATCATACCTCAGGCAAGGATGGAGGTTGAGAAGATGAGCCTTTCATGTAATCTCAGTGCGGTTGAACAGTCCTTGTTAGCATTACTCTGCATCATTAACTAGTCGTTCAACCGACTGAGCTAACTGACCCATATAGATGGCTATATTAATGCAGAAATTCAATATTATAATATCAAAACTATTTTGAATATTTATGTATATGAATATATATATTTAATAAATACTTTTATTCCCATACATCTCAACAATTGTGAAAGGAGAGATGAGGGATACAACAGAACAAGTTAATAAAAACAAAAAAAAAGCATTATAAAATCCCCTGAGATTTTGTGAATTTATACAACTTACATTTAGTAATGTAAAACACCCAAAAGATGCTGTACGAGAGTGATATCAACAAAGACATTGAGCTACAAAAGGGGACATTCAAAGCTGTCCAAAAGTCTGATCAAAGAGATAGATTGAAGGAACATTCATATATGATGACTGCCAAATTGAATTTTGTTTTGCTTGCAGCTAAAATAGCAGGTTTATTTTTACCAGGCTACAATGCATCCACAGTAGTGTTGAAATCTATACAAATCTCTCAACTGTGGAAACATTTATAAATTAAGAAAATGGATGGTAGTCTTTGAATTACAGTCTGTAAGTGAGACAGGCTTATTCTGAATATAAACAATCTAGAGTGTGGAAGTGACAGTACCAATTGTGCATATATTATGAACCGTCACAAAATAAAGTCATCTGAAAAACAGGTTAAGAAAACGTCAGAGTGTATTTGGAAACAGCATAGATTCCTATTCATCTAGAAGATGAATCAGAAATTTAATAAACCACAATAGTAAGAATTACAATAGGAAGAATTACAAAAGATAAAAAAAATCACAATGCACTCCTTGTAACATAATACACTACAGGATCACAGAATAGGCATTTCTTACTTATGAATATTTCTGCAAACATACAAACATTCTTCTACCAAAATTTGACCAGAAAAGATATAGAGACCTGTCAGTGATTTGGTGAAATGGAAATTCTTACTCAGACCCCCAGAAAGTAATTCAGTGGTTATTGAAAAACAGGATACAGGAGGTGCCCTACTAGTGGAGGAAGTTTTAACTTGCCTAATCCATGGACTCTGGGTCTGTCTGAATGGAAGCTTGTGCTTGCAATCAGACTATAACCCACCTTAGAATGGCCTGGCCATACACACAGTTCTGGATCAATGGTGCTGGAAGAGCACAGCAGTTCAGGCAGCATCCGAGGAGCTTCATACACACAGTTACAGACTTACTGAAAGGTGGTGTTAGCGAAGAGATTTTTCACTCAACTCAAAATCAACCCACTTTTAAAGTTAATTTTCACTCAATGTATCAGTGGAAGAAATGTTAAGGACCTGTTTGTATTGGTCCAGAGGCACTGTAGAGGTGAACACCATTAGGTGCACACAGAACAGAAAATTGGATCTCCACAGTTTTAAGAAGCATATATGAGGCTCTAAACACAGAGAATGAATTAACAGCACAGAGGTGGAATGAGTGGACAGTGTCAAGTTCCTAGGAGTGGTCATCCACAACTAGCTTTCTTGGACTCTTCATGTGAACGCACTGGTTACAAAGACCAACAATGTCTCTTCTTCCTCAGGCAGCTGAGGAAATTTGGCATGATGGCGAATACCCTTGCCAACCTTTATAGGTGCACCATTGAGAGCATTCTGTCTGGATGTATCATTACTGGTATGGCAACTGTACCACTCAAGATCAGAGACGGTTACAGAGAGTGGTGAACTCGGCCCGGACAATCACAAATGCCAACCACCCATCTATAGAATCCATCTCCCAGGCCCGCTGTAAAGGAAAGGCCGCCAGCATTCTCAAAGATCCATTCCACCCTGGCAATGCTTTTCTAAAACCTCTACCATGGGGGAGAAGGTACAGAAGGCTGAACAAATGCACCAGCCGATTTCGTAACAGTTTCTACCCTACTGTTGTTAGAATACTGAATGGACTCACAAACTCTTAACATTTGCCTGTATCTCTGTTTTAATTTTTACCGCTGTTTACCTATTATTTACTTATCTATGCTACTTAACTATGTGATCTGCCTGTATTGCTCACAAGACAAGGCTTTTCACTGTACCTCAGTACATGAGACAATAAATTCAATGCAATTGAAGTCTAAACATTGTCTTCAAATTAAGCATGATTAGGGACATACTTGGAGTGAGGCATAATGATATAATTCAGTCCCCATTTTAAAGTCATACATCCAATCATTATATCAATGTAAAATTAGATTTCATCCTATTTATTGTGAAATTAAAATATACCACAAAGTGTAAAGTTGAGAAAGAGTCGCTTGAAAGGTTCGTGTTTATCTAAAATTTAAGGTTGAGAAGTTAGAAGATAGAGATCTATCATGCTGCCAGTAGGGAGGATCCAAGTACAAAATGATATATTTTGTTGGACACTTCCCTATATAAATGTGGACGCTGAAATTGCATTGGAAAATGTTCTCAGGAACTATGTAAAGAAACAAGATTGTTAGTATGTTTTTAAAGAATCTCCTGCAGATTTGCACGACATTTTAAAGAGATCCAGCATTAAAGATTTCATTTTGCTTAGACAAAAATGTTTAATGTAATTAAAAAGAAAAATGCTGCAGATGCTGGAAATCTGAATTCAACATAGAACATTATGGAGATACTTCATCTTTTCCCTTTACAGGCAGTGCTTGTGATCAAAGATGACATACTTCCACTTGGATTTAATGGGTTCTGAAATAGCATATAAATCCAATACAAATCTGCAGAGTCTGCAGTGGGGGCAGATGGTGCTTGAAGATTTTGATCTTGTGCTGTTTGAGACCTCCTCAACCAGGGCTCAGTCGTCAATCCGAACATCTTTGAACACATCCCACAGCATGTTACATGTCACAAGCTCAGCAACACTCCAGCCTTCAATGAAGTCCACCAGCCTAAGAACAACAAGGCTGCTTGAGCAGATGGTATCCCTGCTGAGACACTGAAGTGCAGAGACAAAGAGTTCCTAGTGCAGTGACATGCCCTTGTCTGCTTTCTCTGGAAGGAGGAGAGCATCCCAGGAAAGCTCCAAGATACCACAATCGCATTTTCAAAAAAGCCAACTGTGGTAATTACAGAGGAATGTCCCTGCTGTCAACCATTGAAGAAGTCATCTCCAAGATCCTCCTCAACCATGGCTGAGGAACTCTGCCTGGAGTCGCAGTGTGACTTTTGGCCGTGAAGGGGCACAACAGACATGATTTTCACTTCGACCACAAAAAGGCCTTTGACAATATCAATCTGAAAGCATTATGGAGTGTCATTCTCTGCTCTGTTTGTACTATGAAGTCTGTCACCATCCTTCACCTGTTCCACAACGACAAGGAAGTCATGGTAATGACAAATGGCTCCAATTCCGACCCATTCCCCAATTTGGACCAGTGTCAAACAGGGTTGTGTCATCGCCCCAACACTGTTCTCGATCTACCTTCTGCAATGCTTCACCATACCACCATCAAGCTCCCTGCTGGAGAGGAGCAAACTTGCAGAACCAGCAGGAAATTATTCAACCTCTGCCACCTTCAAACCAAACCAAAGTCACCTGAATCAGTGTCATCAAACTGCAATCTCAGAGGATGTACTCCAGACCATTGTCAGCACCTATACAGAGGCATACGAAAGCATGGGTCTCACGCTGAACATTCGCAAGACAAAGGCCATCCACCAATCTGGCCTGGCATCAAGGTCCGCGGGGAGGCCGTAGAGAATGTTGACCACTTCAAATACTTTGGGAATGTGCTGTCATCCAAAGCAGCTATTATTGAAGAGATCCAGTGTGGTAGTGCAGCCTTCAGCCGCCTGAGGAAAAGAATGTTTGAGGACAACTACATCAGGTCCAACATGAAGATCCTGGCTTACAGAGCTGTGGTGGTTCCCAATCTTCTTTATGGCTCTGACACATGGACTGTCCATTGCAGACACCTCAAAGCTCTGGAGCACTACCACCAATGCTGCCTGTGTAACATCCTATGAATCTGCTGGGAAGAAAAATGCACCAACAACAGCATCCTCAAAAAAGCCAATATCCCCAGAATTGAGGCACTGACCACGCTTGATCAGCTACGATGGGCTGGGCACGTCATCTGCATGACCAACACGAGACTCCACAAACAGCTCTACTCCCTAGCTTCCAAACGGCAGGCAAGCCCCAGGTGGACAGACAAAGCACACCAGTGATACCCTCAAGGCCTCACTAGCAGAGTGCGGCATTCCCAAAGATACCTAGGAATCACTGTCCCAAAGTGGAGGAGGAGCATTCAGGAAGGTGTTGAGTACCTCGAGACTTGCAATCGGGACAAAGCAGAAGCCAGGTGAAAACAATGAAACAACCACACCAATGCTCCACCTGCCCATTCCCGTGACCACTTTCTGCTCCAAGTGTAATGGAGCCTATGGTAGCCACTTCGATCTGTACAGCCACCTACAAACTCACTCTCAAGCAGAAGAGAGTCATCCTCATCTGTGAGCACCAACAATGACAAAATGAGTTATGCTGTTTAGAGTTTTGTGCACTCTCTCTGAAGCTTCAACATGATTCTGCATGATTCTAATGATGTCCCTGGATGTGTTGGTGATCCCTTAATCAAGTCTTTACCATTTTCCCCACTGGCATGCCAGGCTCAGTAGTTAGCACTGCTGCCTCATAGTTCATGGGTTCAATTCCATCTTCGTGTGACGGTCTGTGTGGAATTTGCATGTTGTTCCCATGTCTGTGTGGGTTTCCTCCATAAAGTATTTCCATTGTCCTCCTGATGGGCTCCTGTGTAACACAGTTCTGACTAAAAGAGATTCTTTGAGAGTCTGGTGTCAGGCAATTGAACTACTTGTCACACCAAATGGAGCTGAATTTGGTTGATTTAGGCCTCAAGGTTGGGCAAATTAGTCTGGGAGAGGGCACTGCAACGGCACCACCAGTGGTACTTCTCCAGTACTTTGACATCAGGGAAATAGACTTTATGTTTCAGGCAACGATCTTTTGTCCAAGCTTTCAAAGTCACCCCAACCAGTGTCACCGAGCTGCAATCTCAAAGGATACAGACCATTGTCAACATCTTTACAGAAGCAAATGAGAGCACGGGTGTCACCCTGAACATCCGCAAGATGATGGTATTGACTGCAAACATTAACCTATTTTCTTTCTTAATTGCTACAACCAAACCTGCTTTTTTCTTCCAGCATTTTCTGTTTAACATAATAGATATGTCATCAGAAAATAATGGACTTGCTGTTTTAGGCTCTTCCCTGTTTTCTTTTGAAGAGGGGGAGAAGCAGTATGAGAACTACAAACATCACAGACAAATCCTATAACCTATCCAGTGCTTCACAGAGGGAGAGGGTGGTGTAATGATATTATTACCAGGCTAATAATCCAGAACCCCAGGCTTACATTCTGGGATCATGGGTTCAAATTCCACCATGGTAGGTAGTGAAATTTGAACTTAATAAAGTGAATGAAACCACTAAAAAATGGAATGAAACTAGATGGACCACTGCCATTTTAACCTTCACACTTTAAATGACAATGGCAAACTCAGTTCAATGGACTTTGCAAAGCTTTCTTTACGACATCTGGACTAGCAGGAGAGCTGTCTCACAGACTAGCAACATCCTGACATTGTCTTTAAGATATGAGTCTGACTGTCTGACTATCATAAAACCATCACTAACCCTGGATGTCCATCTGACAGGACACTGGCATAAATTGGGAGGGAGTTGCTCTGGAAGTCCTCAACATTAACTCATGATATCAGGTCAATATGAGTCAGAAAACCTCCTGCTAATTACACCCAACAACCATCCTCAGCAGATGAATCAGTCCCCCTCCAGGCTGAACAGAATTGCAGATTCTGTTTTGGGGAATTGAATGTATGTGTATCCCTTTTTAACCAGAAGTGCTGAGTGGATGATGCACCTCTGCATCCTCCTGATGTCCCAGCATTAAGGCTGTCAATCTTCAGCCAGTTCAATTCAGCCAGTCCAACTCTTTCAAACATGTACACAAGCACATGCACTCTGACACTTTCTCTCACACACACATATATAAGCTTATGGGGTGAATTTGCATTCGCAGAAACATTCTATTTTGTTCAAAAACCACAATCTGTAAGCAGTCAGTCAATGTGACATTTTATAAATTCCTACTTTGGAAATACTCAAGGTTGGGATACAGACAGACTCTAACCTCACACCTTTAATGCATTGTCTGAGCTGAGATGTCACCTATTTTGCTATAAAACCTTAAGTTATCTTGGGATTGTGACTTGAAAGAAGTTCTGTGATTTACATATTAATCAATTAAAACTTGCATCCCCATTCTAAGTGATTAAAGACTTAACAGCAATCTAGATTTGTTCAATAAGTCACATCAATTGTATGACACTTTGATCTTTTACTATAAATTCTGTGTCCTATGATCCTTCCCCCACTAGCTACCTCCCCAAGGAGCAGCAGTCCAAAAGCTAGTACATCCAAATAAACCTGTTGGACAATAACCTGATGTTGTTGATTTTTAACTTTTTCCTATCGTGTGGCAATCAGAATTGCACACAATACTCAAATGTGGCCTAATAGCTTAAACAGTTTAGTACAGCTTCAACATGACTTGTCAACTTCTATATTCAAGTGTCCAGTTGACGAAGGCTAGCATGCCATATGCCTTCTGTACCCCGCCTTATTCACTTATGTTGGGATTTTCATGTAGATCTGGACTTGCACCCCCGAGATCCCTCTGTATATCAATGTATACTTCCCTCTCACATTTGACTTGATTGGGCACCACATCTACAAACTGTAGCAATCACCAAACAAAGTAGCAGCAATGCTTCAAGGATGCTTTGTGGTATTACTACTAGACTAGTAATCCAAAGACCAAAGTGTTCTGAGGATCTAGGTTCGAATTCTACTACTACAGATGGTGGAATTTGAACTTAATAGAAAAGAGATCTGGAATTAAAATTCTAATGGTGCTCATGAAACTATTGTTGACAATCATAAAAACCCATCTGGTTCACTGATGGTTTTTGGCCAGGTAACTTCTATCCTTATCCAGTCTGACCTAGACACGATCCCAGACCCGAACAATTGTGTCTGACTCTTAACTGCCCTCTGAAAAGGCTTAGCAAGTTACTCAGTTGTACATCACTCTTAATCCAAGGATAATTTGGGATGGGAAATAAATACTGGCCCAACCAGTGATGCCCACATCCCATGAGTGAATCTTAAAAAAAAATCTATAGAATGCACTGCAAAAATTCACCAAAGTTCTTTAGTCAGTACTTTTCAAACCCAGGACCACCGGCCTTTGGAAGAATAATAGCAGCAGATAGATGGTAACATTACCACCTCCTCTAAGTTCCCTTCCAAGCCACTCAGCATCCTGACTTGGAAATACCATCACAGTCATACATTGTCACTGGATCAAAATCCTGGAATATCCTTTCTAACAGCATTGTGATGTATACTAAATGGACTGCAGCAGTTCAAGAAGGCAGCTTACCATCAACTTCTCAGGATGAACAATGGATGGTCAATAAATGTTGGCCCTGCCAATGATGCCCATATCCCATGAACAAACAAAGTAACAACATAGCTACATGTCTGTGAATCCAGATGCAGCTTTTTTCGGACTACACTCAGCAATATTTCCCTCATAAAGGCTCTCCCACCATGATTTTTGCCTCCCAGGTCCAGCCTACCCCTGCCTGTCCTTCCCCATCTTCCCCTAAATCATTGTGCATATATTTTATTGGTGATTAATCCATTGAGAACAGATCTGATAGACTTTGTACTTCTGAAGATCACCCATCTTCCACTGACACCTACTATGACGTTTAATTTTAATGTCAGCCACCCACTTCTCTTAAATTGGCAGAACACTATGCGGAAGTTGATCGAAGTTTATTTGTAGCACAAGTTTGGGTGATTGAAGAAATATTTATTTGCTTTTGGAGGTGAGTTATTTCCCTTTTAAGAACAAAAAATCAAGAAATTGAAGATACTCTGAATGTTATCAAAATATAGTTTGAGAAGACATTCCATAAAAGAATTGACAGCAAGTTAAATACTCATCAATGTGAATCTTCCATTGTGTTTCTACAGAATCAACTGTGATCGGGAATACTTTCTAAAAGTAGAAGAGCAAGAAAAATTATGGTTCTTCCTGTACAGATGTAAGTTGCAAATGGTGTTCAAGTCAATGACATTGGGATAGTGGCAACTGTGAAATATGTCCATCAGAATCCTTTATTACAAAGTATGTTTTCTGCTATTACATTGACTTTCCCACAAAGGTTGCTAAAATAGATTATTGCTAAGATCACACTTCTTCACAAATGTTGATCATGCAGTCTTGGGGCTCATTCCTTTGGAACCAAAAAGCTAAGTAATCTTTTGCCAGATTACAGGTTCAATTCAAACATCAGTAAAATTGTTCTCCTCAGGATCCTGCAAAACCAGTAGCTTCAGGCATGGCCAACAGTCACATTCCACAGACACAAAATGGTGGCTCGTGTTCTTCAGCTGTTGCATTTTAACATGCCACCTCACCATGCCCATGTCTCATACTACCCCAAAAAGAAAAATGGCATGTCCTCAAACATCCAAATTTGTGCTACAAATATTTCCTCACCAACTTCCTTGCTCTGAATTTATAGTTTTTGCTGTGTTGTGTTATGTCCAAAGGTCAAGATGTCAGAAGATGCTCCAAGGAAGCATTAACTGTTTTCTCCCATAGATGTTGCCAGATCTGCTGAGTTTCTCCAGCAATTGTTGTTTATGTTTCAAATTTCCAGCATTCAAAGTTCTTTGTTTTATTATTGTCAGTTTGCCAGCATGCCTTTAAGAGAGATATTTTTGAAACATCCCTTGATAAAAGAATGTCACTCAAGGATATAAATTTCAGACTCCATTTTATTTGGGTCACTTGAAGCAAAATATGCTAATAGAAATATGGTATTCATTGTAATTGAATAGCTTAATTTTAACCCAGCACCCAGTGTCTGTGAATGTAGTATTTGTGAATATTATTGAGCTGAAATAAACATCAGTTAGGTATTTCAATATCATGATTTCAACATCCAAGTTTATGTTACAAGGGCTAACAAGCATTGAGTCATTAGGTATAAATGCCCTGCAGGAGACACAATGCATATCACACTGTACATTGAAACAAATTGACAATTTCTCATTTTTAATATGGAAGTTTACCAACAAACTTAATTCTGCTACATCCACCAAGAAACATTAAGTTGTAATAATCAACTGAAATAGTCACTACGGTAATAGTATTTGCATGTTTCTAAAAATGCGCTATTTTACTAAGTGGATTGTATAGTGACTTGTATATTGCCTAATCTGAATCAAATATCACAGCTGGCCAAAATGAAATGGGTCCACTTTGCACAAGACCAGTAATGTGGCTTATCAAACAGCATTGGTCCAACATGTGAAGCTAATTAATGTACAGTAATAAATTTATGCAAGAGACAAAATTATTTTAACTCTCCATTTTCTATGTGCCTATTTTAATTCCTCTTCACATCATAAAACATGACAAATATTATACCCTGGAAAGAGTTTATCAAGGGCACAAAAGATATTTTTGTTTCAGCAGATCTCAGTTGAACAGATTGGATCATAAAATCCTGCCACTTTGTTACTAATGATGTGAATAATTTGCTTAAACATCAAACACCTGTTTCAGTATACAGGTCTTGGCATGTTTAAAGAGAAACAGATCTTCCCTTTCTTTAACCATTTATTAGGCGAGTATAATTATTTAAAAGAATGAATTCCAAAATTATACTAACTTAATATTTTTCTGGCTTGTTTTTTTTTTAGATTTAATTAAGTATAATTATAACATGTCTGCCCAGAATAGACTTTTTGAAAAAACATGAAAAATTCATGAATGTGCTGAACCATACTCATTCAGTTATGGTATGAGATACATTTTAAGGCAAATCAATTCATGTTGATTATACTTGTGATATTGTCCTCCCTTTCTGAAATCACTGACTCTTTCTCTGGTTGAAGTCATGTGGGGAATTATACATCACCTAAGGGGCCAATATCTTACAATGAAGGATATCACAGCAAAGTCAGATTTTTGCTGATTATAAATCAAGAACAGCAATTTGGAATGATTTCCAAACTTTAACACTGTATATGAGGTGAGCTAGAGTCCAATCTAGGATTTTCCTTGTTTCTAAAATTCACTAGTAAATATTACCATTACATCATGAAAGGGCCCAGCATGTTATTTTCAGAGTATGAAAAGAGTCATAAACCACAATAAAGTAATTGATAGGACATAATTCTGACATTGATAAGAAAGAGAATAGGATAGCCGTTATTGTCACGTGCATTTGAATGAGTGCAGTGAAAAGTTTGTAATGTCACCTCTCAGTGCCACCTTAGGTACAAAGTACCTAGGTACAGATATTTTAAATGTTGTTACAGAGTAAAAAGAAAGGTTAGCATGGAAACAATTTAAAAAGTCCAGAATGATAATAAAAGTAACCATAACGTACTTTAAGCTCCAGTCCCTCTCCAACATGCATCCGCGCTTACCAGCCGCAGAACACGAGGCCACGCCACCTCCACACGCTAGCCTCTGTCCAGGACTCATTCAGCTGCCATTCACAGAATCAGCCAGTGACTCAGACCCCGTGCTCCACTGCCACTCCATGAATTGGCCTGTGCTTACTCTGCCACATGTCTCAGTCCACAAGCTTTGCTCCCACCCAGGCTCCAGCTGTGACCCATCTCCCTTAACTCCTCTCTCCAGGTAGGGCTGGGCAGTCAAAAGTTGGAAGGTGGGGGGAAGAATAAAAGCTACAAGAAGGGCAGATGCCGGTCTAGTATGAGGCAGTAAAGAAAGTGATCTTAGACACTTCACACGAGAAGTATATTTGATAACCCTTGTACAAATGTAAATAAAGAAATGTTACAGTATCTTAGGAGTCAAAGAACATAACTTACTAATGATGATCAAGCAGCCTCTGGAATAGTGTGTGT
>NC_057716.1:50546484-50600574 GCF_004010195.1 Chiloscyllium plagiosum | reverse complement strand
TATATATATCAATAAGATTTTCTCTCATTTTTCTGCATTCCCATGAGTCCAGGCCCAATCTACTCCATCTCTTCTCGTAACATAGTCCCTGCATGCCCAGGATCAGCTGAGTTCACCTTCCCTGGATTGTCTCCAATGCCAGTACATCTTTTCTTAAATAAGGGACCCAAAACTATTCAATATTACAACTGTGGTCTGACTATTGCCCTGGATAGCTTTTGAAAAATCTACCCATTTCTATACTCCATTCCCTTTGAAGTAAAAGCCAACTTGACTTCTCCATTACCCAGTGAACTTGGATGTTAACTTTGTGATTCATGTATGAAGACTCCCAAAACTCACTATTCTATAGCTTTCTGCAGTCTATCTCCATTTCCAAATGTTTCAAAGCTATTCGGAAATAGAAGCAGCCACTAAACCAACTGGAGTGCTAAATGGACATATCATAAATTTCAAGATAACCTTGACTGACAGGACAAGTGTGGGCCATTATAATGGAGAATTTCAGAAAACGTGTAGGTTTGCTGTTTTTAAGCTTCTGATATATCGATACAGAGTGAAATGATTCCATCAACAATGTTACTTCGGGTAATACAGAAGGAGTCAGTTGGTTCTCGTGACAGCAACAGTCCTCTGTCATTTTAAGCCATTCCTTGCATTTATAAAAACAACACCATTTGATTAAAAGACAAATCAGCACTGATAAGGTCCATAAGGATTAACTGCAGATGCAAGGCCTTCCTAGCAGATAGCAAATTTGCGATGCAAGCAAGCACATAGCAGTACAATGCAACAAACATAATGTTATGCAGACTGTAAGAGAAACAAATATTACATAATTTAGTAAAAAATAGTTTGTTTTCTCTCTAATTTGAAGTCTTCTCTATCTAGTCTTTTCTTTTTCGTTAAGAAAATGAAAAAGTATTGACCAAAACCTGAAGGCACCAAAACTGAGGGTTTGCTAGTAATCACCATCACTACAATTACATGACAAATGGCTGGGTGGCTTTTCATCCATCTCATGCAAATCTAATCTTTAATCCCACATTATTCATACGTAGGTAGTTCAGTTGCAGGGGACCTCATTATTTGAGCATGTACTAACTGCAGATTGCACTCCTCCTATGTCCTCTGTAACCATTAGGTATTCTTTTCTTCTTGCTTTAATTCCATTACAAAACAATCTGCAAATAGATATACATCTGTACAATTAGACAAACCTGTCTTGGATTCATTTTGTCAATGATTTGTGGAACAATCGAATAGGTGAAAGACTGTAAGATCATAAGATATAGGAGCAGAGTTAGGCCATTTGGTCTAAGGAGTCTGCTCTGCCATTCGATCCTGGCTCATATGTTTCTCAACCTCATTTTCCTGCCTTCTCTCCTAATCTTTGATCCCGTTACTGATCAAGAACCTATCTTTCTCTGTCTTAAAGACACCTACTGACTTGGTAATGAGTTCCACAGATTCACCACCATCTGGCGAAAGAATTCCTCCTCATCTCAGTTCTAAAGGGTCATACCATCACTCTGAGGCTGTGTGCTTGGGTCCTAGTCTCTCCTACCAGGGGAAACATCTTCTCCAGGTCCACTCTGTCCAAGCCTCTTAATATTCTATAAGTTTCAATAAGATCTCCCCGCATCCTTCTAAACTCCATCAAGTACAGACACAGAGTCCTCAACTGCTCCTCTCATGACAAGCTCTTCATTCCTGAAATCGCTTCCATGAAACGCTTTTGAATTCCCTCCAAAGTCCGAACATCCTTCCTCAGATACAAAAGCTACACTATTTACCAAAATATGGACAAATGTCAATCTTTCTGATTCCATGGCCCATTTTTAAACATTGCTACTTAAAAGTCGTGAAGTCAGGAATATCAGCAGACACAAAACCACATCCTACCAAATCATTGTACAATGTGTTCCATCAAGAAACAATTCTGTTAGACTCCTGATTAAACCCTTCTTGCTCGAACAAAATGATCAGATTGGATACAAACTCAAAGAAGGAATTGGTGGGGGGGAATTAGCTGTGAAATGTAAAAAGCGTACTTTGTTTTTTTTGAATAATTTCAACATGGATTTGGAAAAAATGCAAAAAGAATTAAAAACTGATTATAATTCAATAAAAAAATTGAACTTCTTAAGTACCAAAACAAAATTCCTATGGAACACATAAAAAAAAATCAAGGCTATTCAATTAAACCTGCTATCATATGAAAAACACTTATCCAAAATGTCTTTGTTTATCAATGATCATTGCACATTTTCTTATTATGGATCTATTTGGGGAAATGCATATAATCCATCTGTAGTATCAGCCCTAATGTTTGCAACTAATTGCCTGGAAATGCAGACCAGATGTGCTAAACTTGGTCTTGCATTTACTTGAGTAGGTTCCTCTTGGGCAATGTTATCTCCATAACATTTGAATTGATGTATTTTTCAAAAAGAAGGAAAAATAAAACTTCTTCTTAAGTTACTAAAAGAAGAATAGTCCTGACAGAAAAAAACCCAGAAAATACTGGGGAAGATACACTTAGACAATTATGATCTAAAAGAGAATTTTATACAGTTTGGCGAATGGAAACATTGAAATATTTTGTTTTATTAGGACACATTTATCCTGCACATTTAGCATAGCACAATCGGAATGCAAAAAAGACACACTGGAGTGTTTAAAATTAGACGAGTGATTATTCCATGGAACACCTCTGTTCAGTCTTTTTGTGACCCCGCGCTTCTAGTCACCTGTAACACTGTACATACAAATAATCCATTAATAAAATGGTAACAAACATGTCTGACAGCAGTTGCAGCAACAGGAAAAGTGAGATCATGGAAAATGTGACTAACAACAGCATGCAAGTAAAATCAAGAAGTTCAATTAGATTCAAGCAGGTGAGGCACCACCACAGCAGAATATGCTTGACTTAAGAGAAAGCCATTAATAACTGTGTGAAATAAAGAATCAATAACCAGGAGCTCAAGCACAGCCATTAACTTGTCATGTTTGAAGCAGAGCTTTAAGATTGGGACTGCTGACTGAGAGGGTGGGTATTGGAAAATTGCTCCTTCTTCAAGTGCAAGAAAAATGTGACAGCTGACATCCCAGCAACTGAGACTATATCTGAATACAGGAGTCTCTTTTCAAGAGCTGGGCTGGGTCAGTGGGCAGGAGCAGCAGACCCATCAACAAAATGCATATGGATACAAATATGCTGGTCAAGAAAGGGATTCCACTCATTAAATGTGTGAAAGAGGTTTCTTCAAATGTTCACAAGTTTTTCTAGCAGCTATCATTATTGTTTAATTCTAAAGCAGCCACAGATGCTGCTTCATCCCGTCAGACTGCCTCCGAGGATGATTGCTGCTCAGCAAAGGATGACTGTAGATACTTCTGCGGAACTCCCCCAACTAAAGCAAAGGAACAATGCACCCGCTGCTATCTCAGCATAACACTGCAGCTTCTCTAATGTTTTTGATCTCACTAGCCTAAACCTGCTACAGATGCTGAGGTGGTGAAGTCTGAAACCAGGCCACCAAGGGCCAAAGCTGCTCATACTCACCTTGAAAGTCCATTTGCAGTCACCCTGGCAAAATACATCAATCTTCTACAAACTATGCTTCACACACTTTACAGGAAAACTACGACAGGCAAACGCAGACTGACAAGAGCAAATGAGGACTGCAGATGTTGGAGAGTCAGAGGCGGAAAGTGTGGCACTCGAAAAGCACAACAGGTCAGGTAGCATCCAAGGAGCAGGAGAGTCGAAGTTTCGGGCATAATCCCGTCATCAGGAATGTGTGGCTGAGGGGAAGGGGGCTGAGAGATAAATAGGAGGGTGGGATGGGGCTGGGTGGGAGGTGGCTGGGTGACAATAGGTGGTTACAGCTGGGGGATGATTATGATAAGTCAGTGCAAGGGTGGAGCGGATAGGTGGGAAGGAAGAGGGACAGGTGGGACAGATCAAGATGATAATTCATAAAATGATTACTTCATGAGTAATGGATGATTTGACTTATGAAGTTACTCTTGGAACAGTTGTTCTTTGTGAGATTCCAATTCAAGAGGATGCCATGATGGACATAGAGGGAAGAAAAGTTGTAAGATTGTGCCAAGTTAGTGCCAGATTTCTCCATGATCATAGACCGTGATCACAGGCTTTGCACGGTGCCAATGCACCAAGTTTTTCATTGTGCATACCATCAGCACATTTCTGGAAATCACCCCACTAAAATGCTCATGAGTCCTCTTCAGCACAGCTCCAGTGACCACACCTTCTAAGAAGCTGGTTGCTTCACTAATACTTTCCTTTACCTTGGCTGCAGGTTATTCCTGGTTATCCAATGTGGTCCTCAAAATCATTTCAAACTTAATGCAAAGTGTAGCTTGAAGACGTATAGCGCACATAAAATGTGAAGCCTTCAGAAATGAAATAACGAGAATCCAGAGACAGTATATTCCTGTTAGGGTGAAAGGAAAGGCTGGTAGGTGTAGGGAATGCTGGATGATGAGAGAAATTGAGGGTTTGGTTAAGAAAAAGAAGGAAACATATGTCAAGTATAGACAGGAGAGATTGAGTGAATCCTTAGACAGTATAAAGGCAGTAGGCATATACTTAAGAGGGAAATCAGAAGGGCAAAATGGGGACATACGATAGCTTTGGTAAATAGCGTCAAGGAGAATCCAAAGGGATTTTATAAATACATTATGGGCAAAAGGATAACTAGGGAGAGAAGAGGGCCTCATAAAGATCAACTAGTGGCTTTTGTGTGGAGCCGGAGGAGATGGGGCAAATACTAAATATGTTGCATCAGTATTTACTGTGGAAAAGGTCATCGAAGATATAGAATGTAGGGAAATAGATGGTGACATGTTGAAAAATGTCCATATTATAGAGGAAGAAGTGCTGGATGTCTTGAAATGCATCAAGGTGGATAAATTCCCAGGCTCTGATCAGGTGTACCTAGAACTCTGTGGGAAGCTAGGGAAGTGATTGCTGGGTCCCTTGTTGAGATATTTGTATCATCGATAGTCACAGGTGAGGTGCCGGAAGACTGGAGGTTGACTAAAGTGGTACCATTATTTAAGAAAGGTGGTAAAGACAAACCAGGGAACTATAGACCGGTGAGCCTGATGTCAGTGGTGGGCAAGTCGTTGGAAGGAATCCTGGGGGACAGGATTTACACATATTTGGAAAGGCAAGGACTGATTAGGGATAGTCAACATGGCTTTGGGTATGGGAATCATGTCTCACAAACTTGATTGCGTCTTTTGCAAAAGTTACAAAGAGGACTGATGAGGGCAGAGTGGTGGACATGATCTATATGGACTTCAGTAAGGCGTTCGACAAGGTTCTGCATGGGAGACTGGTTAGCAAGGTTATATCTCATAGAATGCATGGAGAACTAGCCATTTGGATACAGAACTGCTTCAAAGGTAGAAGACAGGAATCTGGTGGTGGAGGATGGCTTTTCAGACTGGAGGCCTGTGACCAGTGGAGTGCCACAAGGATCGGTGCTGGGTCCACTATTTTTCATCAATTATATAAATGAGCAGAGAAAGTATAGTTTGTAAGTTTGCAGATGATAGTAAAATTGGAGATATAGTAGACAGCGAAGAAGGTTACCTCAAGTTACAATGGGATCTTGATCAGATGGGCCAATGGGCTGAGGAGTGGCAGATGGAGTTTAATTTAGATAAATGTGAGGCGTTGCATTTTGGAAAAGCAAATCTTAGCAGGATTTATACACTTAATGGTAAGGTCCTGAACAAAGATACCTTGGAGTGCAGGTTCATAACTCCTTGAAAGTAGAATCACAGGTAGATACAACTGTGAAGAAGGCATTTGGTATGCTTTCCTTTCTTGGTTAGATCATTGAGTACAGGAGTTGGGAGGTCATGAAGCGGCTATACAGGATATTGGTTAGGCCACTTTTGGAATATTGCGTGCAATTCTGGTCTCTTTCCTATCAGAAGGATATTGTGAAACTTGAAAGGATTCAGAAATGATTTACAAGGATGTTGCATGGGTTGGAGGATTTGTGTTATTGTGAGAGGCTGAATAGGCAGGGGCTGTTTTCCCTGGAGCATTGAAGGCTGAGGGATGACTTCATAGGGGTATATAAAATCATGAGGGGCCTGGATAGGATAATAAGACAAAGTCTTTTGCCTGTGGTCGGGGAGTCCAGAACTAGAGGGCATAGGTTTAGGATGAGATATAAAAGGAACCTAAGGGGCAATCTTTTCACACAGAGGGTGGTGCATGTATGGAATGAGCTGCCAGAGGAAGTGGCGGAGGCTGGTACAATTACAACATTTAAAAGGCAATTGGATGGGTATGTGAATAGGAAGGGATTAGAAGGATGTGGGCCAAGTGCTGGCAAATGGGACGAGATTAGGTTGGAATGTCAGGTCAGCATGGACGAGTTAGACTGAACGGTCTGTTCCTGTGTTGTACATCTCTATGACTATGAATCTAAATACTGTCTATACTTTCTGGTATTTTCAGACACTCCTTAAAACTAATTTCCTTACACAAGCTTTTGTGGCTCAATGCCAAATTTGATGACATGTCTGTGAAGTAGTTTGGGAAATTTGTGTGTGTTAAAGGATAAATTGTGAATTGTTGTTAAAAATGCACTTAGATGAATATATAAAAAAGGATTTCATCCTGAAATCTGAAAGAATATAGTGAATGCTGCTGAGTTGGATTTGGTACTTTTACGACTAAGTTTGTCAATTGAGTTCTGAGAAATCAGCATCAATATTTGTGAAAGTGAAGCACAACTATCACTGTTGAATTCTGTAGTTTTTTTTTTAAGAGATCAAGGGGAAATTCCAACACAGAGGTCAACTTCAGGTCTCACAGCTGCACTGGCAATTTTCCTATCTACAGCAAATTAGTACAAAAACAGAAATTGCTGGAAAATCTTGGAAGAAGGATCACTGGACCCGCAATGACGACTCTGATTTCTCACCCCACATGCTCACCAAAGGAGGAGGAGGAGGTGGCATGCTCGGTGCATCTATTTATCCCCAAAGGAACTATTCATGGTGTTGTCAGGTTTTGCAGAGGGTAGTTTTCCACATAGACAAGACCTTTGATGGGATGCATTGCAGGACTCTCCTGGATCTATCCAGGCATCTGAACATCATTTTCAGAGGCAATGACCAGGAAACATGCACAATTCTGTAGGATCATTTGGCATTGGTCACAGACTACTTATACATTCAGTGAATGGAATCCCTTCCTGTTCATGAAGGCACTTGGCTGATCTGCGTGAGTCTCAGTGATCATATACACATGCAGTCAATTATCTCTTGCATCTTACGATTCATTTGGCTTGACTGGCCTGAATGGTGAGAAACCTGTATTGCCGTGCTCTCTGGTACTCATCAGTCGTCACCAGTTTGTTGCAACGATGGTCTGCTGAATAGAAGATCCCAGAGATGTGTCCGAAGGATCTTTGGAATCATCGTGAGGTATAAAAATTGAGCACAATAGCCACCTTCACCACCAGAGGCAATGGGTGACCACTGTATTCCACTGAACTCAAATTCTTTCACAGCATTCAGCACAGATATGTTAACACCGGGACATACAGTCTTCTGAGGTGCTGGTGCTCCAACATCTCCATCAGGCTAAGCTGCTGAATATCAGCCTTTTCAGCTGGATAGGACCTTCTACAACCATTAACCTGCATTAATACCCATATGGACCCTTCTCAACTACACTGCACCCTCATTACATTGGTGCTTCTCAGGCCATTGAACTTCTGCTTCATGCAGCTGATTCGGCCTCCCTCCTATTTTCTGGCTAAGTGAAGAATCATATCTGGAGTTAGCAAATTCATAAAGATTTGTAGCCTTCAACATTCAATGCCTCTTAATTCCATTGAGCTGTCTGCATGAATAGAAATAGATCTGGGGTCATCCTTCGAACACCACCCTCCAATATAGATTCATTTCTGTAATCCTTCCAAATGTTATATACATATATCCGTGTGCACACAAATATTTTGAGCAAGTGAGCCACTTGCCCCATGCTCCCAACATAAAATCTAAAATTAATTTCAAAATTATTCTCCTTTGCACTCAACTATCTTTTTGCCAGCAGCGCACTTTTTTAAAAACAAAATTGTTTGTAGGATGTGGGCGTCACTGACTAGGCACTCATTTATTGCCCTTCCTTAATTGCCCAGAAGATGATTGAGTCAACTGTATTGCTATGGGTCTGGAGTCCCATGTGGGCTGCACCAGGCAAGAATGGCAGATTTTCTTCCATACAAAACATTAGGGAACCAGACAGATTTTTACAACAACTGGCAACGGTCACTATTAGGCTCGCTTTTAATTCCAAATCTTTCTTGAACACAAATTTAACTAATTGTCAGATAGTCAGATTTAAATCCACATCCCCAGAATATGAGTTAGGGTACTACATCACAAGTTCAGCGACATTATCACGACACCACTGTCTCCCACCTCCAAGATCATCATTATGAGGTCAGTAAAATACCACACAAAAGTTTGAGACAATTATTTTTTATGTGTTAATCCTCTGATTTCATGCCAAACACTTGTGTTTTATGAATTGTCCCAAACGGAGGGTTGCAGAAGAACACAACTTGGCAGGCAATCAAACAAACAATGCCAAATATCAACTTGCCATGGAAAACCCTGAAGAGGTTTGTTATCACAGCTACTGCAGAGAAAAACTGAATATTCATCATACGAGCCAAACTATACTTCTCATTCCTACTCCTGCAATCTCAGGTGCAAACAATTATAATATATCAAAGTAAATGGCACCAGGAATCTGGCCATTATCCTAGTGGTATCAAGATGATTATCCATTACACACATGAGTATTTGAAAGGGAATCAAACTTTAGGATTGTACAATTCCAGACAATTAAAAAACCATAATAATAATATTTTTATTTATTTACCTGACATGGGTCTTGCTGGTAAGGGCATCATTTGTTGCTAATTCTTTGAGATAAGGTCATAATTAGACGATTGGTCTGTCCTCTGGTCCTAGACTATCCCATGAGAGGAAGCATCCTCTCAGAATTTACTCTGTCAAGGCCTTGAACAATCGTACATGTTTCAATGAGATTGGCTCTCATTCTATTAAACTCCAGTGAGTAGAGCCCCAACCTAGTTAACCTTTGCTCATGAGACAATGCCTCCATATGGGGGATCATCTCAGTGAACCTTTTCTGAACTTCCCCCAATGAGGTGGTATCTTTTTTAAAATAAGGGGACCGAATCTGCTCACAATGCTCCAGATGTGATCTCACCATCACCTTGTACAGTTGCAGTAAGACTTCCCTACTCGTATACTCCAAGCTCCTTGACATAAGAGCCTTCCTGATTACCTGCTGCAGTTCTAACTGTCTATATCTTGTGGACAACTACCCCCCAGTTTCTCAGTGCTGCAGTTTTTCTCCTTTTAATAATAGTCTGTTCTTTTGTTCTCCTTTCCAAATAAGCAACTTCACATTTTCCTACATTATACTCAATTTGTCAACATAGTCAACTTAATCTTTCAATATCTCTCTGTAAACTGTTTATATCCCCTTCACTTTATGCCTTTCTGACTATTCCTATGTTACCTGCAAATTTGGCTACAATACATTCACTTTCTTCCTCCTGGTCATGATTAGATTCGATTCCCTACAGTGTGGAAACAGGCCCTTCAGCCCAGCAAGTCAACATTGACCCTCCGAAGAATAATCCACCCAGTCCCATTTCCCTTTGAATAATGCACTAACACTATGGGCAATTTAGCATGGCCAATTTACCTGACCTGCACATCTTTGGACTGTGGGAGGAAACCGGAGAACCCGGAGGAAACCCACGCAGACACGGGGAGAATGTGCACTCCACACAGACAGTCGCCGAGGCTGGAATCGAACCTGGGACCCTGGTGCTGTGAGCTACCGTGCCACCCCATACATTAATATCTACTGATTTCCCCTCTGTCCACCTTGGATGAAGTTTTTCTTGGAAAATCAAGTAAATTAGTCAGACACTATTTTCCTTTCATTAAGCCATGCTGACTCTGCTTGATTACATTATGAATTTCCAAATGTTCTGCAACTCCTTCCTCAATTCATTCCAAATTTTCTTTCCCAACAATACATGTTAAGTTAATCAGTCTATAGTTACCCACTTTTGCCTTCCTCCCTGTTTGAAATGTATGCTACACCGGTAATTCTCATGTTCTTTCAAGGACTTCTGGAACCAATGCACCCACTATCTCTGTAGACAATTCGTTTGGATTCTAAGATGCAAGATTTCAGGACCTGGGGACTTAGCTGCTTTTAGCCCCATTATATTATTTTATGTTACTTCTCTAATAATAATGGTACTTAATTCCTCCCCTGTATTCTTTACCATTAATAGGATGTTTCAAGTATCTTCCACTGTAAAGACTGATGCAGAATATCTGTTTAACTCCTCTGACACATCCTTGTTCTCTGTAATTGTCTCCCCAGATTTATTTTCAAAGAGACTCATATTCACTTTGACCTATCACTTCTTTTTTTATATATTAAAGGAGCTCTTCTAATGTATATTCCTTGCTGGTTGTCCTCGTAGTTTATTCTCTCTTTATTATCTTTTCAGTTCTCTTTTGCTGGATTCTGAATTTATCCCAGTCTTCATGGCTATCACTGACTATTTCTTCCTAACATACTTTTTCCATTCAACTTTACTCTCCTTAAGTTCCTTGGGTAGCCATGGTTGATTTGTCCCTCTCAGAATCTTACAGTGATATGGAGATGATGATAATATGGTGATATTGAGCTACCTTCTTGAACTACTGCAGTCTGTGTAGCAAAGTGTTATTAGAGAAGGAATTCCAGATGTTGGCCCAGTGACAATGAATGGTGCAGGACTTGAAAGACAATTTGCAAGTGGTGATGTTTAAAAAATACCATTATCCTTTCTGGTTATGGGGATTGCAGTTTTGGAGGTTGTTGTTAACAGAAACTCAGAGATTGATGCAATACATCCTGTACATGTTACACACTACTGCTACTGTGTGTTGGTGATGGCGGTTGTGAATGTTGAAAACATTAGATGGAATTTTGGTCGGGTGTGTAACTTTGACTTGGATGATGTTCAACTGTGTATGTGTTTCTGGAGCTGCACTCATCCCGGCAAGTGGAAAACATTCCATCACACTCCTGCCTTTGGATACTATTTGGGGAAGCAGAAGGTGAGTTTTGCCACAGCAAACCCTGACCAGAATTTTCCCATATGGGATGTAAATAGAGGAAGGATAGCAATCAAAATGGCCACTCAGCAGCATGACTGGAAATCCTGTCTGTTCTCTGTTCCCTTCCCAAAAGCAGAAGAAAGTGTGGGCCTTGAATAGCCCTATCCCTATTAACAAACTAAATTACATCATTAAGAGGACTTGTTAAGAGCCTGTGTTCAAAATGTTTTCTGATTTTCAGCCAGGCAGCTAGTGTAAAGCACCTGTCAGTTTCACACCAGCTCCATACGGGGTGGGAGAAAAATTTTTGAAGTTACATAATTTTGTAAGCTTTTGTTTTCAGTTTAGATGCCTGTGGAGATAAGCAGTTCTAGAGTCAAATTTAAAATTTATCAGACTTTTTAAATACTTGAAAGGTTCTTTTAAATTCATTTCAATACATTGAGGTCTTCCCAGTACAAATGAATCTTTGCCACTTATCCATCATGAGATCCAGGCAAATGTATTTGTGACTGATTAAGGGCCTTTTGACCTGCCTGCACCAGAGCCAGCCCAGCTCCACTCTTAGGTCTGGTCTGCCAAAGTAGGCTACAAGCCTAATTAAGGCATGGGGAACCATAAAATTGCACCTCCCACTAGCCTGCCAACAGAATCATAGAGATGTACAGCATGGAAACAGACCCTTCAGTCCAACCCGTCCATGCCAACCAGATATCCCAACCTAATCTAGTCCCACCTGCCAGCACCCGGCCCATATACCTCCAAACCCTTCCTATTCATATACCCATCCAAATGCCTCTTAAATGTTGCAATTGTACCAGTCTCCACCACTTTCTCTGGCAGCTCATTCCATACATGTATTCCCCTCTGTTGCCCCTTCGGTCTCTTTTATATCTTTCCTCTCTCATCCTAAACCTGTGCCCTCTAGTTCTGGACTCCCCCATCCCAGGGAAAAGACTTTGTCTATTTATCCTATCCATGCCCCTCATGATTTTGTAAACCTCTATAAGGTCACCCCTCAACCTCCGACGCTCCAGGGAAAACAGCCCCAGCCTGTTCAGCCTCTCCCTATAGCTCAAATCCTCCAACCCTGGCATCATCCCGCTCAAATCCTCCAACCCTAGCAACATCCTTGTGAATCTTTTCTGAACCCTTTCAAGTTTCACAACATTTTTCCGATAGGAAGGAGACCAGAATTGCACACTATATTCCAACAGTGGTGTAACCAATGACCTGTACAGCCGCAACATGACCTCCCAACTCCTATACTCAATACTCTGACCAATAAAAGAAAGCGTACCAAATGCTTTCTTCACTATCCTATCTACCTGCGACTCCACTTTCAAGGAGCTATGAACCTGCACTCCAAGGTCTCTTTGTTCAGCAACACTCCTGAGGACCTTACCATTAAGTGTATAAGTCCTGCTAAGATTTGCTTTCCCAAAATGCAGCACCTCGCATTTATCTAAATTAAACTCCATCTGCCACTTCTCAGCCCATTGACCCAGCGGATCAAGATCCTGTTGTAATCTGAGATAACCTACTTCGCTGTCCACTACACCTCCAATTTTGGTGTCATCTGCAAACTTACTAACTGTACCTCTTATGCTCGCATCCAAATCATTTATGTAAATAACAAAATGACAAAAAGACAAAAGACCACTCCACTGGTCACAGGTCTCCAGTCTGAAAAACAACCCTCCACCACCACCCTCTGTCTTCTACCTTTGAGCCAGTTCTGTATCCAAATGGCTAGTTCTCCCTAAATTCTGTGAGATCTAACCTTGCTAACCATTCTCCTATGGGGAACCTTGTCGAACGCCTTACTGAAGTCCATATAGATCACACCTACCACTCTGCCCTCATCAATCCTCTTTGTTACTTCTTCAAAAAATTCAATCAAGTTTGTGAGACATGATTTCCCACGCACAAAGCCATGTTGACTATCCCTAATCAGTCCTTGTCTTTCCAAATACATGTACATCCCGTCCCTCATGATACGGTCCAACACCTTGCCCACCACCGATGTCAGGATCACTGATCTATAGTTCTCTGGCTTGTCCTTACCACCCTTCTTAAACAGTGGCACCACGTTAGCCAACTCCAGTCTTCTGGCACCTCACCTGTGACTATCGATGATACAAATAACTCAGCAAGAGGCCTAGCAATCACTTCCCTAGCTTCCCACAGAGTTCGAGAGTAAACCTGATCAGGGCCTGGGGATTTTTCCACCTTCATGTATTTCAAGGCATCCAGCATTTCCTCCTCTGTAATATGGACATTTTGCAAGGTGTCACCATCTATTTCCCTACATTCTATATCTTCTATGTCCTTTTCCACAGTAAATACTGATGCAAAATCCTCATTTAGTATCTCCCCATTTTCTGTGGCTCCACACAAAGGCCATGTTGCTGATCTTTGCGGGGCCCTATTTTCTCCCTAGTTACCCTTTTTTCCTTAATGTATTTGTAAAGACCCTTTGGATTCTCCTTAATTCTACTGAGCAAAGAACTTTGCTCAGGTTTGGTTCTGACTCACAAGTCATACCCCCCACAATAGGGAAGCTGGGGCCCTTGTCTCTGATCTATGCTTACAACCACAGTATTTACTTACCAAACCAGGTAGTTTTCTAGTCAATGACATTGTCAAACTGAGGGAGCCTAATAGTTTGACAGTCAAGAGAATGTTATATTCTCTTTTGGCTGGAATAAAATATATAATACTATTGATGTTTTCAACGTACTTTGCTAATCCCAATGTATATCCCTATGCACTGTTGATCAACTTGTATAAAATCAGTCAAATATTTTCCCAGCTGTTTGCATTGATATGAAGCAGAGGCTGTGTTGAATTATGTTGTTTTGCTTCCCACTTCACTTCTGCTTGTCCTGTCACAATTCTCCACAGAGGATTATTTTTGGCATTCTGAAGTCTTTTACATACACAATCTGATCAAGACAGCTGTCTGCTCTTTAGCATGGTTCAACGCAGTCTTGTCATACTTGAGAATTTCACAGTTGGAAATTCTGTCCTGTACAGTCACGCACATATTTCACCTCAACTATCATAGATGGAGTTGAACAATGAATTTAAGATGGGTAGCCTACAGCAGTCTTATAGCAGGGTCGTGATGACAATAATCCTACACTCTTCCAGGTTCATTATGAACTTGATTCTGCCTGCTTTTCAAAAATGATTTACCTCTTTTTAAAACCAAAATTGATTTTCCAATAAAAAAAAGCTGTCTATCTATAATAGCATAATTTAATAACATGATACTCATCTACTTGAACTAGTTCAGAACATTATCAGTTTTGTATATTACTTTGTTGAAATTATTGCTTGGTTCTGTTACATGAATCCTTTTCAGACCTGGAAGCCAATAATGCATAATTGTAGACTTGGAACTCTCAAACAAGTTCACCAAAAGGTGGATGAGTACCAGGACTTTGCAGCATAAACATGAGAACCTGCGAAAGATTCAGTCCACAATGCATCTCAACGTATAATATTATCTTAGTCCACCGAAACAGCATAAAATAGATTATCATCACTGTGCCTATTTGGCAATTTAATATTTCCAGGATTCAGCAAAGATTTGAGGTCTAACAAAGCAATTAAATACAAAAGTTATACTGCATGGACAACTGTTAAATATGCTCATATGCTTATATCAGTACTCACATATAATGGTATGCACTGAATTAGTAGAAATGTACAGAATGGATATGAATAGGTTACTGGTCCTGAAATTAGGACACTGCAACATATGGTGCAGGAACAGAACGTGGAGGCTGCAAAGAAGCAAACTGCATATCCAACTGACACCAAGATCTGAAGCTAAAGGAGTGAATTTTGTTTAAGGATCTCTGTGTACTTGAGAGTCGAAGGATCATCATCAATATCAGAGTAAAATGTGCTACTAGAGCTCTAGGAGGGTGAACAAACTCAATCAGAGTCAGGATTGAGGGTCTCTGAGGACTGTACACAGCAGCAACACTTGAAGCTGAGAAAAAGTTCCTACTTACTTGAAAGTCATGCTCTTTTTCTGAGAAAATACAACTCTGCACGTGAAACGTAGGAATCAAGGTTTGGAATTAGGTGAATAATGGCCATACAGAGTGCATTCAGTGCCAACAGAATGAATGGGGGGAAACAGTGAGAGATGGGGAACGATTATGGGAACTGAAAACTGGTTAACCTTCTTTTTGCCAATGATCTACTCTAACTCAAAGTATGTTATGATCTTGGACCAATACTGACATCCCTCTGGTCTATGGTGTATTGCGGTTGGATAATATGCAAAATCACCAACTCACTATTACATTCCCATCAAATAGCTATTGTACTTTCAGTAGCCTCTCTCATGTACAAATTAAATATTCATGGTCCTATATGCATTATTACATATGCAGTAGATATTAAGAAACTATATCAAAGAGTTTGTTAAAAAAAACCTGGAACGTTGAGATATTAGATGCATCTTACTAACCAAAATAGCTCACCTAATGAAAGGATTTCTCAGACTAATTCAAGGTATGGCTGAAAATCCATTCAAAGGCACTGGATTTTCATTATGGCCTATAATACAGTACATAAAATATGAAAAGTGACAATGGCATATGTAAAATAAACATTTTTATAGTGTATTGCTAGAAAATAATACTAATCTCACAAATTCATTAGTTATAGAAAATATAAACCTTCACATCAATATTTTCCTGTGAACTGTTAACATTTTTAAAAATAATTCAAGCAGCTGTGAATTTGCTCTCAGGACCAGGGAGCACGTCAGCAGTAACCATAGGAACTCTGCCTTAATAGCTGCTATTGGGCATTCTCTGACATCAGCAGCACAAAATAAAAAAGATCAAAAACCCTCAAGTCGCTAACATAAAACTAGCAAAAGCAAACTAACAATAAAGCAAAACAGGTCACCAAAACATCACAACCACTAAAAGAAATTAAAAAGCATAACCCACCATGCTCATACTGCTTCAGTGCATTTTCTCTAAAGACAACCTATCAAGTATGTATCGTGAAATGATTGCTGGCACTAAACATCTGCAACACAACTTTATGATACCATGATCCTCACTACAAGAAAAAATGAAATTGCTGAATATCTGTTTGACTGGTGTAAGAACTATACATTATTAAAAAGTCATACAATCATTTCCACTTAAGGATTGCGTTCAACTTAAAAGGAACAATCTTTTTGTTTTCCTAAAGCCTTCCCTAACCTTAGGACATCCCAAAGTATTTTACAACAAATGAAATACATCTGCGATGCAATCATAGTTGCTTTGTCAGCAAATAAGATAGCTAATGATTTTCAAATAGCAATGAGATAATGATCAGTTAATCTATGTAGCAATGTTGGTTGTGGTATATGGTCTAGCACATAAGAAGAACTCACCTGTCCTTCAAACAATGCCATGCAATTGCTTCCAATCAGCTGAGAAGTGGACAGGTCCCAATCTTGCTATCTTACTTAACAGATGGCACATCTTAATAGTAGAACAGTCCCTCAGACTGCAATGAAGTATCAGCCAGTGTCAGAACAGATTATGTCCTCAAATCTGGACTGAGATTAAAAACAGCAGTCCTCAGTCTTGGAGGCAAAACTGGTACCACTCAGGTAAAACTGCACCTATTTCTTACATAGCACTTTTTACATTTTGAAAATATAAATAGATTGTTCTCTTCACCATAGCAGCCACAGCATTTACCACATTGATTTCTATATCGGAATGTTCTGAATCAATCCAAAACAAATTCAAAAGTAGTAATTGGAAACATTCATTGTGCTTATGGAGCATGTCATTGTAAATACAGTATTAGATGATCCACTCAAGTTTCATTATTTCAGCAATGAATTTTGCATAAGTCACTTAACATGTGTATTTCAGCATGCAAGAGACATTAAAAAGAACATTTGAGAGAGTAAACAGTAAAATGTTCATTTTTTTATCTCAAAAGCCCATTGTGATAGTTTACACTGTTTCGCACACTTAAGTAATTTGAGATCACTTACTGTTTTAATTGTCCACTGTGGAATAATTTCTTTT
This sequence comes from Chiloscyllium plagiosum, assembly GCF_004010195.1. Classification (NCBI taxonomy): domain Eukaryota; kingdom Metazoa; phylum Chordata; class Chondrichthyes; order Orectolobiformes; family Hemiscylliidae; genus Chiloscyllium; species Chiloscyllium plagiosum. Next base: position 50,583,265 of record NC_057716.1, on the reverse strand, counting down.
TTTGTCTCTGATTTCAAGTCACATATGGTCGGGGACACACAAGGACCTGTCTTCATAAAATTCTCTAAATCAGACTTTAAGTCACATTTTATAAAATTCTTCAGAAACGACTTGAGCTGATAAACATGATATTTAATATATATTTATCCATCTCAACTCTAAACTCAAATAATACATCTCAACTGACATCATGAAGTGAACACAATATATTTGATTTTAAATATATACAATTGAATTCAAGTTGGCTTGTTGACAAGATAAAAACTTCATCTAATTTTAATTATGATAGGACAAAGCAGTTTTAGCAATTGATAAAATATTCAGTGGAAATCTTGGAATATAACATTTTGTTGTATGTTATCTCAGTTAATACGTCAGTGAGAATGTTGCCATATATTAATATTATTAAGTATTTCCATGTTTAGCATGCACAAATCTCTAGTGAAAGGAGTGACAGAGTTGGAAAAAGATGCTTGCAAATTCCATTGTGCAGAGTACATTAAGTATTTAATTGATCAATATTCGCACATGCATCATGAAAAGCTATGAATGCTCAGGGTACTTGTTTCTACTTTAGGGTATACTCTGATACTTACCTACAATGCTAGAGGAATTCACCATGCACTACACAACATTATTTCTGTTTTTGTCTTCCATTATGTTGCACTATTTAAATTGCACAGACAAGTTGGTTAAATAATTTGCATCAGACTTCACAGTAGAAGACACTACTAACAGTCCAAAATGATTAAATAACCAAGGGAAAAAAGGAGAGGAAATAAACACAATAAATATCCCTAGAGAAAAGATTAAAAATCACACAACACCAGATTATAGTCCAACAGGTTTAATTGGAAGCACACTAGCTTTCAGAGCGTCGCTCCTTCATCAGGTGGTAGTGGAGGACTCAATCCTAACACACAGAATTTATACCAAAAATTTACAGTGTGATGTAACTGAAATTATACATTGAAAAATTGATTGTCTGTTAAGACTTTCATCTGTTAGAATACCATGATAGTTTCACTTCTTTCATGTGTAAATCACAAAACGTTTTTTTAAAAAAGTTGCATTCTCAGGTTAGTTGTTAACAATGGTGATGGCTAGACAATATGTTGAAAGTGTTAGCCCCCTGTGTTCTTTGTCTATGCCATGATGTTTAGATTGATTCTAATCTAAAAAGTGAGATAACAGAGTTTTACATGAATTCATGCAGTTTTTGAGCTCAGAGTTCTACATGAATGCTTGCAGTTTTTCAGCAAAGTACAATGTAAACCTGCAAGTACAAATTCACCCCACAAAATATATTTGTGCATGTGGGTCTTTGTCTGCGTGTGTGTATGTCTGTCTGTCTGGGTTGGGGGTTGTGAGTGTGAGAAAGTGTATGTGTGTGTGTGTAGTGAGTGCAGAGTGTCTTAAGTCTGTGAGGGGATGCATGTGTGAGTGTGGGAGTGTGTGTGTCTGTAAGGGTGTGTGTGGGTGTCTGTGTGTGCATCTGTGTATGTGTGTATAGGAGTGCCTGTGTGTGTGTGAGAATGTGTGTGTGTAGGAGTATCTGTGTGTGTGTATAGTGCAATGGTAGTCACCTGTAATGTGACATGAACCCAAGGTCCCGGTTGAGACCCTCCCTATGGGTACTGAACTTAACTAAGATGATAGTGAAACTAACATAGAAAGGTAACTTATAGGCCAGTCAGCTGAATGTCTTTTATGAGGAAAATAACACCTCTGCTTCTTTGTCTTATGGTCTCAAACTCTGCAGAAATCTTGCAGGTAGTACCATACTTGTCAATAAAAATTTTATAGGAATATAAAGTAGCATGAAGATATGCAATTCTAAATAGGAATTGTTGGGCTACTGCATCTAATTTGCTTAAGGAGATCCCTGATACACTCCACTGCTTTTATAATGAAATCTTGCTCGTCGTTACAAAATGTCACTACATTAGGAACTGGTTGATTGAACATTACCAACTGACAATTTGATGGCTTAAAGAAGACAAGAAAAATGTTCCAGTGCTGAAGCAAGTTACGTAACTGCTTAGGATTTCAAAATTGCAACTGTTTCTTCGAGCTGATTTGGGATAGGTGATGATATTAGAGTCATAGAGATGTACAATATGGAAACAGACCCTTCGGTCCAACTCGTCCAAGCCAACCAGATATCCCAACCTAATCTAGTCCCATTTGCCAGCACCCGGCCCATATCTCTCCAAATCCTTCTTATTCATATACCCATCCAGATCCCTTTTAAATGTTGCAAATGTACTAGCCTCCACCACTTCCTCTGATGGTTTATTCCGGACACGCACCACCTCTGCATCTAAACATTGCCCCTTGGGTCCTTTTATATCTGTCCCCTTGCACCCTAAACCTATGCCCTCTAGTTCCAGACTCCCCAACTCCAGGGAAAATACTTTATCTATTTACCCTATCCATGCCCCTCACGATTTTTTAAACCTCTAAGAGGTCACCCCTCAGCCTCTGATGCTCCAGGGAAAACAGCCCCAGCCTATTCAGCCTCTCCCTACAGCTCAAATCCTCCAACCCTGGCAACATCCTTGTAAATCTTTTCTGAACCCTTTCAGGTTTCACAACATCCTTATTCCAAAAGTGGCCCAACTAAGATCCCATACAACTGCAACATGACCTTCCAATTCCTGTACTCAATACTCTGACCAATAAAGAAAAGTTTACAAAGCACCCCCTTCACCATCCTATCTACCCGTGACTCTACTTTCAAGGAGTTATGAACCTGCACTCTAAAGTCTCTTTGTTCAGCAACACTCCCGAGGACCTTACCATTAAGTGTTTAAGTCCTGCTAAGATTTGCTTTTCCAAAACACAGCACCTTGCATTTACCTAAGTTAAACTCCATTTGCCACTTCTCAGCCCATTGGCCCATCTGGTCAAGATCCTGTTGTAATCTGAGGTAACCCTCTTTGCTGTCCACTACATCTCCAATTATGGTATCATCTGCAAACTTACTAACTATACCTCCTATATTCATATCCAAATCATTTGTATAAATGATGAAAAGTAGTGAACCCAGCATTGTGGCACTCCACTGGTCACAGGCCTCTAGTCTGAAAAGCAACACTCCACCACCATCCTCTGTCTTCTACCTTTGAGCCAGTTCTATATCCAAATGGCTAGTTCTCCCTGTATTCCATGAGATCTAACCTTGTTAACCATCTCCGATGGGGAACTTTGTCAAACATCTTACTGAGTCCACACATCCACCACATTGCCCTCATCAATCCTCCCTGTTACTTCTTTAAAAAAACTCATAAGACATGATTTCCCACGCACAAAACCATGTAGACTATCCCTAATCAGTCTTTGTCTTTCCAAATACATGTACATCTTACCCCTCCAGAATCCCTCCAACAACTTGCCCACCACCAATGTCAGGCTCACTGATATGTAGTTGCCTGGCTTGTCTTTACCATCTTTCTTAAATAGTGGCAACACGTTAGCCAACCTCCAGTCTTTTGGCACTTCACCTGTGACTAGCGAGAATACAAATATTTCAGCAAGGGGCCCAGCAATCACTTCCCTAGCTTCCCACAGAGGTTTAGGGTACACCTGATCAGGTCCTGGGGATTTATCCACTTTTATGCATTTCAAGACATCCAGCACCTCCTCCTCTGTAATATGGATATTTTTCAAGATATCACCATGTACTTCCCAACATTATATATCTTCCATGTCCATTTCCACAGTAAACACTGATGCAAAGTACTCATTTAGTATCTGCCCCATCTCCTGCAGCTCCACACAAAGGCCACCTTGCTGATGTTTGAGGGACCCTATTCTCTTCCTAGTTACCTTTTTGTCCTTATTGAATTTGTAAAAACCCTTTGGATTCTCCTTAACCCTATTTGCCAAAGCTATCTCATGTCCCCTTTTTGCCCTCCTGATTTCCCTTTTAAATATACTCCTTATACCCTTTTTTTTAAGATTATGTTAGATTTTCTATAGTGTCCAACAAGTCCACACTGACCATCCGAAGAATAACCCACACAGACCCATTTTCTTCAGACTAATGCATCTAACACTATGGGCAATTTAGCATGGCCAATTCACCTAACCTGCACATCTTTGGGCTGTGGAAGAAACAGGATCACCTGCAGGAAACCTACGCAGACATGGAGACAACGTGCAAACTCTACACAGACAGTTGCCTGAGGCTAGAATCAAACCCGGGTCCCTGGTGCAGTGAAGCAGCAGTGCTCACCACCATGTCACCGCTCTTCTAAGGATTCACTCGATCTATCCTGCCTATACCTGACATATGTTTCCTTCTTTTTCTTAACCAAAATCTCAATTTCTGTAGTCATCCAGCATTCCCTATACCTACCAGCCTTGCCTTTCACCCTAACAAGAATATACTTTCTCTGGACTCTCGTTATCTAATTTCTGAAGGCTTCCCCTTTTCCAGCCGTCCCTATACCTGCGCACATCTGCCTCCAATCAGTTTTCGAGAGTTCTTTCCTAATACCGTCAAAATTAGCTTTTCCCCAATTTAGAACTTCAACTTTTAGATCTGGTCTATCCTTTTCCATCACTATTTTAAAACTAGTAGAATTATGGTCACTGGCCTCAAAGTGCTCTCCCACTGACACCTGCCCTGCTTTACTTCCCAAGAGTAGGTCAAGTTTCGCACCTTCTCTAGCACGTACATCCACATACTGAATCAGAAAATTTTCTTGTACACACTTAACAAGTTCCTCTCCATCTAAACTCTTAACACTATGGCAGTCCCAGTCTATGTTTGGAAAATTAAAATCCCCCTCATAAAAATCCCCCATAACCACACAATTATTCTGACCAATAACTAAAATCTCCTTACAACTTTTTTTCTCAATTTCCTGCTGACTATTAGGGGGTCAATTATATCCCATTAAGGTGATTATCCCTTTCTTATTTCTCAGTTCCACCTAAATAACTTCCCTGAATGTATTTCTGGGAATATCCTCCCTCAGTTCAGCTGTAATGGTATCCCTTATCAAAAATGCTATTCCCCCTCTTCACTTGTCCCCCTTTCTATCGTTCCTGGAGCATTTGTATCCTGGAATATTCAGCTGCCAGTCCTATCCATCCCTGAGCCACATCCCAGTCCCATGTTCCTAACCATGCCCTGAGTTCATCTGCCTTCCCTGTTGGGCCCCTTGCATTGAAGTAAATACAGTTTAATCTATCAGTCCTATCTTGTTCTCTGCTTTGTCTCTTCCTGCCCTGACTGTTTGACTCGCTTCTTTTCTCAATTGTACCAGTCTCAGATTGATCTCTTTACTCACTATCTCCCTGAGTCCCCCCACCCCTCCCCCGACCTTACTAGTTTAAATCCTCCCAAGCAGCTCCAGCAAGTCTCCCTGCAGTATAATAGTCCTTTTCCAATTCAGGTGCAATACATCCTTCTAGTACAGGTCACTTCTACCCCAGAAGAGATTCCAATGATCCAAAAATGTGAACCCTTCTGCCATGCACCAGCTCCCCAGCCATGCATTCATCTGCTCTATCCTCCTGTTCCTACCCTCACTAGCTCGTAGCACCAGGAATAAACCAAATATTATTACCCTCGAGGATCTCCTTTTTAAATTCCTGCCTAACTTTCTATATTCTCCCTTCAGAATATCATCCTTTTCCCTTTCTATGGCATTAGTTCCAATGTGTACAATGACCTCCTCCTGGACTCTCTCCCTTTGAGAACATTCCGGCCCCTCTCTGAGACCTCCTTGATCCTGGCACCTGGGAAGCAACACACCATTCTGATTTTTCACTACTGGCTGCAGAAACGGCTGCAGAGTCCCCTAACACAATCAATCACTTGGAACTTGACGTACTGCACATTACATTACAGCTTGTCTTTTGATACCAAAAACTTGGCTGTTCATGCTACATTCCCCTGAGAGTCCATCACATCCTATATTTTCCAAAACAACATACTTGTTTGAAATGGGGATAGCCACAGAAGGCACGTGTACTAGCCTCTCCTACCTGTCCTGGAGTTACCCATCTATCTGACTGTATCTGCAGCTTTTCTCAATTCCTATAACTGCCATCCATCACATTCCCTTGCTCTTGTAAATTCCTCATTGCCCCTAACAGTCGCTCCAACTGATCCATTCGATCTGATAGAAATCGCAACCAAAAACATTTATTGCAGATATAATCCTCAGTTACACAGTAAACTCTTTCTGAACTCCCACATCCAAAGAACAGTATTTCACTCTACTAAAGGCCATTTTTACTCCTTCATGATCTACAGGCACATAAATTGGCACCTTCTTATTGCTCTAAAACACTGCTCCAGGCTAATTTAATAATTATGGCTTATATTTTTAAAATTTAATCAAGAGACAGATCTCAATAAAACATATAATTGAGAAAGAACCATTCTATTCACTATTGTAGATTTACAGCAAGGCCACACAAAATTATGCACGTATCTGTTTCTGTGTTGTGACCTCTCCCAAACAGGTTCCTCCAAGATCATTTGTGAATTTCGCTGTTTGTTACTTTTCCTAGATGCACTCCGACGTCCTGAGATACATGAATTCAAACAGCAAAGTCAGTAACTGCACAGATTCACCGTTGCATCAGTTTTCTTTTTCTGTCACTCTCCTTCACTGACCATGTGCTGCCTTTTGTCTGTCCTTCTCCTTTTTAAAAGTGCCGTTGTTTAGACTTCTTTTCTCCAAAGTTCCAAACAATGCAACAGCATATAAAACAGTAATTGCTGCTCCTGCAATTCAAGGAAATCATCTCCAACACCTAAAATACCTCAAAAAAGGAGCAGATCTTACAGACACAAATTTCTCCCATCCTCCATCTTGGATTACCCAGAATACGTTTTTGCTCCCAATAAGATTCCTGAAGAAGGGCTTATGCCCGAAACGTCGATTCTCCTGTTCCTCGGATGCTGCCTGGCCTGCTGTGTTTTTCCAGCATCACATTTTTCAACTCTGCTCCCCTTAAGATTCATGATATGGACAATGAAATAGTTACTAAGTATAAGTACTTAGGTATTAAAGTAGATGACAAGTTGAAATTTAGGGAGCAGGAGACTGGCATTGTGGCCAAGGGACATACATGAATAAACTAACTCAGAAAAGCAAAATCCTTGAGTTGATTCAGGAATCACGAAACAGTGGCTGGTGTGTTGACAGTACTGTTTGTCCTGTTGCTGTGGTTTTTGGAAAGTTGTCTCTTTAAGGCTCTAAGAGACTCCTGGATCAGATAGGAAGGGTACTGTTTTTGATGAGTAGATCTTTCTTAGTGAAATTTTCTCTCAAAGGGTCTTGACTAAAATCATGAATAATGAGAATTGCCCTTTGTCTCATTATCACTGTTGGATGCATTCAGAGAAAAAGTTGCAATCCCAGTGAGATAGGATGAATCAGCTCTTGAAACTGTTTGCACCCTTCTCTATGAGAACTTATAATAGCAGTTCGATGAATGGCTTAAGATACGCGCTCAGGGTGGCACTCCCTGGCTGACTATTTTAATGCATTTTAATTAAATTAGACCTTTAACTTTTTTTGCTGTACTTTCCACTTACTTGCCATTGTGCTCACAGGTAGTAAATGTTGGGAGTTACCATCTGGCCTAACTGCCACCTTCCCACCAACTCCTGACCAATCTCATATTTTATGGAGGGGTCTAGTGGAGGTCAGGATGCCTGGTTGCTCTATTAATGGCCATGTATGAGTCTCATCTCACTCTCAACACTACTTTATCCATTGCATGCGTAAGCCCACAGTAAGGAGGTAGCCCAGTGACTTTTTCAAGCTGAGTTTAAGTCAGGCAAGGAGGCACATCCCATTTTCCGGGTCCAGTGCCCATTATTCCTCTTCATCTTCCCCAAGATCTTGCAAAACAGGCTCCTAAATGCTCACTGGGGCATGCTATTTATGACCTATTCATATCTCAGTTCTACCTTCAGTCCAGCCTCCATAGCATCTTATATTTGGGGGAACTATCGTAGCTCAGTATCACAATAAGCCACTGCTTGAACCAGACACAGCTGAGACTACACAGCTTTAAGATAATCTGAGCAATTGTAGCTCTCTCGGGCAGAACATCCTCCACAGCAGTTTACAAAGGGGATGGGGGAGTGTCAAAGTCTTTCCCTGAGCAAATTAATGCCCTGTCAATTGTAAAGTAGCTGTAGGGCAGCTGGCTATTTAGTTCAGAGGGCATTCTACAAAGCGCTCCTTATAATTCAACCTGTGAAATGTTTACATCACAGAAGGAGGTCATTCATCCCTTTGTGTACAAATTGGCTGTCTGCAAGAGTGACCCACTCCTTCCCAGTGTCATGGCTTCACCCTGCAAACAGTTTTTTGTAATATGTGAAGGTACAGTATTGATTCAATTTTCAGCAATAATATGTCAGTATTTGGACTATCTACTTACATCACTGTGAATGTCTGAAGTCTGTTGATGGAGGCAGAAACCATAGGCTTTTTTCATCATTAAGAAAAGTTGAATAGAGTAAATAAAAAGTAACTATTTAAATGCATGAAGGGTTTTGCAAACTGGTCAGCTTAGATTCAAGGCAATTGGCAAAAAAAAAGACTGGATATTTTACAATAAAGAGACAAGGTTTTGGAATGCATTGTTCAACAGGGTGGGAGTCGGAAACTAAACACTAGCTGTTAATTAAGGATTGGATACATTGTTCAGGGGGAAAAGAAAAAAATCTGTGTATAGCAGGCCTGCCTCTGAAACAGAGGGTTTTTGGAGCAAAGTCTTGAGCATAAAATCCACAAGCAAACCCTTTTAATGGGTGCTCTTGTGGTGCAGTATGCTGTCCCTACCTCTCAGCAAAGAGGTCAGGGTTCATGTCCCACCTGTTCTAGAGGGATATCATAACATCTTTGAACAGGTTGATTAAGAAATGATCTACAAGGAAAAAACCAGGTAGACAAACTAATTAGATTTCTTTATGGAAGAGCCAGCAAAAATTTACATTTATGAAATGGCCTCCTGCTATACTGTTCAATTCTATAAAAACAGAACTCCGTACATTCCAATCGTAACTTTTTTTGATGAGATGACTAATATATTAATAATTTGTTGAAAAGGATGGATTATTATATGAAACTTATGCTATCCCAGTTAACACTAAATAATGCCTCAAACATAACATTCAAGCCATTCGGTGTCCATTAAATGACAAAATTCTATTATCTGGGAAAAAAATTCATGACCTGCCCAGGATTATCTACTCTAAATTCAGCACTGAGCAAATTATATAGGCAAGTGCCATTCATATTATCTAGTGATTTAACTTTTCATATGAAATATTTTATAAGTTGACAGCCAAAATACCATAGGATAAAGAGACAATGCCAAACTCAAACAAAGAAAAAAAAAGTCTTTTCATAACCACCAGACATCTCAGTTAACTAGATATAGATGTCTCAACATTTCTGCAGAACTGATCCTGGTCTACTCCAGTAAGGACTAGGATTCCCTCCTCAAAGTGGGTAGGGTGCCTAATGTTTGGCACCTTCCACCTGTCCAGGACCTTTCTGCCTTACCATGTTCTGTGCACGCCTGCAATGAAAGAACAGAAGTGATTGATTGAGATGAAAGTGAGTGGTATGGTTGATAGTACTGATGCAGGTGATCAAAAGGTGGTGAAGTGTCCTGGGCAAGTGAGTAGACAGAGCACAGGATAGATAGTGGTTTGGAAGGTTAAAAAGTAATGAGAGCAAGCAAGGGAAGATGTTGCAGGCAATACAGATAGTGATACAGGATGTCCCTTGATGGGAGATGCGTGCAGTAGCAGTGATAGAGTGAGTGTGAAGTGGCAGACAAAACAAAAGTGGCACTTATCCTAGCAGAATGGAGAAGTTTATTGACCTTCTTCTTACACTGCTGGCCATTTCTCCACACCATGAAGACCGCAGTGGCATCTCAGACAAGGTTGCCAGGGTCTGATTCAGGACCTTTTCTGCTGGTCCTCTAGGAAGAGGACGCCCCATCCTCCGGATCATCCACCAGGACTCTATTGGAGAATTGTGATGCCATCTTCCTTTTTGCTCACATCCTCTGACTGAATATCCATCACTGAACAGGACAATGTTGGGATGTCAGTATTTATCCTGGTGTACAGCAGCCTTTTAAATATAGTGTGAGCACCAGGAATGCTGGACTTTAGACAGATCCCCTGAATGGCAAGTTCTTCTGGGAATGGCGCCATGGTACGAAGGGGCAAAAATCAGATCAAAGGAGTAGCATAGGGGAGGAGTGCATTGTTGATGACGTGAGTTTGGTAAGATATGGTGAAAAATCTTGCTCGACCTCGCAGCATTAAAAGCCTCCAAAACACATGCCAACAAATGTAAGTTTTTGCTCATATTTATGTAATGTCAAACTCAATCTGTTACCTTAATATGAAGATGTTAATGTGAAATGTTAATTAACACGTAGCAAGAGTTTTGGATCTTAAGCAACTCACTTTATATGACAAAATGGATCCCTTTCAGCAGTTCGGTATTCAGTTGTTGCCTTAATTAATTTACGGGGCCAGGTGGCTATTGGGTAATAGAGATGTGGACACTCAAAATCAAAGGGGCACGTTACAATCAGGGTAGTGACATTCGTGTTTACTTAATGGCTTTGAGAGCCACGTGTCCCTTCACACAAATGCACCTTGCAGATTAGGTACCCTTCACACAAATGCACCTTGCAGACTACAGACAGACATTGCACATTCTTAGTTTGGGCAAGTGAGGGTTTAAACTGGATTGGCATGGGGAGTGGAATGCTCAACAGCAGGGAGGCAAAGGTGAGGCTCGAAGGAGATACAGTAATCAGAAATAGTAAGTTGAAGATACAGGTCAGGCTGGAACACGAAAGGGGGCAAGGAACGTCTGTTGGATTAAACTGCATTTATTTCAAGGCAAGAGGGCTGAGAGGTAAGGCCAATGAACTCAAGGCGCGGATAGGTACATGGGACTTGGACATTATGGCCATTACAGAAACATGGCTAAGGAAGGGACAGGACTGGAAGGTTAATGTGCCAGGGCACAGGTGCTTTAGGCAGGACAGAGGTGTTGGAAGGAGGGGAGGGAGAGTTTAATTTTTGATTAAGACAAGTATCACAGCAGTAGTCAGAGATTAAATAACTGAAGGATCATCCAGTGAGGCTTTGTGGGTGGAGCTAAGAGATAAGATGGGGATAGTAATGTTATTGGGTTTGTACTACAGCCCCCAAGTAGTCAATGGGAATTAGAGGAACACATATGCAAAGAGATAGGAGAGACTTGCAGGAGCATTGGGTTTGTCATTGTAGGGGATTTTAATTTTCCTAACATAGTCTGGGACTGCAAGAGCATGAAGGGCTTAGATGGGGTGAAATTTATTAAGTGCACTCAGGAAAGTTTCCTCAAGCAGTATATAAAGGGTACAACTCAGGAAAGTGTAAAACTCGACTTACATTTGGGAAAAAGGGCAGGACAGGTGATGGAGGTGACAGTGGGGGAGCAATTTGGGACCAGTGACCATAGTTCTATTAATTTTAAAATAGTGATGGAGAGGGACAAAACTGGTTCACAGGTTCAAGTTCTGAACTGGGGGAAGGCGAATTTTGATGGAATTAGACAGGAGCTTGCAGGAGTTGATTGGATTAGTTTGTTTGCAGGCAAAGGGACCTCTGGCAAGTGGGAGGCCTTTAAAAGTGAGATAGCTGGAGTTCAAGGTCTATATGTTCCTGTGAGGGTGAAGAGCAAGGTTGGCAGGAATAGGGAATCCTGGATGACAAGAGATATTGAGGCTTTGACCAGAACAAAGAAGGAGGCATGACTCAGGTACAGGCAGCTAGGATCAAGGGAGTCCCTGGGGTATACAGGGAATACAGGAGCTTACTGAAGAAGGAAATCAGGAAGGTGAAAATGGGGCTCAAGATAGCCTTGGCTGAGAAGATTAGGGTGAATCCAAAGAGATTGTTTAAGTATATTAAAGGAAAAAGAATAACTAGAGAGAAAATAGGGACCCTCAAAGACCAAAGTAGACATGTATGTGTAGAACCACAGGAGAGGTTTTCAACAAATATTTCTCCTGTGTTTCCCCTGGAGAAAGACATGAAGACTTGGGAACTTAGTGGGGATACCTTGGGGACAGTCCATATCACAGTAGAGGAGACATTGAATGTATTAGAATGTATGAAGGTGGATAGATCCACTGGTCCTGACCAGATACTTCCAAGAACACTGCAGATTGCGGGGGGGCATGGCTGAGATGTTTGCATCATCATTAGCCACAGGTGAGGTCCCGGAAGACTGGAGGGCATTATTCAAGAAGGGCTGCAAAAAGTGTAGGAACCATAGACCAGTAAGCCTAACGTGTGTAAGTTACTTGAGAACAATCTGAGGATAAAATATGCATGCATTTGGAAAGACAGGGTGCTATGAGCTAGTGTGGGTAGGAATAGGAGGATAGAACAGATAAATGTGTGGCTGAGGAGCTGGTGCAGGGGAGAAGGGTTCACATGTTTCGATCATTGGAATCTCTTCTGGGGTAGAAGTGACCTGCACAAGAAGGATAGATTGCACCTGAATTGGAAGGGGACTTAATGTACTGGTAGGGAGATTTGCTAGAGTTTCTCAGGAGGATTTAAACTAGTTGGGGGGGGGGGGAGAACCAGGGAAATAGTGAGGAAAGAAATCAATCTGAGACTGGTACAGTTGGGAAAAGAAGCGAATCAAACAGCGAGGAACAGGCAGAACAAAGAGAACAAGGTAGGGCTGATAAATTCAACTGCATTTACTTCACTGCAAGAGGCCTAACAGGGAAATCAGATGAACTCAGGAGCATGGTTAAGAACATGAAACTGGGACATCATAGCAATTACAGAAACATGGCTCAGGGATGCTCAGGACTGGCAGCTTAATATTCCAGGATACAAATGCTATCGGAAAGATAGAAAGAGGGGCAAGAGAGGAGGGGGAGTAGCATGTTTGATAAGGGATAGCAATACTTACTGCTGTACCTCGGGAGGATATTCCTGGAAATACATCCAGGGAAATTATTTGGGTGGAACTGAGAAATAAGAAAGGGATAATCACCTTATAGGTATTGTATTATAGACCCCCTAATAGTCAGCAGGAAATTGAGAAACAAATTTGTAAGGAGATCTCAGTTATCTGTAAGAATAATAGAGTGGTTATGGTAGGGGATTTTAACTTTCCAAACATAGACTGGGACTGCTATAGTGTCAAGGGTTTAGATGGAGAGGAATTTGTTCAGTGTGTACAAGAAAAATTTCTGATTCAGTATGAGGATGTACCTACGAGAGAAGGTACAAAACTTGACCTACTCTTGGGAAATAAGGGAGGACAGGTGACTGAGGTTCAGTGGAGGAGCACTTTGAAGCCAGCAACCATAATTCTACAAGTTTGAAAATAGTGATGGAAGAGGATAGACCAGATCTAAAATTTGAAGTTCTAAATTGGAGGAAGGCTAATTTTGACGGTATTAGGCAAAACTTTCAAAAGCTGACTGGGGGCAGATGTTTGCAGGTAAAGGGACGGCTGGAAAATGGTTAGCCTTCAGAAATGTGATAACAAGAGTCCAGAGACAGTATATTCCTGTTAGGGTGAAATGAAAAGCTGATAGGTGTAGGGAGATCTGAATGACTACAGAAATTGAGATTTTGGTAAATCTAATCTAATCTAATCTAAAAAGAAGAAACGATATGTCAGGTATCGACAGGATAGATCAAATTGATCCTTAGAAGAGTATAAAGGCAGTATGAATACCCTAAAGAGGGAAAGCAGGAGGGCAAAAAGGGGACATGAGATAGCTTTGGCAAATAGGGTTAAGGAGAATCCAAAGGTATTTCATAAATACATTAAGGTCAAACCAGTAATTAAGGAGACAATAGGGCCCCTCGAAGATCTGCTAGGCAGCCTATGTGTGGAACCGCAGTAGATGGGGGTGAAACTAAACGAGTATATTGTATCAGTGTTTATTGTGGAGAAGGACATGGAAGATATAGAATGTGGGGAAATAGATGGTGACATCGTAAAAAATGTCCATTTTACAGAGGAGGAGGTGCTGGGTATCTTGAAATGCATAAAAATGGATAAATCCCCAGAATCTGATCAAGTATACCCTAGAACTCTGTGAATAGCTAGGAAAGTGATTGCTGGGTCCCTTGCTGAGATACTAGCATAATCAATAGTCACAGGTGAGATGCTGGAAGATTGCAGATTGGCTAACAGGGTGCCACTATTTAAGAAAGGTGGTAAAGACAAACCAGAGAACTATAGACCAGTGAGCCTGACTTCGGTGGTGGGCAAGTTGGTGGGGGGAATCCTGAGGAACAGGATCTAAATGTATTTAGAAAGGCAAGGACTGATTAGGGATAGGCAACATGGCGTTGTGTGTGGGAAATCATGTCTCACGAACGTGATTGAGTTTTTTGATGAAGTCACAAAGATGAGTGAAGAGGGCAGAGAGGGAGATGTCATCTATATGGACTTCAGTAAGGTGTTCGACAAAGTTCTTAATGGGAGACTGTTTAGCAAAATTAGATCTCATGGAATACAGGGAGAACTAGCCATTTCGGTACAGAACTGGCTCGAAGGTAGAAGACAGAGGGTGGTGCTTTTCAGACTGGAGGTGATGGAGGTGATAGGTGAGAGAGGAGGGTGGGAGAAGGTAGCAAAGAGTACAATGGGTGAATGGGGGTGGGGATGAAGGTGATAGGTCAGAGAAGAGGGTTGAGTGGACAGGTGGAAAGAAAGATAGGCAGGTAGGACAATTCATGAGGACGGTGCTGAGCTGGAAGGTTGGAGCTGGGGTGAGGTGGGGGAAGGGGAAATGAGGAAACTGGTGAAATCCACATTGATGCCATGGGGTTGAAGTGTTCCGAGGTGGAAAATGAGGCGTCCTTCCCCCAGGCGTCGGGTAGTAAGGGAGTGGCGGTGGTGGAGGCCTAGGACCTGCATGTCCTCGGCAGAGTGGGAGGGGTAGTTGAAATGTTGGGCCACAGGGTGGTGGGGTTGATTGGTGTGGATGTCCCGGAGATGTTCCCTAAAGTGCTCTGTGAGGAGGCGTCCAGTCTCTCCAATGTACAGGAGACCACATCGGGAGCAACGGATACAATAAATGATATTGGTGGATGTGCAGATAAAACTTTGATGGATGTGGAAGGCTCCTTTGAGGTCTTGGATGGAGGTGAGGGGGGGAGGTGTGGGCGCAGGTTTTGCAATTCCTGCAGTGGCAGGGGAGGGTGCCAAGAAAGGAGGGTGGTTTGTTGGGGGGTGTGGACCTGACCAGGTAGTCACAGAGGGAACGGTCTTTGCGGAAAGCTGAAATAGGTGGGAGGAACTATATCCCTGGCGATGGGATCTGTTTGGAGGTGATGGAAATGTCTTCAGATGATGTGGTTTATGCGAAGGTTTGTAGGGTGGAAGGTGAGCATCGGGGAGTTCTGTCCTTGTTACGGTTGGAGAGGTGGGGTTTGAGGGCGGAGGGACAGGATGTGGACGAGATGCATTGGAGGGCATCTTTAACCACATGGGAAGGGAAATGGTGGTCTCTGAAGAAGGAGGCCATCTGGTGTGTTCTGTGGTGGAACTGGTCCTCCTGGGAGCAGATACTGCGGAGGCGTAGGAATTGGGAATACGGGATGGCATTTTTGCAGGAGGTAGGGTGGGAAGAGGTGTAATCCAGGTAGCTGTGGGAATCGGTGGGTTTGTAAAAAATGTCAGTGTCAAGTCGGTCGTCATTAATGGAGATGGAGAGGTCCAGGAAGGGCAGGGAGGTGTCAGAGATGGTCCAGGAAGGGGAGGGAGGTGTATTGTGAACAGTGAAGAAGGTTACCAGAAACTGCAGCAGGACCTTGATCAGCTGAGTAAGTGTGCTGAGAAATGGCAAATGGAGTTTAATGTAGATGTGTGAGGTCTTGCATTTTGGAAGTCAAATCAAGGTAGAAATTTCATGGTGAATGGTAGGGCCTTAAGGAATGTATTGGAACAGAGAGATCTTGGAGTTCAGGTGCACGGTTCTGTGAAAGTGGAGTCACAGGTAGACAGGGCAGTGAAGAATGCATTTGGCACACTGGCCTTCATTAGTCAGGGCATTGAGTATTGTAATTGGAAAGTTATGTTGCAGTTATACAGGACATTGGTGAGAGAGCACTTGGAGTATTGTGTTCAGTTTTGGTAACCTTATTATAGGAAGGATGTTATTAAGCTGGAAAGAATGCAGAAGAAATTTACAAGGATGTTGCCTGGACTCAAACGGTCTGAGTTATCGGGAGATGTTGGACAAACTTGGAATTTTTGTTTTAAGAGCGTAAGAGACTGAGGGTGCACCTTATAGATAAGATCATGAGAGGCATGGATAGAATCAATACACTCCGTTCTTTTCCCAGGGTTGGGAAATTGAGGACTAGAGGGCATCAGTTTAAGGTTAGTGGGGAAAGAATAACAGAGAACCTGAAGTGTAATTTTCTTTTACACAGAGGGTGGTACTATATGAAATGAGCTGTCAGCAGAAGTGGTTGAGGTAGGTACATTAATAACATTTAAAAGGCATTTGGACAAATACATGAATAGGAAAGGATTAGAAGGATCTGGGCTGAAAATGTGTTGCTGGAAAAGCGCAGGTCAGGCAGCATCCAGGGAACAGGAGAATCGACGTTTCGGGCATAAGCCCTTCTTCAGGCTTATGCCCGAAACGTTGATTCTCCTGTTCCCTGGATGCTGCCTGACCTGCTGCGCTTTTCCAGCAACACATTTTCAGCTCTGATCTCCAGCATCTGCAGACCTCACTTTCTCCTTAGAAGGATCTGGGCTAAGTGCAGGGAAATTAGGCTAGCGTGGATGGACATTTTGGTAGGCATGGACCAGTTTGGGCCAAAGGGCCTGTCTACGTGCTGTGGGGCTCAATGAATCTCTGACTCTATGAATCCAAACAAGATCTCACAGAATCTAAAGCAATTTCGCTATTGGGTAACTAGATTGAAAGCGAACCATGACCAGGAAGTCGGTAAGGTTCCTCTTTATTAATCTTTCCTAAAATGATTAATCAGTGAAAGCTATATATCACCTGCATGTATTTTATGTAGAATAGACCAGTTTATTCATTTTTAGGCATGCCTTAAAGCAATGAAGTGGGATCCATTGCTCCAGTAAGAGACAATCTAAACATCTCCCTGTGACATGTACTTGGAAAGGCAAGGACTGACTGGGGACAGTCAATATGGCTTTGTGCATAGGAAATCGTGTCTCATGAACTTGATTGAGTTTTCTGAAGTAACAAAGATGACTGCTGAGGGCAGAGCGATGGACGTGAGCTATATGGACTTCAGTTAGGTGTTCGACAAGCTCTTCATAGTAGTCTGCTTAGCAAGGTTAGATCACATGGAATAGAAGGAGAACTAGCTATTTGGATGCAGAATTGGCTTGAAGGTAGAAGACAGAGGGTGGTGGTGGAGGGTTCTTTTTCAGACTGGAGGCCTGTGATCAGTGTTGTGCCACAAGGATCGTTGATGGGTCCACTGCCGTTTGTCATTTATCTAAATGATTTTGATGTGAACATAGGAGGTATGGTTAATAAATTTGCAGATGACACCAAAATTGGAAGCGTAGTAAATAGCTCAGAAGGTTACCTCAGAGTACAATGGGATCTTGATCAGATGGGCCAATGGGTCAAAGTGGGGCACATGGAGTTTAATTTAGTTAAATGTGAGTTTGCTGCATTTTGGAAAGGCAATATACACTAAATGGCAAGGCCTGAACAAACAGACCTTGGAGTGCAGGTTCATAGTTCCTTGAAAGTGGATTTGCAGGTAGACAGGATAGTGAAGAAGATGTCTGACAGTGCATTGAGTATAGGAGTTGGGAGGTTATGTTGAGGCTGCACAGGATATTGGTTAGACCATGGTTGGAATACTCTGTGCAATTCAGGTCTCCCTGCTATAGGAAGGATGTTGCAAAACTTGAAAGGGCTCAGGAAAGATTTACAAGGATGTTGCCAGGGTTGGAGGATTTGAGCTATAGGGCAAGGCTGAGTAGACTGGAGCTATTTTCCCTGGAGCGTTGGAAGCTAAGGGGTAAACTTATTGATGTTTTTAAAATCATGAGGGGTATGGCTAGGGTAAATAGATAAAGTCTTTTCCCTGGGTTGGGGGAGTCCAAAGCCAGAGAGCATAGGCTGAAGGGCAAAGATTAAAAGGGGCCGAAGGGGCAACCTTTTCTCACAGAGGGTGGTGTGTGTATAGAATGAGTTGCCAGAAGAAGTGGTGGAGGCGAGAACGATTACAGCATTTAAAAGGCATCTGGATGAGTATATGAATCGGAAGAATTTATAGCAATATGGGCCAAATGCTGGCAAATGGGACTAGATATATTTAGGATATCTGGTTGGCATGGACAAGTTGGTCTGAAGGGTCTGTTTCTGTGCTGTATATGTCTCTGACTCTGTGACATTCAATGACCATTGCTGAATCCCATATCAACATTTTTGAGGTTATCATTGACCAGAAATTGCATTGAACTACTTGGGCACTTTTAATACCAAAATATGGATGTAAGTTATCCTGATTTCACACCCAGTATTTTTCAGTCTGCTTGGGCCCAATTTCCCCTGTGCTATTTGACATGTTTACAGCCTGTGATATAACTCCATCTGCAATGCCTAAAGGGATCAACTGGATACTTTTTATTTAAAAGAAGGCACAAGTGAAATGCCTGTGACACAACTGACAACACTTGATGTGATTTTAAATATCACTTTACATTTTTTCCACCTAAAGTTTTAATACAATTAGAAAGTATTGCATCTTTATAATGCTTAGTAGTCTTCAATCAAATTAATTTGTATCCAGACAGCGAGATTGATCTCTCCCCTGACTAAACCTTTCAAATTTGTTAGTAGCAACCTATTTAAGCCAAAGCCATTACCAAAGTGATAGACAACAATGTCAATATAACCAATAAAGTTAGATTGGTCACTGTTCTGAATTCCAATTTTCAAAGTCAATGAGTTTTAAATAACTGCAGCTGTATTGATCAACTTGATGAAAAATAAGAACAAATATGTTGAAAACATGCCAATTTGTAAAATGTCTCTGCAAGGCTAACTCACATTTCCATTGTCTGGTCTTATATTCTTTCTAACTTCCTACAATTGTGGCTGTTTACTTATATCTAGATTTCTACTAACATCAAATGTACTATTTTGTCATCATTCTGTTCGTATCCAAAGAAAGGAACCCAATTTTATGTATTCATATAAAGAAATGTGCATTTACTCCGTATACAGTAATAAAGATTCGATTATTGAAAGAAGTGCGTATGTTATCAGATTATTCCTTAGTTACAGAATTGGAATTTTTGCTGTAAATGTAAGATGCAGAGTCATTCCTGATAAAGGGCTAGTACTCAAAATGTCAACTTTCCTGCTTCTTGGATACTGCCTGACCTGCTGTGCTTTTCCAGCACCACACTTTTCGACTCCGACTCTCCAGCATCTGCAGTCCTCGCTTTATCTTGGTCTGCAGAGCTTGCCAGCTAAGCCTCGAGTTGCACATTAAAGGCGAGTTCTTTATGCATTGCTGCAATGGTGGTAAGAGGTATACAGACCTAGAAATATAATAGCTTCTTTGAATATCAGCCAGACTGTAGGGATCATGGGAGATTTGAAGTGAAAGTATAAACCAGGGATGTTAAATTACTTATATAATTTCCCCAGATCAGAGAACATTTGAAGGCACCTGGTAAAAACAGGAAAATTTTAGTGTATCCATTTACCTTTTAGATGAAAAGAGCAGTTTAACACAACAGATTATTTCATCTGTATTTCATATCTTAGAGCAGGCCATGTCTATTCCATTTGCCAGGCCAGGCCAGGCTGTATAGGTTACTGTGTATATCTAAAAGAGATAGAGCTAAGAGAGGGCAGAGAGCAAATTCGATGAAAGCTGTGAAGAAAGTGCAGTTGATCATCATGAATCCAGGGAGTTTCTGATTTGGAGTCACTACACACAAGGATGCAAGTGTGGGATGAATATAACATATAGATCAGGTTGTAAGTTTGCTCACTGAGCTGGTAGATTTCTTCTCAAATGTTTTGTCACCATGCTCGGTAACATCATCAGTGAGCCTCTGATGAAGTGCTGGTGTTCTGTCCCACTTGCTATTTATGTGTCTTGGTCTGTTGTGGTGGATGATATCACTTCCGGTTCTTTTTCTGAGAGGTTTGTTAATGGGGTCCAAATCGATATGTTTGTTAATGGAGTTCCAGTTTGAATGCCAGGCCTCAAGGAATTCCCGTGCATGTCTTTGTTTAGCCTGTCCTAGGATGGATGTATTGTCCCAGTTGAATTTATGTCCCTTCTTCATATGTGTGTACTTGAAACTTACAACCTGATCCACACATAAACTATAAATCTTCTCCAAAATCATAAACAACATATAGAATTCCCGAATATAATCAGGTAGAATCAATAATAGTAATGTGAAAGGAAACAGCATTTTAACAAATTTACCAGAGTTCTTCAAGGATTCAATAAGCAAGATGGATAAAGGAGCACTGATAAGATTAGTGTATTTGGATTTCCAAAAGAAATTTGATAAGATGCTAAATAAACAGTTACTGCATGAGAAAAGAGTTTATGGTTTCCAGGCTGATTTGTTAGTATTCAAAAATAATTTGTTCACTAGCAGGAACTGAGTCAGGATAAATGGATCACTTCTAGGTTGACAGTTTGTAACTAGTAGACAGTCAAAGGGATCAGTGCTGGGTCCTCAACAATTAACAATTGGCATTAATTATGTGGATGAAGGGATCAACTGTATTGAGCTCAAATTTGCTGATAAGCTTTTGAGAAGTGGGTGGGAAGGATATGTAGACTCTGAAAAATGACATAGATAAGTTGCATGAACAAGCAAAAATTTGTCAGATGGGATATAATGTCAGAAAATAAGAGGGTGTTCATTTTGGTAAGGAGAACAGAAAAGCAGAACATTACTTGGAGAGTGACTGCAAATGCTACAATTCAGAGGGATTTGAGTTTCCTTGCACATGAATCACAAAGATTTGGCATGCAGATGTAACAGGTAATTTGGAAAGCACCATGAAATTTAGCCTTTTTTGCAAGGAGGGAGTGTAAAAATACAGAAGCTTGCTACACCTGTACAGGGCATTTGAGAGACTGTACCTGTAGCTCTGTGAAGATGTTTAGTCTCCTAAGTTAAGGAAGGATATGCTTGCAATGGAACTAGTTCAGAGAAGGTTCCCTAGTCTTATTCCAAGACAAAGGTGTGATCTTATAGATACAGTAAAGATTGGGTCTATACTCATTGGAATTCAGAAGAATGAAAGGTTATCTTGTGAAGCATACAAGATTCCAAGTTTGGGGGGGGGGGGGGGGGGGGGGGGGAGGGGTTGGCAGGAGCTGACAGGATGTTTTCTCCTGTAAGAGAATCTATAACTATGAATAAAGTGAGAAGTCACATGACACCTAGATTATAGTTCTGGATGTAGGGTTGCTCACTGAGCTGGAAAGTTCTGTTTCAGAAGTTTCATCACCATACTAGTTAACATCATCAGTGAGCCTCCAGATGTGGCTGGTGGTATGGCTCGCTTTTTATTTATGTGTTTATGTTTCCTTGGGTTGGTGATGTCATTTGCCCTCTGGTGATGTAATTTCCTGTTCTTTTTCTCAGGGGGTGGGAAATGGGATCTAAGTCAATGTATTTGTTGATAGAGTTCCAGTTAGAATGCCATGCTTCTAGGAATTCTCACATGTGTCTCTGTTTGGCTTGTCCTAAGATGCATGTGTTGTCCCAGTCGAATTGGTGTTCTTCCTTATTTATGTATGGATACTAGTGATAGTGGGTCACATCTTTTTGTGGCTAGTTGATGTTTATGTATCCTGGTGGTTAGTTTTCTATCCGTTTGTACAATGTAGTGTTTGTTACAGTTCTTACAAGGTATTTTATAAATGACATTAATTTTGTTTGTTGTCTGTATAGGGTCCTTCAAGTTCATTAGCTGCTGTTTTAGTGTGTTGGTGGGTTTGTGGGCTACTATGATGCCAAGAGGTCTGAGTAGTCTGGCAGTCATTTCCAAGATGTCTTTGATGTAGGGGAGAGTGACTAGGGTTTCTGCTTGTTTGGATTTGTTGCAAACACAGTCTGCCAATTTCTCAGCAATCAAGGATAATATTCCATTTACCTTCTTAATTACCTGCAGTCTTTGGAATTTTTTTCCAATAATGAAAGCTGGGTCATTGAATATATTTAAGGTTGAGTTGACTTGTTTTTGTCAAGGGAATCTATGGTTATAGGCAGGGAAGTAGAGTTAAAGCCAAAATTAAATCAGCCAGAAACTTACTGAGTGACAGAGCAGGAACAATGATCCTATTTCTTCAGGTCTTAATAACACTGGCTCAAAGTTCTTTACTAAGCCCTGAATTGGTCAGTTTTAAAGAAGTGTAATTTCAGGATTGAAGCATTAATTCCATTTCTCTCTCTACACATGCTGCCCAACCTGCTGAGTTTCACCAGTATTTACTGTTATTTCTGAATTTGAATTTCTGCTCAAGTTTTTTGTTCTACTAGAAACGATTTTTGTTGCAGTTTGAATTGGTACATTAACTTCGTTTACCACCAAATCCTTTTGTCTACTTACACAATCTTTCTCAGTTTATGAAGTGGGTTTGCTTTACAATTCTGTCTTCAAACTAGAGTAGGTTGCTCTCAAACTCAATATGGAATTCTATTCTATTATTGTACGTAAAGATTATAACTTACTGGACCATATCATACCATGACAGAGCAAAGTAAAGATGGAAATTGTGTAGAAAATTTTCATAATCTAGAATCACAGTAACCCTACAGTATGAAAAGAGGCCATTCAACCCATTGATTCCACACTGAAGATCATTCCACTCAGACCCAGTCTCCCTACCCTATTCCCATAACCCCACATTTACCCTGGCTAATCTACCTAGCTTGCACATCCTGGACATTACAAGGCAATTTATCATGGCCAATCCACCTACCCTGCACATTTTTCAACTCTGGAAAGAAACAGGAGCACTTAGCAGAAACCCACATAGACATTGAGAGAATGTGAAAACTCCACATAGGCAATCACCCAAGGCAGGAATGAAACTTGGGTCCCTGGCATTGCGAGGCACCAATACTGGCCACTGAGCCACCAATATCTTAGTAAATCTTAGATACATGGATCATGCCAAGGAACTGGAGAACTGCAAATGTCAAATCCTTGTTCAAAAAAGGCAAGGATAAGATGAGCAAATATAGGCCAGTCAATTTAACTTCAGTGGATAATATAATAAAAATAATCTAAGACAAATTTAACAGTCATTTGGACAATTGTAGATTAGTTAAGCGCTGCCAAAGATTTGTTAAAACAAAATGATGTCATGCGTAACAAACAGAGTTGATGATGTTCATGTGGGGTACATGGACAATCAAAGAATATTTGATGAAATGTCACATAACACGTGAACAATTTGAAGCCCATGGAAGAAAATGGATGGAAGTATTGTGGACATGAAATATAGATGAGTGACAGGAAAGAAACACTGGTGAATGATTTTTGTTTTGGACTGGAAAATATATATAAAGGCACTCTATGGATCAGTACTACAACACTGCCTACAATCACACAAAACTTAGAAGTGTTGTGAATGGAGAGGGTAATGATAGGCTTCATTTTGGTAGGAGGAATGAGGAGACAAAATATAAAATAAAGCATATACGTCCAAAGGAGTGATGGATTGGACGTGCAAAAAATATTTGAAAGAGGCTGGAAAGGTGAAGAAATCCTGGACTTTATAAATGGAAACAGAGAACAAAAGGGAGTAATGGAGAGTCTTCAGAAAACTGGTTCAGTCTCATTTAGATTGTGTCCCATCTGGCACTACATTAAGGATGTATGCATTAGAGATGTTATAGGGAAAAAAAAATGAAGACAATTGTTCCAGGGATGAGGAACTTTATTTACTCAGTCAGGTTCTGGACACTGGGACTTTTTCAGAGATAATTTCACAGTGAGTTCAAACCCACAAGATCTCTGAGCAAAGTAGATAGTACGAAACTGTTCCCATTGGGAGAATACCAAATGAGGTAAAGTTTTTTTTTAATGTAGTGAGTGGTTGGTATCTGGAATTGTCCGCCTTAGAACATATTGGAAACGGATTCAACCATGGCTTTCAAAAGTGGATTAGATACTTATTAGAGAAGAGAAAATTTGCAAGGCTATGGGAAAAAAAGCAAGAGTAGCAGAACTAGTTGTTTTGCTATTGCAGAGTATCAAACAGATACAATTGTCCAAATAGGTCCCTTCCTTTTTGTAATTATTCGAAAATTCAATTTTCCCAGAGTAAGTTAATATGAGATTACTAATTAAATTTGCCTCACTTCATAATACTAGACCTAAATCACTTCACAATATTTTATCCCGAGCTGTTTCACATACAGTATATTGTTCCAGGTGGTTTTTGGTAAGCATACCTCAACCTATCTTCCAGACTAACTTTGCCAAACATTTTGCTGATTTGAAGATTAAATTTGCCCATAAATATTTTCTTTGTTATATGTTCCAATTTTTTTTTATTTAACACTTTTTCCAATAGTATAATAATAGTTTGGGAGGCCTAGAAAATACACTCAGGAGCATTTTCCTACCGTATTATTGATCATCTCCTCCATACTATTCTACTTCTATTTGTGACATGGTTTTTGCTGCTGATTTTATGTCATCCTTTACTGTCAGAACCATTCCTCCTCTTCCATTCTGCTATTCTCATTGAAATTTTACTTACTCTGAAACAGTTATTTCCCAATCTTAGTGACCTCATAACCACGTTACTCTAATGGCTACAAAAACAAAACTAGCATTAGAATACTGTTCCAAACGTTACATAGCTGATTTACTTAATACTGCATGTATCAACTCGTTAGCCTCATGGCACATAAGGTATGCGTTTGACGAACACCGACTGCATCAATTTTTATTCTGCATTGTTGAACAATCATATGAAAATGCCCACGTTAAATGCCCAGGACTAAGATTACAAAAAGAATACACTGAAAATGTGATCATGAAAATAGTTTAACAACTCCAAATCACACATGAACCAAAACTGTTTTGGTGATTTTGTATTGCCATGTATCTCATAAGTAACTTGAGAATTTAGTAAGAACCAAGAAGTTGATATCAAATTCTTACATTCATGTGATCTGTGTCAGTCATTTTAACAGTAATTTTCACTTATTTAAAATAAATACATTGCACTAGCAAACAAAGGACTAACAGACAATATATTTATACCACAAACTATTATTTCTATGTTAAGGCAAACCAAAATAGATCAATATTTTGACTAAGTCTTCTCGTCCAGAAAATTTACTAAATAATACAGTATTCACAACATTAAATATGCTAGTAGAGTTTAGAGATGTCGGTTAAATACCACTTTGTAAAATTGTAGCATCTCTTTCAAAATATGGAATCTTTTGAAGCATGCCTTTATTGTGATATTAATGTCCAACTTAAAAACTGTGTTTATTTCCAGGATGAGATGAGCTTAAAACAAATGCACTGGTATTTTATTGTATTTATTAGTCTAATAATATCATCACACATATATAAGCAAAAGGTCTAAAGAGTTCAATTTCAGATAATTTTAACATTGTACTGTCAGCCTCTGTTAGCAGCCATTTTCTTTTATTAAAATTTAAAAAAAACATGCATTGTAACAGATGGGGAAAAGTTCAAGGTATTAAATCCCAAATCACCAACTATGCCAGACCACCATCCTTTCATAATTCAGCCCCTTCTGTTGGAGATCTGAAAATATATTCCAGACAGATGACATGTTAACAGAATCATTTCATGGTTCAGTGTTTTCTCAGTATGATTTATCTCCATCTGCAGGTATTGGAGGGCCTATTCAGGAGATTTATGAGCAGCGTCCAAGAATCCATTTTAATAAGGGAGACATTGTGCCACATGGAGAAACAAACCATTAATGTCTGGTCCGATATGACTATCTGGTTATTATTTATAAAGCGATTTCTTTAAAAGAAAATAAATTTTTTGGTTCTAAAAGAGTTAAATAAGCAGGTTTTCAATATATCTAGCAACCTTATCAACAATCCTTCAATTTAGCTGAAACAAAATTTGAGAAAAATATTTAACAGGACTAAATAAAGATGCACGTCCATTTGAAATTGGTTTCTTTCATGTAATACCATCTCATTTTTCTGGTTTTGAAACATCCCAAAATAGAAACTGATTTTTTGTCATCATTTAAAGTTTCAACTATTTAATGGAATTTGTCAATATTGCAAATCTGTATTCAGTTCTCCACAATAATTCGCAAGCCCAGTTTTATACAAACGTAGGAGAAACAAGATAAAATACTACTGAATATCAATTTTCACACACCATGTCATGTTCATTTCTAGGTTTTGGGTACGGTGGATGGAGATAACATTGTGATGCAGAGCTCTTGCCACCCTAATCTAAATATGAATAGAAGCTAATTAGAAATGCAAATTGTAACCAAAAGGGCCTGCGATAATAACTATATGATGGTGCAGATAAAAAGGTCAAGGCTTGTATTATTATGGCTTTTAAATTCTCATCAGCAATAAATAGCTGTAGGGAGAAAAGCAGCAATGAAGAACAAGTTATTTTTGATATGCAATGTGTTTGACTCCAGCATGAAAATCCTTGACAGTCAGTTTTTCATGCTTTGCCAATCACTTATTTCCTTAAAGAGGGATGCAAAATTAGTTGCCACTCAGATGCTGAATTGTTAACCACACCATCTTATGAGTGAAAATTAATTGAAATACATAACTGATAAAAATTAAACTCATTCTAGCTCTGGAAAATAATGTTCTAATCCTTTACCACTCCTCCATACACTCCCATTCCCATTCCAATTTATCCATTTTGTTTTTGATATTTCCGATCAGTTACACAACTGGATGAGATGCAAGATCCATATTTTTATTTTGATTGGATTTCTGGTTTGCAATCCTGAGAATGATCGTCTGTGAGCCACACAGGTATAATACAGAACAAGTTTATATACATGCTAACTGGTTACATTTAAAGATCATGATTAGCACCAAAAAGAAGTCACTCTCAAAAATAAACCCTTAGATACAACATGTTTTAGTTACTGGGGACATTTTAATGCACTGAAAGCACCATGCAAGTGCAAATTATCCTCGCTTTTACAAATCTTGAATGAACTCTTAGAGTGCTTTCTCTCATCAAAGAAGTATGTATTTCATGTTATTATTTTTAAAAATAATATCTGCATTGAAGTTACATACTAAAAGCAAACTAATTAGAGTACTCAGAACATTGACACTATATATTCTCAACTTAAACCATGTTACCTGTAAATATCTCAACAATTAGTGTTTTATCAAAAACCAACATACCAATTCCCATGAACCTGCCCACCATTCAGACCCATTTAATTAATTAAATACTTTCATTATGATGAGCTTTTCCTTTTATTTAGTTTTTTTCTGTATTAATTTTTTGGCTCATTAATTCTCTCCTGTTCCTTCCATTAGATTGTCAATGTTACCACCTGGGCTATGTATTTTTCTACAAAGGGCAGAGAGCTAGGCTAGCTCAAGCCTGGACCCTTGATTAACACTCTCGTCAGAGATCAAAACTGTATTATGGAGGGGATTATAATAAAGAATTTGCTCCTTTCAGAGCTGTAATGCAAATTATTGCAATGTTATATTTTGCTTAATGCATGGCTTGAGAGCTTCTGGAACTTGGTCATGCGAGAAATCATACGAGCACCATAGTCAGGATGGAGAATTCAAATAAAATCCCCTGGATAGGAAGCATGTGTGTACTCTACCAGATACATCCAATATTCAGAAACTAATGTGTTAATGTCCAATTCTTTGTCAACATCTTATTTAACAAAAATAGCTAAAGCAGTACAGATGAAAGGTATTTCATTTAATCTTACTTGCATATTTTACAAAAAAACTTCATAATATACAATTATTTGTATCAAAAACATTTTTCTGATTTCATCATTGGTATAATCTTTCATACTTCATGTATAGAATTTAATAGCCAACAGTTATAAAACAGAAGTAAGCCAAGAGAGCCATCTACTGACATACCTTGGAATTTTAAAGAGTGCTTTCACAGGATGCAGATCAGACAAAGGTGGTTCACCATCACCAAGCTCAATTGCTGTGATACCTAATGACCATACATCACACCGACTATCATATGAGTAGTCCAACTGCTGTTCACAAGCAATGACCTGTTAATTAATAATATATTAAATTTCACAAGTTTATTTGCAATTTTACTAGTAGTTAGATTCAGGCATGCCAGAATTTTGTGCTTCATCAATTACGTGAAGGAAGTAAAGTCAAATTTCTATTACAGCTCTATGACATAGGTCACTACCATTTACCTAGGAGCATAACATTAATTATTATGTTGGCAAATAACACATATGCAAAATATAAAACCTGATTAGTATTCGTTCTGTCACACTCATTACACAGTTCCAGCAGTGTTTGCAGCACAAAAAATCACTGTCATAAACCATTTTTTGCCTTAACATTATAAAAATCTACAATTTAAAAAAATCATATAAAATAGAATTATAGTACATTAATCACAACTATTTATAGTTATAAGGTATTTCTGTAGCACTTCCCACATATCTTCACAATCATATTAAACGGACTTAATTCATTTATTTCAGTGAATATCAAATCTCTATACAACACACTTAGCTATACAACAATCAATTCAGAGATTATTTTTCAGAACTTTTTTCAAATAGATGAATGTCACCATGGAAGGATCTTCTCTGGGAAAATATGTAAAATTTTTAAAGTCAAATGGGAAATTCACATTTCTTTTTCATATGCAGTCATCTCATTGCACTCAGTGTATTCTTTTGTGTAGGTTCAACAAAATCAAACTGTCCTTACTGAAGGCACAGCTACAACATGAATGACCCCATTATACATCTGAAATTCTCACTATTAATAAAATAAATACAACTAATTATTCAACCTTGCTCATTCAAATGTGAAACTCACAACTCATTCTGTGAAAGTATTTACACAATAAGCCAAAATAATTTCTCTCCTAATACCAAGCGCAGGAAAATAGTCATCACTTTTCTGATAACTTTCTTTTATTTTTCCTGGGATCAGACTCCAAAGATTCATCCCCGCCCCCTGCCCCAATTGGCAATTGTCTTTGATCTGAGTGGCATACCAGGACATGTCAGAGGACAGTTAAGAGACAATCACATTGTTATGGGTTTGGAGTCACAAGTAGACCAGATCAGGGGAGACCATTAATGAACTAGATGGATTTTTACAACAATCAACACTGGTTTCATGATCTCCATTACAGAGACTAGTTTTTAATTCCTGATGTACTAATTGAAGTTAAATTTCACTAGTTTTGAGAGTGGAGATCGAACACAAGTGCATAAAACTCATCTGAGCCTCTGGATTACTAGTCCAGTGACATTACCTCCACTCACTATGCCACCACCTCTCCATATGGAAATGGTGCTGTGATGGTACATGATTGCACTACATGGTCATGCTTATAATACATTTACATCAACTTAAAGGTAGCATCAGAGTTTCCCAAAATAAAGTCTTTTGATGCAAGATTCAGAAGTGATGAGTTCTATTTAAATATCCTACTGTTCTTCGAGATGTGCAGATTTGCAAAATGATTTCAAAGTATCATAATGCTATCAGATTTCTGCCTGACTTGAGCATACTGTGCAGTCTCTAAAGACATTGATTTCTTTTTATTTGTTGCGACAGTAATTGAAATTTCTGCACCCAAATTAACATTTTAAACATTTTTTTCAAATCCAAAAAATAAGGTATTATGCAATTAACAGACGTATTGCTTGAAATTCTCTCATTATTATGAATAATTTTTGAAAATATCTTTGTTAGGCATTTTTTAACTTGTAAGCTTTCAGCCTCTCTTAAAATCAATTTTTGCCCTTGATATATTTAGTCAGAAAGGTGACTCAACACACTGAAAATAGGTCCTGCACTCTGGGCATGTCTAAATTGCATAATTCTCCAGAAGGCATATGGAACTTTAGCGAGCCAAACAATAGAGTCTGAGAAAATGGCACGAATAAAAACAAATGTGTTTAGTTTCCAAAATTATTTGAAAAACTATGCAAAAATATTTAACAGTTTTATACATGCATTTTTTGTGAAGTGTTTGTGGTTGAGAAAAAATAAAATGCACAGATGGACAGAAAGAACAATCTCAGAAATAATCAAAAACACTCTAAGATCAAAAATCTATGCACCCACCAGAGCTTACAAGCACTGACTGCTCCAGGCTTTTCAGAGGCTGTGGAAGACCAATTTACCTGCAAACTTTTACGGACCAGACCATATTCCTCCCCCTCCCCTCAAAACCACTGTAAAGAGATAGCCTTATTTGAAGGCAAGTGTAAGGTGCTGTGTTCCAGATGTGATTCGGTTGGTCCACCGATAAACTTTAATCAAAACAATCTTTATTCTTAAAACACAGTTAAAATATTTAAAAAGATGTAACTTTTTTGAATTACCTAACAAGATAATGTATTATTTAACCACTAGTTATCATTTTTTCCAATGTAGGCAACATCCCATAAACACACCATTTGCCCAAGATACAATTCAGCAAAGCAGTTATGATTCTCATGTGCTGTCACACTCCAATCCAGAAGAAAGAAACAATCTGCTCCTTTTCATTCTTAAGAGGAAGCCTCACTGTCTAAGACTTCACTCTAACAGCAGGAAATGCAAGCTCTTAGCTCAGCTGCCAGCAGAAACCTTTTCACTAACCAAAGGCAAAACTAAAAGCTTTTTTGGGTTTGAGTGAACTCTGACCTTGCCCACACATGGGCTTTTGTCTCATTTTTTAAAAAGAATCACTCAGGAAGAACTCAAAAGCTGTTTGTCTAAAGGAGGTATTTCAACACCATTCTGACAACACCTCTCTGCAAGAAAACAGGACAGAACACGTCTCTCTTAAAGACACAGTACTGTCAGAATAACTATTTCACATTCAAGCTAATTTTAGGATTCAAGTGGTTTATAAACCAAAATCTTCATCAGAGTTGAAGTGTGGAGGGGACAACATTGATACTAGTGTACAGCCACTACTCCAGGCACCCTAAACCCACTATCCCCAGGTAGACGCCCTCTCCCCACTTCCAAACTATAGCATAAGTGCTGTCCCTGCCACATTTCAGCGCTGATGAAAAATCATCCAGACTCGAAATGTTAGCTGCTGTCTGATCCCCTGTGATCTCAAGCATTTATTGTCTTCAGTACAGATTCCAGCATCTGCAGTAACTTGTTCCTACATTTTACTTAGTCGACTGCCACATCACTTCAAGGAATGCCTACCCAGAAGTTTTCCTTCCCCCTCCGATAAGAATTTCAGTTGACTCTTTCACTGTGTACATCCTCACTGTTCTCCATTTCACTGCTGATATTCGACAAGGCTTTTGCCAAAACTTGCTTCCACAGCCACATTTCCTTTCTCAGCGACTGCTACCCTCTAGGACACCCTAGTCCATTGCACAACCATCACTCCTCCTCTCCGCAGCACCTTTCCATGTAACTGCAGAAGGTGCAACACCTTTCCCTTCATCTCCTCCCTGCTCACCATCCAAGTTCTGAATACAGCTGTATTTCATCTGTACCTCCTCCAATCTTGTGTATTGTATTTACTGCATCCAATGTGGCCTACTCTACATTGAAAAAAAAATACTGACTGGGTGACTGCTTTATGGAACACCTGCAGTCTGTGCGTGAGCATGACCTTGACCTTCCCATAACTGGACATTTTAACACAGCATCCTGCTCACATGTCCACAGATCTGTCCTTGGCATAGATCACAGATCATAGAATCCCTAGAGTGTGTAAAAAGGTCATTTGACCCAAGTCCACATCGACCCTCTGAAGAGTAACCCACCCAGACCCATTCTCCTACCCTATTACTCTCCCCGTGAATGATGCATCTAACCTGCATATCCCTAAACATTATGGGCAATTTAGCATGGCCAATTCACCTAACCTGTACATCTTTGGACTGTGAAAGGAAACCCACGCAGGCACGGAGAGAATGTACAAACTCCACACAGTCACCCAAGGCTGGAATCAAACCCGGGTCCTTGGCGCTGTGAGGATGCAGTGCCACCACTGGGTCACTATGCCGCCCTTATACTGCACTGTTCCAGTGAATCACAACGCAAACTGGAGGAACATCTCATCTTCAGACTAGGCACTTTACAACCTTCTGGACATAATATTGAGTTCAACACTTTAAATTGTGAACATTTCTTCCCTTTCTTTTAGCCTGTTATCATGTCCTCCCCTCCCCTCCACCCTTCCTGAAGAAGGGTTTATGCCCAAAACGTCGATTCTCCTGCTCCTCGGATGCTGCCTGGCCTGCTGTGTTTTTCCAGCATCACATTTTTCAACTCTGGTCTCCAGCATCTGCAGTCCTCACTTTCCTCTCCACCCATCCCACTTACTATCCTTTCGAATTTGGCAGGAGACACACCATTGTTCTGCTATTCTCACATTCTAATCACTTAAGCTGAACTATCAACATCTGTTTTTCTTCACCAGCACCCTATACCCACTATACCCAATGCTTACCCTCCCCTCACCGCCCTCCAAAAATCTATATTCTGTTTTATCATTGTTTGAAATCTGGCCGACAATGGTGGTGACATCAGCAAACGTGTAGGTGGAGTTTGGACGACATTTGGCCACACAATCAATATATTTGTCAAATTTGAACTCTGATATTCAAGTTATAATCAGTACACTTATTACATGAATTCATTTTGTTAGCAAAGAATTTATAAAGAGCAAAGCTTATCAAATCAGAGTACAACGGGATCTTGATCAAATGGGTCAATGGGCTGAGAAGTGGCAGATGGAGTTTAATTTAGATAAATGTGAGGTGCTGCATTTTGGAAAAACAAATCTTAGCAGCACTTATATGCTTAATGGTAAGGTCCTAGGGAGTGTTGCGGAACAAAAAGACCTTGGAATGCAGGTTCATAGCTCCTTGAATGTAGAGTCGCAGGTAGATAAGATAGTGATGAAGGTTTTTTATATGCTTTCCTTTATTGGACAGAGTATTGCATTTAGGAGTCGGGAGGTCATGTTGCAGCTGCACATGATATTGGTTAGGTCACGTTTTGACTACTGTGTGCAATTCTGGTCTCCTTCCTATCAGAAGGATGTTGTGAAACTTGAAAGGGTTCAGAAAAGACTTACAAAGATGTTGCCAGGTTTGGAGGATTTGAGCTATAGGGAGAGGTTGAATAGGTTGGGGCTGTTTTCCCTGGAGCTTCAGAGGCTGAGGGGTGACCTTATGAATCAGACTGCATCTTAGCGCTACTCACACTCACTTGGTGTCTACCTGGATTCTCACAGCATCCTCCCTTGCTTCGCTAATTTGCACAACCAGGGATATTGTTTTGCTGGTCAGCAGTCCTTAGTCAAGGGGACAGACATGTTGCAGTACAGTAGTATGCTATGTGAATCTCATACCTGCATCCATGTGCCGCAATGTCTGGAAATCTTAGGGGACAAGCCCTCACTGAAGTCCATGGAGGCATTCATCAGTCAGAGGATCAATGTGCTATTAGTCAAGTGCAGCCTCAGATACCAGACCACAGTCAGTTACAGAATACAAACATCTAGTCAAAGTTATCACATTTGAGGGGAGGGTGCTGTTCACATTACCCTGGCGGTTTGGCCAAGCTATGCCAGGGCTTTGGATGGTCCAGACATGCTAACAGTCCTTATTTCTAGGGGTGAGGGGGCCTTCCTCAGTTGTAACTTTCAATGATTGGAGGTGGGCAGGCAGTGTGGAGATGGTAGCCCTGCTTAACTTTGGAGTGTCCTTGCAGGAGTGCTAATAAGGATGGAGCACCTGGAGTACATGTCAGGCTCCCTGACAAGGAGACAGTCCCCTTGTTTCCATGTCTATCTCTCGAGGAAGGGACATCTGGACTGAGCATCAGATTCCTTGTCCCCTTATTGCTGTGCCTTTGTTCCTGAGGACAAATGATTTGGGTGACACAGTGTAGGTCAGTGCACCTCACCAGCAGACATGGTGGGTGTTGAAACTGGCCTCCTTGGCACCTCCCAACCTGCCAATGGAAGCAGCCAGATGATCGCATGTGTAGCTGCACTCCTGCAGCATTTAGGCAATGAGTGGCACTGTGTCCCACATTTCCATCTTATGTTCTTGATCTTCCCTGTGTATGTAGATAACTTCCCTGACTGCCAACACCACTAGGCCCTCTCCTGCCTAACACAAAGAATAAATCATTTATTAAACAAGAGAACAAAACATATTACACTGTACAAAAAAGGTTGGAAAGATTTCATTACAAACAAAGAAAATTAAATTCATTCTATTCTTTTTATCCCAGCAATATCCTTACAAATACCAAACACTTTAGTGAGGAGTTGCCACTCTCTCCATACAAAAGTTTCTTGGACAGACTGGCACAACTGCAACCAGTTTCCTTCAAATAAGTTTCCATACATTCACAAGACACTCTGTACTTTAGCTCTCATCTCTCCTGGAGATACCCAAAACAAACTGCAAAGGAAAATCACTATTACTTCACCTTCAGTGCAAACACACAGGGGTTTTAAGCTAACTTTCCTGCAAATTCTCTATGGCACACCGCACAGACGACTGACTGACTGTTTTTTTTTAGATCTTTCATTTTTTCTGTGCCCCTGATTCCCTGTCAGTGGATAACAGGACTTTTAAAAATTCTCTTTTAGAATGCACAACTGACACCCACTTTTTGAATGTAAGAGTCGTTAAACTTAAATCAAATCGCATGTGCACAAACAGGCCTCTGCTCTTCTCATCACCGAGCCCACAAAAAACAATCATTAAAAACATACATCTAAAACTATCATCTGTTTGTAACACACAAAAAAGCTAGACATTAGTTAAACTTAAAGTTATTCATTGTGTGACAAAACTGCTCCTTTAACAAGATTATGCAGTCCTTGGATTTTTTTCAGAGAGGTCATAAATAACACAGTTCCAAAACGTCTGGAGGTGAAGGGTTTTAGGGCCAATTTGATAATAGCTAACAGATACTGCCTCAGACAGAGGGTTTCAAGTTTAAAGAAAAACACTTGTACAATGAAAGGGTTGTGGCCAGTTCTCCCAGCTCAGCTTTTCTCTGGTTTGTTTTCTTTTTGTAGTGGAAGAGCTGCTGGACCCACAGAAGCAGCTCTAAATTGGTACTCTCTCTCTGATTTCTATCTTGTAAGAACTTATGTTTGATTTTAGTTTTTGTGCCAAGGGGTGTTTATGGGGCTTGTTCCAAGTATTTGGAACAGCATCATTATGTTGGGATGATCTGTTGAGTTTTTGGAGAGTTTACGTTATTTGGTATTCTGTTTTCTGTTGTTTGTGTTTCATTCAGTATTCTTGTAAATAAATTTTTTGATGAAAACTAAGTGGTTTGACTGCTAATTCTCTCCTGGAATATCCACTTTATACCTGCTTAAAACAACTAGCAAAGTTAGGGTCTGGGCTACTTTCCTGAAATGTTTTGAGAGGTCTGGCTTGGTCCATAACAATTGTTCCTAATAACCAGAGCTCTCTGGTTAAAATTGGTACTGAAATACCTATTAAATACACTAATGCAATTGCATAATGACCAGAAATGTGATCTTGAATTTGTAATAAATAGATCTGAAGAATTTGGTTGAAGATGATCATTTTGAGTGTCTCAACTTTTATTTGGAGGTAATTGTGGTTCATCAGGACTGGGTGTCAGTCTGACAACAAAGTCAGTGGAAGAATGTTATCAGGCACCAGAGTGGAATACACCAGCAGCATATCAGAATTTCAAGAGAGCGGGTGCAGAGGTGAGTGCAGTGGCCATCACGAAGGACATGGAGGAGAAGCTGGAAGTCTGAAGGTGGATAAATCACCCGGACTAGAAGGACTACACCCCGGAGTTCTGAAGGAGCCAGCTGAGGAGATTGTGGAAGTTTCAATGGTAATATTTCAAGAATCAGTGGAGTCACAGAGGATCTCAGAGGACTAGAGAATGGCTAATGTAACACCCCTGTTTATGAAGAGAGGCAAAAGACAGAAAATTATAAGCCAATTAGCTTGGGCTCAGTCATTGGCAAGATTTTAGAGTCCTTTATTAAGGTTGAGGTTACAGAATACAGTGGAACCTCGATTATCGAATACCAATTATCCGAAAATCGGATTATCCGAAGGAAATCTCGAGGTCCCGATAGAAACATTACATCATAGACGTGTTTAAACAGTGATCGCATCTTTTGATTAAACAGGCACCGTCTCCAAATGACTGACCTCCCACCCTCTCTCACCCACACTTTCCACAGAGTTCTACAGAGAAGTGTACTCTAAACCCCCCACTCCCCGGCCTGCCCCAGATAATCTCTCCAACATTGTCCTGTACAGGGCAGAGGTGGAACCTGTCAAAAAGTTGCAGTAAAAAGTGCGCGCGCGCGCTATTTGGAGACTTACCCCACAAAGGCAACTGCTGTTGGTGTCCAGTCCAACTGCCCCGGAAAGAGGTGGGGGTAGTGCTGGACAGGGATGGGGGTCGGGGTATTGCTGGATGGGGATGAGGGGTCAGGGATTAGGGTGGCGGGGGCAGTGCTG
>NC_057716.1:50541888-50545779 GCF_004010195.1 Chiloscyllium plagiosum | reverse complement strand
CTGGATGGGAATGGTGTGCAGGGGACAGTGCTGGATGGGGATGTGGGGTGGCAGATGGTGTTGAAAGGGGCGTGGAGGTGGTGTCGGGGCGGAGATAGGTTTTGGGGGTGGGACCGGGGGCGAGGAGTGGGGTGCGGGTGGCAGTGCCGTGGGGCATGGGGAAGTGTTGGAAGGGGGTAGTGTTGAGGGGAGCGGGGCTCGCGCATGGTGTGCTGGTGCAGTCTCCTGAACGGGGAGCAGACTTTAAAAACTCTGAGCCCCAGAGGAAAGGCATTTAATTGATTAACCAAATAATTGATTATCTGAATGAAATAGTGCCCGCCCACCTCGTTCAGATAATCGAGGTTCCCCTATACTTGGAAATGCACGATAAAATAGGGCTGAGTCAGCAAAGCTTTGTCTAGGGGAGGTCATCCCTGACAAATCTGTTACAGTTCTTTAAGGAGGTAACGAGCAAGTTAGACAAAGGAGAGCCAGTAGATGTAACCCTTTTCGATTTCCAGAAGATCTTTGACAAAGTGCTGTATAGGACGCTACTAAGTAAGATAAGAATCCATGGTGTCAGGAGCAAGGTACTGGCATGGATAGAGGATTAACTGACTGGCAGAAGGCAGAGAGTAGGAATAAAGGAGTCTTTTTTGGGCTGGCAACTGATGACTAGTAGAGTTCCACAGGGGTCCATAAGACCATAAGACCATTAGACGTAGGAGCGGAAGAAAGGCCATTCGGCCCATCGAGTCCACTCCGCCATTCAATCATGGCTGATGGGCATTTCAACTCCACTTACCCGCATTCTCCCCATAGCCCTTAATTCCTTGTGACATCAAGAATATATCAATTTCTGCCTTAGCGTCCCGGCCTCCACTGCACTCTGCGGCAATGAATTCCACAGGCCCACCACTCTCTGGCTGAAGAAATGTCTCCGCATTTCTGTTCTGAATTTACCCCCTCTAATTCTAAGGTGGTGTCCACAGGTCCTAGTCTCCTCACCTAACGGAAACAATTTCATGGCGTCCACCCTCTCCAAGCCATGTATTATCTTGTAAGTTTGTATTAGATCTCCCCTTAATCTTCTAAACTCCAATGAATACAATCCCAGGATCCTCAGCCATTCCACATATGTTAGACCTACCATTCCAGGGATCATCCGTGTGAATATCCGATGGACACGCTCCAGTGCCAGTATGTCCTTCCTGAGGTGTGGGGACCAAAACTGGACACAGTACTCCAAACCAGAGCTTTATAAAGTCTCAGTAGCACAACAGTGCTTTTATATTCCAACCCTCTTGAGATAATTGACAACATTGCATTCGCTTTCTTAATCATGGACTCAACCTGCATGTTTACCTTTAGAGAATACTCAACTAGCACTCCCAGATCCCTCTGTACTTTGCTTTACGAATTTTCTCACTGTTTAGAAAGTAGTCCATGCTTGTATTCTTTTTTCCAAAGTGCAAGACCTCGCATTTGCTCAGATTTGCTCCTGTTGGGACCACAACTATTCATGTTATACATTAATGTTCTGGACGAAGCAACTAAGGCCATTATTGCTAAGTTTGCAGACAACGCTAAGATAGGTGGAGGGACAAGTGGTGTTGAAGAAGCAGGGAGACTGCAGATGGGCTTGGACAGGCTAGGAGACTGGGCAAAGATGTGGCAGATGGAATACAATGAGAGAAAGTGTTAAGTTATGCACTTTAGTAGAAAGAGGAGCCTGAGTTTAGGATTCCCTTAAGGTTAACATGCAGGCTTAGTTGGCATTTCGGAAGGTAAATGCAATATTAACATTCATTTTGACAGGGCTACAATATAAAGGCAGGGATGTACTGCTGAGGCTGGATAAGGCTCTAGCAGGATCGCATTTGGAATATTGTGAGCAATATTCTGTATCTAAGAAAGAGTGTGCTGGCCTCGGAGGGTTCCAGAGGAGGTTTCAAGGAATGATCCCAGGAATGGAGGGCTTGTCATATGAGGAGTGGTTTAGGACTCTGAGTCTGTACTTGACAGAGTTGAGAAGGATGAGGAGAGAACTCATTGAAACATACGGAATACTGTGAGGTTTGGTTAGAACGGACATGGAGAAGATGTTTCCACTAGTAGGACAGAGCAGGAACTGAGCGTTAGAGTGAAAGAACAAACTCTTTAAAACTAAGATGAGGAGGAATTTCTTCAGCCAAAATCTGTGGAACTTACTGCTGCAGAGAGCTGTGGAGACAGATTCACTGAGTGTCTTTAAGGCAGAGTTACATAGCTTCTTGATTAGTAACAGGATTAAAGGCTACGGGGGAAAGTAGGAGAATGGTGTTGAGAAACATATTAGCATAATTGAATGACAAAGCAGACTTGTTGCCAATCCTTAGTTGTCGTCAGGTGGTGGACTTCCTTCTTGGACCTCTACAGTCCATCTACTGTAGGTAGACCCACAATGGAGATAGGGAGGAATTCCAGAGGCCAATTCTGGCTTGAAGAAACTGAAGTTACAGTGATAGATTTTCATGTCAGGTTGGTAAGTGGCTTGGAGGGGAACTTGCAGGTGGTGATGTTCCTCTCTGCTGCCCTTATCCATCTAGATGGAAATGGTCATGGGTTTGAAAGGAGCTGTTTAAGGATCTTTGGTGAATTTCTGCAGTACATCCTGTACATGGTACACACCGAGCATCAGTGCTGGAGGAATTGGATGCTTATTGATGTGATGTCAATCAAGCGGGCTGCTTTACTCGGATGGTATCAAGCTTCTTGAGTGTTGATGAAGCCACACTTGTTCAGGCAATTGGGAAGTATTGCATCACTCTCCTGATTTATGCCTTGGTGAGCAGGGGAGGGAGTTTCTAGTTGCAGGACCTGTTCCTGCTGCCAATGTATTCAGATGACAGTCCAGTTCAGTTTCTGGTCAATGATAATCCTCAGGATGTTGATAGTGGTGGATTCAGTGATGCTAACACCTGATGAAGGGCGTTTGCCTGAAACGTTGATTTTCCTGATCCTCGGATGCTGCCTGACCTGCTGTGTTTTTCCAGCACCAGTCTAATTTAGAACCTAACACCATTGAATGTCAAGCAACGATGCTTAGATTCTCTCTTGTTGGAAGTTGTCATGACATGGCACTTGTGTGACACAAATGTTGTTTGCTATTTTTCAGGCCAAACCCGGGTATTGTTCAAGTCTTGTTACATTGGACACGGACTGCTTCAGCATCTGAGTGGTCACAAATGGTGCTGAACATTGTGCAATCATCAGCAAATATGCCCATTTCAGACCACAACCATCTTCCTTTGTGCCAGATACAACACAAAGGTTGTAGGTTTCTCTCTGAATCCCACTGATGCTACTTTTTCAGGCTCTAAATGCCACATTTGTTCAAATGTAGCCTTGATGTTAAGGGTAGTCACTCTCACTTCACCTCTGTTTTCCAATCTCTGAACCAAGGCTGTAATGAGGTCAGGAACTGTGTGCAAGGAGAAAGTGAGGACTGCAGATGCTGGAGATCAGAGCTTAAAAATTCCCATCCTGCCCCCTGTAAAAACGCCACCCCATATTCCCAATTCCTTCGCCTTCGCCGCATCTGCTCCCAGGAGGACCAATTCCAATACCGAACAACCCAGATGGCCTCCTTCTTCAAAGACTGCAATTTCCCCTCAGACGTGGTTGACGATGCTCTCCACCGCATCTCCTCCACTTCCCGCTCCTCCGCCCTTGAACCCCGCCTCTCCAATCGCAACCAGGACAGAACCCCACTAGTCCTCACCTACCACCCCACCAACCTCCGGATACATTGGATCATCCTTCGTCATTTCCGCCACCTCCAAACGGACCCCACCACCAAGGATATATTTCCCTCTCCACACCTATCAGCGTTCCGGAAAGACCACTCCCTCCACGACTCCCTTGTCA
>NC_057716.1:50497802-50541656 GCF_004010195.1 Chiloscyllium plagiosum | reverse complement strand
AGCACCACCTTCTTGACCTGCAATCTTCTTCACGACCTCTCCGCCCCCACCCTCTCTCTGGCCTATCACCCTCAACTTAACCTCCTTCCACCTATCGCATTCCCAACACCCCTCCCCCAAGTCCCTCCTCCCTATCTTTTATCTTAGCCTTCTTGGCACACCCTCCTCATTCCTGAAGAAGGGCTTATGCCCGAAACATCGATTCTCCTTCTCCTTTGATGCTGCCTGTCCTGCTGCGCTTTTCCAGCAATACATTTTTAAACCCAGGAACTGTGTGCTTCTAGCAGAACCCAAACTGGACATCAGGAGCCGTTGTTGTTGAACAGTTTGATAGCACTGTTGATAGACCTTCTATCACTTGACTGATGATAAAGAGTAGACTGATTGTGTCATAAATGGCCAGGTTGGATTTCTTCTGCTTTTTGTGTACAGGAATCATGGGCAATTTTCTACTTTGGTGGGTAAATGCCAGTATTGTAGCTGTACTGCAAAAGATTAGCCAGGGTTGCAGTAAGTTCTGGAAAACAGATCTTCAGTACTATTGCCAGAATGTTGTTAGGACCTATACCTTTGCCATATTCAGTGCTCATAATCATTTCTTGATATTACATGACATGAGTCAAATTATCTGAAGACTGGCAACTGTTTTGCTGGTGGATCATCCACTCAGCACTTCCAGCTGAAGATTGCTGCAAATGCTTCAGCCTTATGCTGGGCTTCCCCATCATTGAGAATGGGGTATTTATGGAACCTCCACCTCCAGTGAGATTTTTATTTGCCCATGACATCACAACTGGGTGTGGCAGGACTGCAGTTTAGATTTGATCCATCGGCCATGGCATTGCTTAGCTCTGTCTAACACTTGCTGCTTATATTGCTTGGCACACAAGTAGTCCTTGTTGTGTAGCTTCATTAGTTTTACACATCATTTTATGTGTGCTGGTGCTGTTCTTTGAATACCCTACACTCCTGATTGAGCCAAGATTGATGATGATGGTAGAGTAGGGGATATGTCAGGCCATGAGGTTGCAGTTCATACACAGAGTGTAATTCTGCTGCTGGTAGCCCCCAAAACTTCATATGCATACCCAGTCTTGATTTGCTAGATCTAATCAAAGAGTGTCGCATTTAGAATGGTGATGGTGCCACATAACATGATGAGAGGTCCTGTCAACTTGAAGACAGGGCATCATCTCCTAAAAGACTGTGCTGTGATCACTCTTATTGTTGTAGTCATAGACGGATACATCAACAGCAAGCAGATTGGTGAAGATCAGGTCAAGTATATTTTTCCCTCGTCAGCTCCCTCACCACCTGCTACAGACCCAATCTAGCAGCTATGTCCTTTAGGACACGACCAGCTTGATCAGTTACGCTGCTGCCAAGCCACTCTTGGTAATCCCCACCAGACTACATTCTGCTCTCCAGCAACTTTCAGTACTTCTTCTCTGCGAGGTACAACATGGAGGAGTATTGAAGGTGGCGGAGTGGTAAATGATAATCAGCAGGAGATTTCCTTGTCAATGTTTACATGTTGCCAAGATATTTCATGGGGTGGACAGCCTATATTGATGACTCCAAAAGTGACTCACTCCTGACTGTATACCACAAAAGAACAATACACCAGTCATCCAGAATGTCATTTTTTACTTCAATCAAGGTAAATCTAATTTTGTGACGGGGCAGAAAACTTAACAGATTGATTTAAACAGAGAATTGCGGGAAAAGTGAGCAGATTTGGCAGGTAATGAAGAACATTGGAAAGTAAAGGAAGGCTGGAACTGGGGTTAGAGAATGCAAAGTCAGAGAAGTCAAGAGTGAGTTTTTTGAGGACGTGATGATGGTGGCAGATGTTGACAACACTAACTTTGCTGGTTATAGACAGCATGTTGTTTGGGAGGTTAAAAATTTCTGTGAATCTTGTGAACTTTTCAAAAGGTGGTTTAATGGCCAATGCATTACAACAGAGAGCATCACATCAGGCAGTGCATCCCAGTTTAACATTACACTTACTGGAGACACTTGTGGAGCATTTCTAGCAGAGGAATTTGTCACACAGTTGTTCTGAAGAAGAGTCACTGGACTCAAAACGTTAACTCTGTTTTCTCTCCTCAGATGCTGCTGAACATGCTGAGTACTCCAGTAGTTTTTGTTTAAGATCTCCAGCATCTGCAGATCTTTGCTTTATTTTACTCAGATACAAAGTGCTTTTTTACCATTGCTGTTGCAGTATATCTTATAAGAATATAAACAAAACTCAATGTTACAGTTAGCCAATGCCATCCCTGACCTACTCAGGTTTCCTTCTTCGCAATATTTGTCTCAAGCATTCAGAAGTGAATGCATGTTAAAAATTAAGAGTCAGGATCCAAGATGGCAGTGATCTGATAGGTCTGCCATGCTGAGCTCTACACCAAAACCCAAATAATGTGGGCTCATTTGTAATTTTTGTTATTTCTTTGTTTCCTCTGGGTAAGGTGTGGTTATTTCTTTCATTGAAGATGATGGGGTTGATGTATGGAGGGGACGGGGTGGGCATCCACTTTTAACTCTCACATGTGTAAATAATAGGTTTTCTTTGTTTCTGTATTGCTTGGGTTTAGGGCGTGGCCATAGCCAGAAGGAACCAGAATGGTTGTAAGGTCTGAAACGAGTGCCCTCGATGGGCAAGGAGAGAAATCTCTAGCAATTTGCTGTTTATATGTTTGTTTGTTTAATTTAAGAGTAGTGGTTATTGTTTTCTTTTAGTTTTGGTAGTACCTGTTATGGTAGTTTTTAGATTTTATAAATTTTGTAGTGATCACTCGGCACATCATGAGTAAGCTTCTTCCACTCGGGGGGGGGGGGGGGGGGTCACAGGCCACTCTGGCCGGTCATGATTAGTGGTTCGTTTAGATGGTGCACCTGGAACATAAAAGGGAGCCATTCCCCGATCAAAAGAAAGAAGGTGCTCTCAAACCTCAGAAAGGAAAGGGTTGACA
Organism: Chiloscyllium plagiosum; assembly: GCF_004010195.1. Taxonomy (NCBI): domain Eukaryota; kingdom Metazoa; phylum Chordata; class Chondrichthyes; order Orectolobiformes; family Hemiscylliidae; genus Chiloscyllium; species Chiloscyllium plagiosum. The sequence continues at coordinate 50,538,675 of NC_057716.1, read as the reverse complement.
TCACCCTGTTACAGGAAACACACTTGAATGACAAGGAACATTTGAAGTTACAGCAGGGAGGATTTGATAGTGTATTATTCTCCTCTTTCAATTCTAAAAGCAGAGGAGTAGCCACACAAGTACAAAGGAATCTCCCATTCCAGATAATAGAACAAATTAAGGATGAACATGAATGCTTCATCATCTTCAATGCCTTCATACATGGGAAGAGTATGGCATTCTGAATGTCTATTTCCCCCAGCACACCCCCTTAAATTCTTACTTGATGCTGTCTCCAAATTAATGGCTGTTGGGGTGCACCATATGATTATAGGAGGAGACTTCAACCGTCTCATGAACCCTGAGATAGAGAGGATGCCAAAGGGCCTCTCAGGTATCTCCCTGCAATCTAGACAGCTAATGGACTTGTGTGGGTAATTGGGGCTGGTGGATGTGTGGAGATGTCTCCACCCTAATGGTAGGGATTTTATCTTATACTCCAATCCACACAAGTGCCACACGAGAATTGATATGTTTGTTGTTCCATCGGCCTGTCTAGATTCGATGTTATCCTACAGGATTGGGAGCATAGCCATTTTGGAACATGCAGCAGTGTACTTGGATGTCAAGATCAGGGGTAGTGGAATAGACACACGGTACTGGCGCATGGATCCATTTCTTTTGAAGGATAGCAAATTTATAGAGTACTTCACAAGGGCGTTTAGGACCTTCTGGGACATCAACTCAGGTATGGCAAGCAACCCATCGGTGCTTTGGGAGACCACCAAGGCGTATTGAAGTGGTTTAATTATTTCATAATCAGCAACCAGGAAAATGCAGAGAGGAGAGTGGCAACTGATGCTGGAGAGCCGGCTGAAAGCAGCCAAATTGACATATTATGATAGACCATCTGTGGTTAAGTTACAGTGGGTCACAGCTTTCTGGGCTGTTCTGAATTCAGTACTTACCCAGGCAGCGAAGAGGGAGGTCTCCTTTGTGAAGCAAAGGTTATTCGAATATGGGGATAAGCCAGGTAGATATCTGGCTAGGACGAAAAGTGCCCTGCAATCCATCGTGTCTATTAGAGAGAGAACTGGTACCATCACCCACGAGTCGAAAAAGATCAATACCATATTCAGGAAATTCTATGTAGAGTTATAACGGTCAGCCGGCTGTGAAGATGGAGTAGCAAGAATGGAATCCTTTTTTGAGAATCTAGACCTCCCAGATATAAATGCAGAACAAGCCTCCCTTTTGAATGCACCTTTAACAATACAAGAGATACAAGAGGCAGTAAGGCAGCTCCAAAGTGGTAAAGCACCTGGCCCAGATGAGTTCCTAAATGAGTTCCACAAGGAGTTCATAAACATGTTGGCCGAGCCACTATTGGGTATGTACAATCATTCATATAGCCTGGACTGCCTTCCGCCCTCGCTTAGGGAGGCCAATATCTCTCTTATAATAAAGAAAGGGACAGTTCCTGAGGACTCTGCCTTGTATAGACCTATCTCACTGCTGAATGTAGATTTTGAAATCCTGTCTAAAACACTAGCTCTGAGATTGGAGAAGGTATTGCCCACTATCATAAAGGAAGACCAAGCAGGTTTTATCAGGGGCTGTTGCTCTTCCAATAATGTCAGGAAGGTATTTTATACAGTGCAGGTATTCCATCAGAGTTCAACTCCGGGCTCAGTGGTCTCCTTGGATGCGGAAAAGGTGTTTGATCAGGTGGAATAGCTGTATCTTTGTCCTGGAATGTTTTGGTCTTGGGAGGGCCTTCACTAGATGGGTGGCAGTGCTACATAATGACCAGTCCTTACAAACGGTGTAAGATCAGACAATTTTAGCATTGGGAGAGGCAGCCAACAGGAGTGTCCTCTTTCACCACTGTTCTTTCCCTCAGTAATTGAACTGTTGGCGGAGGCTATTTGGAAGAACTCTGAAATTGTGGCGCCAAAGGTAGGAATGGGAGAACACAAAATTACTATCTACGCTGATGTTGTTCTTCTCCTTTTGGCTAACCCGGAACAGGTTATACCACGGCTAATACAAAAGATTAAGTTATTCAGCACTTTCTTGGGATATAAAATTAATTTTACAAAATCGGGATCTATGCCTGTGGGGGGCTTGGTGGGAGTGCATGACTTGGAGGATGGCACATAATTTCCTGTCCAGGCTTCCTTTACTTGGGTATTTTTAGTACCCCTGCTTTCCACCAGCTGTACAGAGCTATCTTTGTGCACTTGTTTGATGGGATAAAACAGGATCTGCAGCATTGGGAGGGGTTAGTAATGTCATGGTTAGGCCAAATAGCCTTGATTAAAATGAAGTTCTTCCTTGGTTACTATACTCCATGAGAATGCTCCCGTTGTTGTTGCCTAGGCAAGTGCTGCGGAAGCTCAATGGCTGGCTTGGGTCCTTCATTTGGTGTCATAGGTGCCCTCTTATTAAATTTACCAAGGGTATGGAGGGGGTGGATCTCCCAGACTCTAAGCGATACCAAATAAGGGCCCTATTGTCCTATGTGAGAGATTGGGTGTATAAGGATCCAAGGCCGATATGGCTTGATATCGAGGCCTCTCAGGCAAGGTGCCCTCTCCTTTACTTGCTGTTTATGGACTCGATGAAATCTGTTGCTGAGCATTGTAAAGACCTGATCATTATGAACACTGTCAAAGTATGGAGAATGATGCGGCAGGGCGAGGGCAATTTACATAAGATGTCATCGTTTCCCCCGCCCCCACCCCACCCTTCCCCGACCCCAGGTGGAGCCCCAGGATTTAGGCCAGGGTCAATGGAATCAGTCTTTAAAGCATTGTAGGTTAAGGGAGTCTCCTGTTTGAGACACTTATTTGAGGGAGAGATTCCCGATGTCTTTCGACCAACTAAGTCACAAATGTGGGCTGCCTAGTAAGGACCTCTTCCATTATTTTCAGATTAAGGATTATATACAGAGAAGGACCATACTTATTGCTCAGCCCTATAAGTCTGACATGGAAAGAAGAATGCTGTGGTGTGCGGGCACTCTCTCAGTCAGTACTCTATATCATCTACAGTGAGGGGGCACCTTGGAAAATATGGAAAGACTCTACGGAGTCTGGAATCAGGAACTAGGAGTAGAAATTTTATTTGAAACGTGGGAGAACATATTGGAGGATGTGAAGAAAATCTTAATATGCAATAAAGTGCAGGCTATGCAGTTGAAGAATCTTCACAGGGTCCATGTGGCCCCGGAGTGATTAGCAAAGTTCAAGAAAGGAGCATCTCCAGAGTACCCTAAATGTAAAATAAGCACAGGCACACTTACTCGTGGTCTATGGTCGTGTCATAAAATTCATAATTGCTGGGGTGCAATGGCGAGTGAATTGGAGGGGATCCTGGGAATTGAAGTTATGGTAGATCCAGTATCCCTTCTTTTGAGACTGCCGAACTGCCTTCACTAGATGAACACGGGAAGAGGTTATTCAACATTCTCATGTATTGTGCAAGGAAGAACACTTTAATGAACTGGATCTCAGAAAACCTCCCAGGTCTCATGGGATGGCGCAGACTAGTGATGGAGCAGGGCCCCGAAGATTATCTTATGCGGTGCACCAGAAAACAGAACTATTTTATAAGATGTGACGGGCCTTTCTAAATTACATAGACACGGACCTGTCAGCCATATTGATATAGCCGTGAAGGCTAGATTTGGCAGTCCGGGGACCCTGGGGGGGAGGAAGCTTGATAAACACTGGTATAATAACTGATGCTCCCATGGACAGGAGCCTCAGTCGAGTGCATCAAGTGGTGTAATTTAATTTAATTTAATTTACTTTCAGTTAAGTTAGTCCAATGTGATTTTATCTAAATTGATTTAATCTAAGTTAAGTTAGGTTAGTCTGGTAAATTTAAGTTAATTTAAACTAATTTGCTCAGTACAGTCATGTATTGAATCTTAATGTGGAAAGATTATTTTGTACCTCTGTGATAGTTTTGGTTTGTTCTGTACAATAGGAGGCAGTTTATTGTTAATGTTTTTGTAATATAAGATTATTATACTACTATTTATATTTTTATAATTTTGTAAAAAAAACCTTTTTCAATAAAAAAAATTAAGAACAACCCACCTCAGGTGCCATCCAAAAGGGAGTACCCACAGAAGTGTTTCGACGTAATCTAGCATTTGTCAGCTTAGCTGAAACACCTATTTAACAAAAGTACAAAATTAATATTGTAATCCAAAAATGCACAATATACTGTTTTCTTTTCAAATAAAAAATTAGCATTGATGTGGTTAAAATACTCACTTTAATATTTATTGTGAGTTTTCAGTCCCCACCAGAGGCAGATGCTTAAACTTACTAACCATTTGAGAGGTTAATCAGCTCTTCGGAACTCTCTTTATGGCAAAATATTTCACCAAATTAAAGAAAAGTGACTGAGTAACATGCCACCCAAATAGAACACAGAACTGGTGTGGTGATGGTTGTCATGGAGAATAAAATCAGCCTCACAGGCGGTTGACATGGAGAGGCACATACCACGTGCTTGTTACCTTAAATTAGTAAAATGTAGTTATTACTAATTCTTCAAGGGAATTTTTGTTCTACATTTTCCCACTCTGAGCAATTTACCTTCAGGAACTAAGCAATTAAATGGAACAGTTATATTTGGTGCTAAGTCCATTTTACCTAGTCCACAGAGGGACTTGACTTGCCGTAGGCTAATCAGTTATTTCACAAAGAACTATCAATCCCTTTGAGCCGAAAGAAATGTCAGTGCCTTGATACAAAATAAGAAAAATTGCCCGGAAATGGTTTGCTGTAATTGTACTACAAGCTTACCAAAACAGTCAAGTATACACAACACTTATGATAGCATGTGTGAGAGATTATTACATTCACCATTTTAAGGACAGTACTTCCAACATTCTCCAGCGAACAGATTATTTGGTAACAGATCCTTCGGGACTCCATCTGTTAAATCCAATCCAGTGACACAACTAAAACAAAATATACTTTGCCTGCGGAGTCAGAGAAAAGCTCACACTGTCTAAGCAGACAATAAATTGCAGCCTTTGGCAAAACTGCAAACTTCAGAGAAAATGGATGGGAAACAGACATTACCAAAGTCAACCAGCTTGACTCCTCCTTCTGTTGTCAGGAGGATGTTGTTGCCCTTAACATCACGATGAATAATTCTGTTTTTGTGCAAATGCTGAAGGCCCTGTAGAAAATACAAGTAGTTCAAATGGAATTACAGAGAAACAATTCTTTATGAAATAACAAAATATTTCCATCTGCATGTGTATTAATGAAATACTCAGTAATTGTACTGGACTATACTCCAACCATTAATCCATGACTTCTAACTATGTGTAAAACAAAAATATATGTAGCAGAGAACAGTTGAACTCTGTTGTCATTTAGTTCTTACCAAAAGTGCCCCGTATAAAATGTATGAGATTAACGCTTCTTCCATGCTTTCATCACGCTTCAGTAGATTTGTGATGAGTTCAGTGACAGAACCTCCATTGCACAGCTGTGAAAGAGAAACATTTCTGTTAGCTAGGAAAGTCATTTCATTTTTATTCCTGCACACAGCAAGAAAGTGAAGTTAAATGGCAAAAACACTGGCAAATTGCATAACAGGTAAGAGTCAAGCTACAAAATAAATTTATTTCATTGCACTAAGAGAAAATGTTGCTATTTTATATAGAAAAGAAACACTTAATAGAACTTAATGTACATGGCTAACTGGTTGATTTGGAGAAATTTAATGAATTCTTTCATCTGAATACAGAATATTTAGATATGTACACTACATATTGTCCTCACTATATAACAAATATGGCATCATACAATGTAACTGCCTCAGCAAAATACAGGTCAAATGATTCTCTGACATTTGGTAATATTAGAATAGGTTACCAGGGCTATACAATTAATTTGACAATTTGCACTGTATTCAAACTTTATTATTCAAAATGATAAGCTGGCATGATCACCACTGATTAACATAACTGAGACAAGTACCACTGAATAAAGACAGACTCAACTTTCCATGCTAGAATTCTATTCTCAAGATATCACTTGAAAGATGTTTTCCATGAAGAAAAAAAAAGTTAATTATAGGAAAAATTGTTCCACTTAATTATAATACAAACTTTGGGAGAATGGCACTTGTTTCCTATTTCAGTCATGACCAAAGAAGAACAGACAACTAAGGAAAATAGATTATCCAGCTTGAAAAATTATCTCTTCAAATAATAAAACTCCTTCACACACACAAACGTCCTGTTAAACTGACCCAAATTTACTTATTGGGTGGATGATCCAATGTTCAACTTCGAGACCCCCAGTTGTAGGAGCAGGTGCAGGCCATACAGCTTATTGAATGGGGAAGCAGACTCAATGCAATGATGATTGATGATAATCTTCAAATGCACCGTATTTTTGTTCTTTTAAATGCAAGCAGGCTGACCATGGTAGAAAGCCAAGTGGAACAATCAGCCAATTAAATTCATTTTTTAAAGATTTGTGTTATTTCAGTTCGCTAATGATTCTTCAACACCTATGTACATCATGTGATTTCAGTTTTGTTTCTTGCACATTAAACTTGAGGGTACTGATGAATTCAGACAGAAGTTTGCAAATAAATAAGCAATATGATGCATAAAATGAGTGTGACTATTATAACAAGAGTAGACATTCCATTGTATTTCCCACAAAGTATCAGAGGTTTCACATTTCTAAATTGGTATTAATGAATTCCGTGTAAAAATACGGGGAAAGTGATATCTGTGGTAAATAAATTCAAGGGTTTATGAAAGTATTGCTGAAAGATGGAAGTGATTTTTTTCGAAAGTTTGTTCTTCGAAAGATAAATATTTGTACACATCACAACTAATTGCTTTCTACCTAGAATAGTTAATAAAATGCAACAAACACAGAAACTGATGGAGAACTCAGCAGGTCTGGGATCATCTGTAGAAAGAAAACAAAGTAAACATTTCAGTTTCAGTTAACTGATTGGAGCTAGGGAAAGGCAATATATATGTTGAAGATGGGGTGGGTGTGGTGTTATGGGGTGGGGGAAGGGTTGGAGGAGTAAATGATAATGAAAATGGAGCCCAGAGAGAGAGAGAGAGAGAGAGAGAGAGAGAGAAAACAGCAGTTGGGCAGAATGGTGTGCCTGGGAGAAAGAAAAGCTGCTAATGGGAACCAATAGTGCATGAAAATCTGTTGGCTGTGATGAAATGTGATGACAAGGTCCAGGGTGGGTAAAGGACATGGAAAAAGGCGCTCATGCCCTAAAATTATTGAAAAACTGATAAAAAGTACTGGAGAAGATCAGCAGGTGTGGCAGCGCCTGTGGGAAGAAGTAGAGTTAACCTTCTGATGAAAAGTTACCAGACCCGATCACCAGCATCCACAGTTCTTTGCTTTATCCAAGAATTATTGAACTAAATATTGAGTCCTGAAGGCTATGGGATCTCCAAGCAGAAAATGAGATGCTGTTCTTCCAGTATACATTGAGCTTCACTGGAACACTGCAGCAGGCTCGAGATAGAGATTTTGGCTATGGAACACAATGGTGTGTTGAAGTGGCAGGCAACCAGTAGCTCGAGCTCATTTTTGTGACAGTATGTAGGTGTTCCATAAAGCAGTTGCCCAGTTTATGATTCATCTCCTTAATGTCGAGGACACCACATTGTGAGCAGCAGTTACAGCATAGTAGATTGAGTGCAGTTCGGGTAAATAGCTATTTCAACTGGAAGGTGTGTCTGGAGCCTTGGATAATAAGGAAGGAGGAAGTAAATGGGCAACTGTTACACCTTCTGTGATTACATGGAAAGAAGCCATGGGGTTGTGGGGAGGTGTTGGGTGTGGTGGAGCAACAGACCTGAGTGTCCCCGAAGAAGCTGTCCTTGCGAAAGACTGACAACAGATCAGAAGAGAATATGTATCTGATGTACAGTACATCCCGCTGGAGAAGCTGAACTAGATCTGCTCCTGTCTCTGATAGGATTTCTGCTCTAAACTTCCTTGTTTTCTTCATTACTTTCGTTGTCACTCCTAGTGTTTGAGGAGGCATTTGCCAAAACTCACTCCCACAGCCATAGCGCATTCCTCAGTGAATGCCTCCAGGTCAGTGTCACTCCATGTATATTCCAACTGAATGCTTTGTGTTTTGAATGCACCCAGGATCACAGGTATCTTGGTGATATACAACACTTCTCTATCAACTGTTTTCACTGCATCCCGAGATCAACACTCAGTGTTCTACATCACCATATGCACACTCTCAGCGTTACTCCATCAGCACCACTTCATGCTCTTTTAGAGCTGCCCTACCGCCAGTTCCACTTCATTCTCCATTTTAACAACAAACGTCTCCTTCCAGGAACGCAAACTGCAATAACTCAGAGGTACCCACACTCTTCTGAAACCTTTCACCCCTTCCCCTCCTTCTATCTCCATCCCTTTTGCTAAGCCCAGCTGGTCAGGTATTTACTATCTCTTCTGACCTTCCTCTCTCTGATGCTGAACATTTTGTACTCAGCACTAGTCTTAGTTTGAACAGTCTGAGGCCACTCCCTCAATGAATTTCAGACAGAACATGACATTGCAGACTTCTTCCATCAACCGGTAACTCGAGGTAATTTTTGTGACAGAACGTAGGTGTTCCACAAAGCAGTTGCGAAGTTTGTGTTCCATCTCCTTAATGTCGAGGAGACCACATTGTGAGCTGCAAATACAGCAGAGTAGATTGATTACAGTACAGGTAAATAGTTCCTTCACCTGGAAGGTGTGTCTGGAGCCTTGGATAATAAGGAGGGAGGAAGTAAATGGGCAAGTGTTACACTTGTTGTGATTGCATGCCCCCATCCCATTTTTTTGGACAAGAGTGCTCTCCTCACCCCAAAGATCCCTTTACCCACCTCCAACACTCTCCATCCTCCTGGACCCTCTATCTGGCTTTTTACCTGCACTCGGCTTGCTCATTAAGAACCACTGGCGTGACATAAGTTGCCCTAATTTGTCCACCCCTCCTTTTCACCCATTCGAACTTAGGTCTCCCCAAACTGACTGTACTATGTGCTCTCAGATTCAACCCTGACTTTGTAATCAAACCTGTGGAAAACTAACCTCTACATTGTAGAGGCTGAGCACCAGCTCTTGGATACCTCCCATGTCACCATTGAACCTCAGGCTACTATACCTATGGTGGTCACTAATTTCATTTTATCTGGTGATCTCCCCTCATTGCCTCCGAGCTCAGAGTCCCACAACTTCATTCATCCAAGTTCTGCCAAAAATCCTCAAACAGGACAGACCCATTGTTTCTGCTTGCTCCTGCCACACAGAATGCAGCTTTTCCTAACTCGACTCAATTTCTCCTCCCCTTCTCCATTACCTTCCCATTTACATCTGCATTTCTTCTGATGCTTTACACCACTTTCAGAATTCCTGCTTACAAGCACCAGCTGCCTCTTCTTCACTATGGATGTGTAATCTTTTTATACATCCAGTCCCCATTGGGATGGTCTCAGGGCTCTCCACCTCTTCCTGGAAAAAAGGCCTGAACCGCCAGCACCTTCCTCCGCCTGTCTGAGCTCACCCTCACTTTGAACAACTTCTCTTTTAGCTACTGTCACTTTCTTAAAATTAAAGGTGTAGTCAGGGTTACAGACATGGTCCCAGTTACACCCATCTCCTGTGGGGTTCGTGAAACATTCCTTGTTCCAGATTCCTCCCCAAACTCTTTCTCTTGGGCATCAGTGACATCATCAGTGCTACTTCCCCCTCTTGTCCAGAATTGGAAAAAATTATCAATTTCTTCTCCAATTTCCACCTGACCTCATCTTCACCTGGTCCGTCTGACCCCACTGTTCCCTTCCCAACATTCTTGGGATGAGCTGGCCACTGACATCCTCTACAAATCCACTAACTTCCACTGTGATTTGGACTATACATCCTCACATCCCGCTTCCTGCAAATATTCTATTCCATTCCCTCAGTTTCTCCACCTCTGTTGCATCTGTTCTGTTGATGCCATCTTCTGCAGAAAGGCCACAGAAATATCCATCATTTTCCCTCAACTGAGGATTCCCCACCACCATAGTTGACAGGCTTCCCAGCTGTGGCCAACCATTTCTGCACTTCCGCCCTGACCCTTCTCTTCCCTCCCATAGCACTGCTAGGGTCCCACCAGTCCTCAGTTTCCACCCCATCTGCATCCACATCCAAAGGATCAAAATCCACCATTTCCCTCACCTCCAGTTGGAAGTGTCCACCAAAAAAAATTTCCCTCCCTCCCCTCTTTGGGATTTTCCTTACTTGGCTTCACTATGACCTATCCATTGTTGGAAAAGTCTCTTTCCACAACCATATGAACAGCAAGGGTCTCCTAAAGATCCCACTGATGTCTCTTCCCATCTTTTCCTCAGTAATATGATGTTCGTTGGTTACAAAGTTTACACACACGAGGCCAACAATTATATATATGTCAATGACGTGTTGTTTAATGGCTGGCATGGAATTCAGTGAATTCTAACTTCTGCCAAAGTCATAAATAGAAAGATCAAGCTTATAGCTATTTCCCTTTGTCTATCTTCCAATAATCTACTTCTCAATTCAGAGGGGGGGCAAATCAAACAATGTTGAAAAATTCTTCTATTGCTCAGCGCATGAAGTTTTTTTTATTCATTCACATAATGTGAGCGTCACTGGCTGGGCCAGTACTTTTGTCCATCCCTAGTTACCCTGGAGAGCTACCTTCTTGAATCACTACAGTCCATGTGCTGTAGGTAGATCCACCATATTAGTCGGGAGGAAATACCACAGTGGTTTGACCCAGCAACAATAAAGGAACAACAATATATTTCTAAGTCAGGACTGTGAATACCTTTCAGGGAAACCTGCAGGTAGTGTATTGCCATATATCTGCTACCTGCCTGGAAGTAGTCATGGGTTTGGAAAGTGCTGTCTAAGCATCTTTGGCAAAATTCTGCAGTACATTGCTTAAAAGTACACACTACTGCTACTGAGTGTTAATGATGGCGAGAGTAGATGAGGTGCCAATTAAGTGGAATTCTTTGGCCTGGATGGTGTCAGGCTCCTGTTATGTTATTAGGACATAGTACATAGGAGCAGAAATTAGGTCTTTCAGCCCATTGAGTCTGTTCCGCCACTCAATCATGGTTGATTAGTTTTTCAATCCCATTCTTTTGCTTTCTCCCGATAACCCTTGATCCCCTTGACAATCAAGAACCTATCTATCTCTGTCTTAAATATACTCAAATTACCTGGCCTCCACAGCTTTCCATGGCAGTGATTTCCATAGATTCACCACTCTCTGGCTAAAAAAGTTTCTCCTTATCTCCATTCTAAAAGGTCTTCCTTTACTATGCCCTCAGGTCCTAGTCTCTCTTACCAATGGAAACATTTTCCCAACGTCCACTCTGTTGAGGCCATTCAGTATTCTGTATGTTTCAATTAGATCCCCCTCATCCTTTTAAACTCCATTCAGTATAGACCCAGAGTCCTCAAGCATTCTTCAAATGTTAAGCTTTTCATTCCTGGGACCATTCTCGTGAACCTCACTGACCCCACTCCAGGGCCTGAAATCATTCCTGAGATATGGTGCCCAAAACTGCGTACAATTTTCTTAATTGGTCTGACCAAAGCCTAATAGAGCCTCAGAGCTACATCCCTGCTTTTATATTCAAGTCCTCTCAAAATAAATGCTGTCATTGCATTTGACTTCCTAACTACTGACTCAACCTACAAGTCGACCTTGAGAGAATCCTGGACTAGAACTCCCAAGTCTCTTTGCACATTCAGACTTCTGAATTTTCTCCCCATTTAGAAAATAGTCTATGCTTCTATTCTTCTTATCAAAATGCATGACCTCACACTATCCCACATTGTACTCTGTAATTTCTTTGCCCACTCTCCTAACCTGTCCAAATCCTTCTGCAGCCTCCCCGCCACCTCAACACTATCTGTTTCTCTACCTAACGTATCATTTGCAAACTTAGCCAGAATGCCCTCAATTTCTTCATCTAGATCATTAATGTATGAGATGTAAGGCTATGGTCCCAACACTGAGCTTTGCGGAACACCATTTGACACCGGCTGTCATCCTGAGAATGACCCTTTAATCCCCACTCTCTGCTTTCAGCTAGACAGTCAATCTTCTATCCATGCAAGCACCTTGCCTCTAACATCTTGGACCCTTATCTTACTCAACAACCTCCTGCACAGCACCTTGTCGAAGGTCTTTTTGAAATCCAGGCAGATAACATCCATTGGCTGTCCTTGGTCTAACCTGCTCGTTACTTCCTGAAAGAATTCTAGCAGACTTTTCAAGGATGACCTTCCCTTGATGAAATAATGCTGACTTTGCCCTATTTTACTCTACACTTCCAAGTATTCAGAAATCCCATCCTTCACACTGGACTCCAACATCTTACCCACGACCAAGGTCAGACTAATCAGCCTGTAAGTTTCTGTCTTTTACCTTACTTCCTTCTTAAACAGGGGTGTCACGTTAGCAATTTTCCAGTCCACTGAGACTCTCCCTGACTCTTGGGATTCATGAAAGATCACCACTAACCCCTCCACAATCTCTTCAACTACCTCCTTTAGAACTCTGGGGTGTAGTCCATCTGGTCCAGGTGATATTTTCACTTTTAGACTTTTCAGTTTTTCTAACACCTTCTCCTTAGTGATGGCCACTATACACAGCAGTGCCCCCTCGCTCTCTTAAATTTTTGGAATATTATTCGTGTCTTCCACCGTGAAGACTGACGCAAAGTAATATTCAGTTCCTCAGCTATTTCCTTGTTTTCCACTATTATCTCTCCAGCATCATTTTCCAGTGGCCCAATGTCCATTTTTGCCTCTCTTTTGCCCTTTACATATCTAAACAAACTCTTATAATCTTCTTTTACATTACTGGCTAGGTTACCCTCATATTTAATCTCCTCCCTCCTTATTTCTTCTTTTGCTGCCCTCTGTTGGTCTTTGTAAGTTTCCCAATCCTCTGGCTTCCCACTACCCTTTGCCACATTCTATGTTTTGCTTTTATACTATTCCTGAATTTTCTAGTCAGCCACAGTTGCCTCGTCCTCCCTATACCATGCTTCTTTTTCCTAAGGCTGAATCTCTGCAGTGTCTCCTGAATTATTCCCAGAAACTCCTGCCATTGCTGTTCCAGTGTCTTTGCTGCTCTGCACCCCTCCCAGGCAATTCTGTCCAGCTTGTCCCTCATGCCTCTGTAGTTGTATTTGAGCTGGACTGGAGAGTATTCCATCACACTCCTGACTTATGCCTTGTAGATGGTGGACAGGCTCTGGGGAGTCAGGTGAGTTGCTCGCTGCAGTATTCCTAGCTTCTGATCTGCTCTTGCAGCCAGAATATTTATACAGTGAGTCCAGTTGAGTTTCTAGTCAATGATAACCCCCAGGATGTTGATAGTGACGGAGTCAGTGATTGTAGCACCATTGAATGCCAAAGAGTGGTGGTCAGATTGTCTCTTATTGGAGATGGTCATGGCTTGGCATTTCTGTGGCATGAATGTTACTTGCCATTTGACAGCCCAAGACTGGATATTGCCCAGGTTTTGCTGCATTTGAAAATGGCCTGCTTCAATAACTGAGGAGTAGCGAATGGTGCTGAACATTGCACAATCATTGGCAAAATCCCCACTTTTGACCTTATAATAGAGGGAAGGTCATGATAAAGCAGCTGAAGATGCTTGGACCTGGGGGACTACCCTGAGGAACCCCTGCAGAGATGTCCTGAAGCTCAGCTGACTGACCTCCAATAAACACAACCAACTTCCTATCTGCCAGGTATGACTCCAACCCAGTGGAGAGTTTGCCCCTTATTTCCATTGATGCCAGTTTTGCTAGGGGTCCTTAATGTAATTTCAGTCAAATGCAGCCATGATGTCAAAGGCTGTCATTCTCACATCACCGCTGGAATTTGGCTGTTTTGTCCAATGTTTAAATTAAGGTTGCAATTGGGTCAGAAGCTGACAAGAACCCAAACTTAAAACAGCAAACATTCTAAAGTAGCAAAACAAAAGGGCTATCTTGAAGATACTAATCTGTCCTTTAGAACTGATTGCACGACTATTTGGTACAATAACAAGTATTGATAGGTAAGGTTTGCACCTGAACTGCATGCAGCATTATTGGGGGAAGTAAAAACGGTGAGGCAGCATCCAGGGAGCAACAGAGTTGACATTTCGGGCATAAGCCATGCATCAGGATGAAGAAGTAATGCCTCAAATGTTGACTCTGCTGCTCCTCGGATGCTGTCTGACCTGCTGTGCCTTTCCAGTGCCACACTTTTTGACTCTGTGTCTCCAGCATCTGCAGTGCTGACTTTCTCCTAGTCAAAAAAAAATGCAAAGCCCCGCATTTAATTGCATGAAATTTACATCTTCAAGGGAAAATATCATTAAAACCATTGGAGAAATTCCAGGATAGTGCTAGCCAGAATCGATACACAAATGGGCGGCACGGTGGCACAGTGGTTAGCACTGCTGCCTCACAGCGCCAGAGACCTGGGTTCAATTCCCACCTCAGGCGACTGACTGTGTGGAGTTTGCACATTCTCCCCGTGTCTGCGTGGGTTTCCTCCGGGTGCTCCGGTTTCCTCCCACAGTCCAAAGATGTGCAGGTCAGGTGAATTGGCCATGCTAAATTGCCCATAGTGTTAGTGCATTATTCAAAGGGAAATGGGACTGGGTGGATTATTCTTCAGAGGGTCAATGTTGACTTGTTGGGCTGGTACCAAGGAAATAAGAGGCATTAGACAGTGAGGTTTGGTGACCTTAGGGGGGGTGATAAGAAGTCTGGAGGTTTGTGTTTTAAATCCCATTCAAGGAGGTTCTTATCTCCTAGGGACTGGCGTTGATGTGCAAAAGGTCCCCAAATTAGGCTGCCTAATCCCACCTACATGCCTACTCCAACAATTTTATGGTGTGGGTAAGTTAATATTGGCGTCAATTAAACTTTTACCAAGATCAATTGAGCCTAATTACTACTTAAATATGATGGATCATGTTAGCAATGCACCTCACTCCCATTTTAAAGGGGTTGAGTTCGAGTCAGGGGAATGTGTTGGCCTCCCAGTCTTTATTACCACCCCTCTCCCCTCCCCCAAAACACACATTTTGTAGAGCCCCATGCCTCATTTTGGAAAGGCAAATCAGGGTAGGACTTATACACTTAATGGTAAACATATAGAACATAGAACAGGCCCTTCAGCCCATGATGTTGTACTGAGGATTATTCCTAATCTAAAATAAAATGACCTAACCTACGCACTCCTCAATTCACTGCTGTCCACGTGCATGTCGAGCAATCACTTAAATGTCTCTAATGATTCTGCTTCCGCCACCACCGCTGGCAATGCATTCCATGCATTCACAACTCTCTGCGTAAAGAACCTACCTCTGACATCTCCACTATACCTTCCTCCTAATATCTTAAAACTATGACCCCTTGTGCCAATCAATCTTGAAAAGTCTCTGGCTATTGACTCTATCCATGCCTCTCAATACCTTGTATACTTTGATCAGGTCACCTCTCTTCTTCCTTCTCTGCAGCGAGAAAGGTCCGAGCTTAGTCAACCTCTCTTTGTAAGACAAGCCATCCAGTCCAGGCAGCATCATGGTAAACCTTCTTTGCACCCTCTCCAAAGCCTCCATATCTTTCCTATAATAGGGTGACCAGAACCGGACACAATATTCCAAGTGTGGTCTCACCAGGGTCTTGTAGAGCTGCAGCAAAACCTCGTGGCTTTAAACTCGATTCCCTGTTAATGAAAGCCAAAACACCATAGCACTTTGAGGGATCTATGCGCTTGAACACCAAGATCCCTGAACACCAAGATCCCTCTGTTTCTCCACACTGTCTTTAATCCTATATTTAGCATTCAAGTTCAATCTTCCAAAATGCATCACTTCACTTTTATTCAGGTTGAACTCCATCTGCCATTTCTCAGCTCAGCTCTGCATCCTGTCTATGTCGCACTGCAGCTTGCAATATCCCTCGATACTATCAACAATACCTCCAACCTCTGTATCATCGGCAAATTTACTAACTAGCACCCCTCCCCAACCTCCTCATCTAAGTCAATTATAAAAACTACAAAGATCAGAGGCCTAAGAACAGAGCCCTGCAGGACACCACTCAACACTGACCTCCAGGCAGAACACTTTCCATCTACAACCACTCTCTGTCTTCTATCAGCCAACCAATTCTGAATCCAGACAGCCAAATCTCCCTTTATCCCATACTTCCTGACTTTATGAATGAGCTGACCATGGGGAACCTTCTCAAATGCCTTTCTGAGGTCCATATACACCACATCCAATGCTCGAAATTCATTGACCTGTCTTGTCACCTCCTCAAAGAAGTCAATAAGATTTGTGAGGCATGACATGCCCCTCACAAAGCCACGCTGACTGCCTTTAATCACTTATGCTTTTCCAAATAGTCAAAAATCCTATCCCTCAGAATTCATTCCAAAATCTTGCTGACCACAGAGAAAGACTGACTGGTCTGTAATTGCCATGGATTGCCCTATTCCCCTTCTTGAAAAGAGGAACAACATTCACCTCCCTCTAATCCTCCAGTACAACTCCCGTGGAGAGAGAGGAAGCAAAGATCTTCACCAGCGGCTTAGCAACCTCCTTTCTTGCTTCCCAGAGTAACCTAGGATAAATCTGATCAGGTCCTGGGGACTTATCAATCACAATGTTTGCCAAAATTTCCTGCACATCAACCTCATCAATCTTGATCTGTTCAAGCCTGTTTCCCAGCTCCTCAAAGTACTCATTCACAAGGTCCCTTTCCTTAGCGAAAACTGAAGTGAAAAAATTCATTTAGAGCTTCCCCTATCTGCTCAGATTCCACGCACAAGTTCCCTATGCTATCCCTAACTGGCCCTACCTTGTACCTGATTATTCTCTTATTCCTCACATATGAGTAAAATGTCTTTGGGTTCTCCCTAATCCTCCCTGCCAAGCCTTTTTTGTGCCCCCTCTTGGCTCTCCTCAGTTCATTTCTGAGCTCCTTTCTAGAAAGCCTGTAATCCTCTAAAGCTGTGCTAGATCCTTGCTTCCTCCTTTTGACGAGAAGTTCCTCTGTTCTCATCAACCAAGGCTTCTTAATCTTACCCCTTCTTGCCTGTCTCAGAGGAACAAATTTGTGCATCACTCGTTGTCTGTTGTGCCCTTTCTGTGGAACAATTGCTCCCAATCTGTATTTCCCAACTCCTGTTTGATAGCGTCATAATTTCCTTTTCCCCAATTAAATATCTTCCCTTGGTAACTGCTCCTTTCCCTCTCCAAGGCTATGCTAAATGTGAGGCAGTTGTGGTCACTGTCATCAAAGTGTTCTCCCACCATGAGATCTGACATCTGTCCTGGCGCATTGCCTAGCACCAAATCCAAAATGGCCTCTCCCCTCGTCGGCCTGTCTACATACTGAGTAAGGAAATCCTCTTGAACACATCTGACAAAACGGCTCCATCCAAACCATCTGCACTAAGGAGGTTCCAGTCAATATTGGGAAAGTTGAAGTCACCCATAACAACAACCCTGCTACATCTGCATTTCTCCAAAATCTACCGGCTTCTGAGTTCTTCAATCTCCCTACTGCTATTAGGGGATCTGTAGAAAACCCCCAAAGAGGTGGCTGCTCCCTTGCTGTTCCTAACTTTCACCCATACTGACTCAGACAAACCTTTCTCAACAACCTTTGTTTCTATAGCTGTGATGCACTCTCTGATTAGCAATGCTACACCCCCTCCTCTTTTTCCACCCTCCCTGTTCTTTTTAAATGTTCTAAACCCTGGAACATCTAGCAACCATTCCTGCCCCTGTGAAACCCACATCTCCATTATGGCCACAACATCATAGTCCCAAGTACTGATCTGTAAGGTACTGGAGAATGTTGCTAAACAAAGAGACCTTGGAGTGCAGGTTCATAGTTCCTTGAAAGTGGAGTCGCACATAAACAGGATAGTGAAGAAGGCATTTAATCTGCTTGCCTTTATTGGTAAGTGCTTTGAGTATAGGAGTTGGGAGGTCATATTGAGGCTGTATAAGACATTGGTTAAGCTACTTTTGGAATACTGCATTCAATTCTGGTTTGCCTGTTATTGGGATAATATTGTGAAACTTTCCAAGGTTGGAGATTTGAGCTCAAGGAAGAGGCTGAATAGGCTGGGGTTATTTTCCCTGGAGTGTTGAAGGCTGAGGAGTGACCTTATAAAAATTTATAAAAGCATGAGGGGCACAGATAGGGTTAAAAGATAAGGTCTTCTCCCCAGGGCATGGGAGTCCAAAACTAGAGGGCATAGGTTTAAGGTGAGAGGGAAAGATTTAAAAGGGACCTAAGGGGCAACATTTTCACTCAGAGGGTGATGAATTTATGAAATGAGCTGCCAGGGGAAATGTTGGAGGCTGGTACAATTACAATATTTAAAAGGCATCCAAATGGGTATATGCATAGGAAGGGTTTAGGTTAGATTACTTAGAGTGTGGAAACAAGCCCTTCAGCCCAACAAGTCCACACCGACCCGCCGAAGCGTAACCCACCCAGACCCATTCCCCTACATTTACCCCTTCACCTAACACTACGGGCAATTTAGCATGGCCAATTCACCTAACCTGCACATTTTTGGATTGTGGGAGGAAACCGGAAAGGGAGAATGTGCAAACTCCACACAGAGAGTCACCTGAGACGGGAATTGAACCCAGGTCTCTGGCACTGTGAGGCAGCAGTGCCACCAGGCTGCCCATGTGGGCGAAATGCTGCCAAATGAGACTAGATTAATTTAGGATAACTGGTCGGCATGGACGAGTTGGACCAAAGGGTCTGTCTCCATGATTTACAGCTCCATGACTCTATGACTATGTAACAACAAGCCCAAACTTTCTTACAATTAATGTTCAATAGTAAACTAATATGTTAAAATGAAGAGTATATTATGTTTTAGCAGACATGTTGTCAACTACATCAGTACTTTATTCACACTTTGTGTTCTTTTGCCGTTTGCTTAGCATCGCCAAAATATGATTATACATTTCGAACTCAACAGTTTTTTCTTCTGCCACACAAATAACTGTAAGCTGATCAAATCATGGTCATTCTGCACAGATGCACAGCAATATCAAAATAAAAAGAAACAGCCAAAAACTGAAAATGAGAACTCAATCACAATTAAATTAACACAAAGATGATTCAGCCATATATTTCTGACACTGTCCACTTATCAAATTTCCAGCAGAATGAAAGCATTTATTTTACTTGAATATTCCCAAACCTAGAACTAATTCCCTATCAACAAAAGCAGACATTGCTTGAAAAACTCAGCATGTCTAGCAGCACCCATAGAGAAAACAGTCCTTAAATTTCGGGTCCAGTGACCCTTCTTCAGAACTGCTACTTTTCCTACTGTTAGTTTTCAAGAGATCTGAGAAAGAATCACCATATAATCCCACTATAACACAGTTTATTCTTGAAGAGTATTATGACATTGTGGTTCTTGCTGCATTCTGACACAGACAAGTTGTCCATTAAATAAGTGTTTCTCTAATTCTGATAAACTCAGAAGACGTTGGTCCGACTTTTATTACGCTAGGTTTCGAGCAGGTGATCAATGGGATAAATTCAAAGGTTGTTACCCCTGCAGAAGAAAGGTTGAGGGTAATTTAGCTAATTTTCTGTTGCTGGGATAGCGACATTTAATTATGAGTGCATTCAAGCCGTCAGTTACTGATGGAAATCCAGAGCTCAATCATTTTGGCTGTTGGTATCCATTGGGAAGGTAATTTGTTGGCTTGCTATGGCATGGAGGTCATTAGGAGTCTACTTGATCCACACAAGAGTTCTGAGTGATTTCACCTCTAACATCTTGGGAGTAATCTGTGGTGATAAAAGTTAAAACTGGATGTGACACTGACAGTGAATGACATAGATACCAGACCAGACAGGCAAAGACATTACTACATGTGGTATTCTGGCATTATAACTACTCACGTGGTCTTGTCTCACTTTGAGTTGAAATCATTGTAGTATATTGTCAATTAAATGTGTGAAATGTACAAACCCAGACTGTGTGCAAGTTCTTTACTATGAGAATGTAACTAGTCGGTGCTGTTAACAGACTTCAAGGCATCATTTTAATGGTGTATGTGACATGAACGAACAGACAGGGATGCACGTACACCACATCATAAAGTAATGATGTTTTACCCAAGAAGCCATGTCAACAGTCACTGACAAAAATTAAGCTTCATCAACCAATAGTTCATCTGGAGCAATATATCAGAAAGGTTAGCAGTAACCTGTATGGTGAAATGCAAGTAGGTACATATTGTTCCTTTGAAATAATGAAGGAATGATCACAACCTATTGGCCCTTTGGGCTGAGTATGGCCTTCAAATGGATTTTTTAAAAATATAATGTGCCTTCTAATATGGTGTATCTAATGCTTGTTCTTGTTGAGGTTTCAGCTTCTCAAAAGGAATAAAGCAAAAACAGCAACTATGATAGACTGTAGATGCTTAACATAGATAAATAAATAAGCAAATTGGAAGCTCAGAATTGGCTTAGAAATGCATTACTCACAATAACACAAATTCTAAATGAACCAAATACATACAGATGTGTGCCCCTTCAAATGTAGCTTCCAGTTGTATTAGTCAACTTTCCAAGCTAAGCCAGTTAGGATTTATTTTGCCAGTTTATCAAATCAATGGAGATTTGCCCATTAAAATTGTACTGTGATTTTATTTATGTCATAAAGGTTCAGTTTTAATTTAATCATCAGGTCTCTGCCTCTTTCTGGTTGGTGGATTTCCAACCAGAGTCAGCTTCCAAGCTAAAATGGCAATTAACATGTTTTGAACAGTACTAAACAGTAAGTCAATTTTTGCAAATTTAACTTCTCAACTGTCTCACTCTCAAGTGAAGTTAAGTTAAACGGGGTCACTTAACAATAACAAAAATATCTCACAGAAGTGAACACCAACACAGAACACTGGGTAGATATAGAAATGGAAATTGCAGTACAGCAAAACAGTTAACTATGCACTGCTCTCACAAAATTATTAATATCAGTATTCTTGCAGTGATTAATAAAAATCACCCAGCAACTAAATGCAAGAATACAGAATCTAGCAAGTCAGTACTTTGATCAATGGCTTTGCTGGGAAGTTGAAGAACTGTAGAATCACAGTGAATGGGCTATTTTTATTTAATTATTCCTAATGCAAATATTTTCATCAAAATGCTGAGTAAATAACCTGATTCTTCAGAAGATTCTACCTATGTTACACTTCTTGAACATCCAGCAAATAAAACATGAATTGATTGTGTCAGGATTCCCATGCTTATAATAATTAAAATACAATGTGGGCATTGATAACAAGGCCCCTGGAGCTCATAAGATATCAAAACTTGAATAGCAAGAGGGCCTGATTTCAGACAACGAGCAAACAAAATCACTCATACTTGCATTTTATATTTAGATTACAGATTTGTGGGTGTTAATACATGTTAACAGAGCCACATACATATCCAAAATATGCCTGCAATACACTTTCATTTGGAGACAACTAAGAAAACAAAACAAGTGGTTTTTCAATTACTACACCTTGATGTCATGAGCATCACAGTAAACTCACAGAAGAGATGTGAACATTGTCCATCTCACACATTTTCAAATAAAGGCTTGAATGTAGAATTGTTTAATGACAAAAGAAAAGAATAAGTTCTATTTATCTGCTCATTACTAGAAATATCAAGATGCACAGAACATATTGTGTTAGGAAATACATGAGTTTGGGATGTTAAGTACCTCCCTGATGCCAGGGAGAAGCATTTCAGAGGAGTTATAGACCATGCTGAAGGAAAGAAGGTAAACAGCCAGTGGTCACAGCACATTATTTACAAAAAAGTGCTTGATAAGAGCAATGAGTCCTGCAGATAGATTTTGAAGGATCTAATAAAGAAACTAACAAGCATGATCTCCAAAGGTAATACTCTCTAGATAACTACTAGTAACATACATAAATGAGTATAGAAGTAGAATAGCGTACATGACTGCTTGGCTGTAGACATAGTGCAGGAAAGTGTGTGTTGAATTCCTGGACCATTGAGACCAGTTCCAGGCTAATGAGACCTGTACAGACTGCACCCAAAGAGAACTGGAAACAATATCCTGCAAAGTGCTACTGAAGTGATTTTAAATTAACTTGGTTGGGGATGAGGTAGCATTTGAGGGAACAAACACAGCACAAAAAAAAATTGGGAGGCATAGACATCACAAGTAAGAAACAGTAAAGTATTAGGTGGAATTGAAAAATGAGAGAACGGAGTAAGCCCTAAGTTTCATTTCCCTGCACATTCTGGAGTGCAATAAATAAGATCAGTGAGCTGCAAATTAGATAGCCCCATGGGAATGATGTTGTGGTGAGAATAGATTTGGATGAAAAGAGGGCAGGAATGGGTATTAAATATTCAGAGATAGAAGGTGTTTAAGAAAGAGAGGAAAGAATTTAATGATTAAGAATAACATTACTGTGTTGGAGAGCCAGAATGTCCTCGAAGGGTAAGACCAGGATCTATTTGGCTAGATCTATGCAACGACTAAAATGCATTACTGATTTTATTCTACAGACCATTGACAAGTGGGAAAGATTGGACCAAAGCCATTCTGCAAAGTAACAGTGACCATGATCAGAGCATTTGTCACTGTAAATCACACAAACCCATGAAGAAGCCTAAGACCATCACTTTTAAACCTGTGAAGTGCCCACAGGTAACATTTGAGCAACAAGTTAAAAAGATAGAATTCTTTGGTTCATTTCTTAAGGCAAGACCTTGACCAATCAGATCAGCTGGCCTTGTTTAAAAGTTAAACAAAGTTTGGCAGTTAACTGCCAGTCATCATTAACTAGTGTATTCTCTATGGTAACTGCCATACCAATCAGATTTTACATGTCAAGCATACAGTACAAGTGTTGTTTTCTCTCTATATTGGTATTTCTTAATTGCCCTAATGAATACAAGATAAAAAGTTTGGACAAGATATGCTTTTTGTTCAGTAGTCCTCAAGTTCTATACTACTAAATGACTACTATTGGTAAAGATATAGTGAAACACATTTTTAAGGAATTTTACAGAGACGCAAGAACTACACAGTTGTTATAATTGACAACTTTAGTTATCTTAATTTGGGGTGAGGCAGTAATAATGTAAAAGACAGAGGAGATAAGAAATTCTAAAGTTTATTCAATAGGCCATTCCAGACGCCTACAGGCAGATATTGGTTAATGAAGCAGTTAGCAGCACTGCTGTCTCACAGCACCAGGGACGCGGGTTCAATTCCCGCCTTGGGCGACTGTCTGGAGTTTGCACATTCTCCCAGTGTCTGCATGGGTTTCTTTCGGGTGCTCCGGTTTCCTCCCACAATCCAAAGATTTGCAGGTTAGGTGAGTTGGCCGTGCTAAATTGCCAATAGTGTTAGGTGCATTAGTCAGGGGGAATGGGTCTGGGTGATTTACTCTTCGGAGGGTCGGTGTGCACTTGTTGGGCTGAAGGGCCTGTTTCCACACTGTAAGAAATCTAATCTTAGCTCCAGTCAAGGAACGTCCCCACTTTGCAGGCATGTTTTGAAATAAAAAATCCCCACTTGGAGAGGCAGCTGGGATAGCATCAGGCCTGCCAACTCCGAAAATTGATCCTCAGTGGCTGTAACGGCAGACAAATCCTGAAGCAGACTGGTTAAGAGGCTCACTCTGTCCCAGTTGTTTTAGGTGCCATTTGGTCTTCCAGCCCACATCCTCCACGATAGAGACCACCGGCTCAACCCAAACTCTTGTTGAGATTACTGAAATTTTTGAAACTGTCATACAGTAATAGTCCTTAAGGACATAATAACAAAGATCTCTACTGAAACTGCAAGAACCTCCCCCTACCAAACATAGCAGTCCAGCAGGGGATTTGTTTTTCAAAAGTTTATTCCATGTTTAAAGAGCTAGGGGATTTAAAATTCTTCAGATCCTGACACATAAAAAGGTTTATCCTGCCCTTCAAATCCAGCTACATTTACATCAATTTGTGACTCCCATGATGTGGCTTATGACTACTGTAAGAGCCTAAATGGCATTTGTGAGATTTCAGTGCTAAATTCACACAGCTATTGAGAGTCACGTCACCCTGCTTGTACAAATAGGATCTGAGGGTAACAGGGATAAGACTTCTACATCTGGGGTCCCAACTGCCCTTTCTAAATGTTGCATGGAGTATTCCAGACTCAACAAAAATACAGCTTATACAGAATGCAAATTCTCTGAACCCTGAATAAAAGGTTTGTATGGATCTCATTCATAGTCATTTTACAAGAAAACATTATTAACTTTTAAGAGTGAGACTTCTAAACTCGCATCTGGGACCAATGGCCACTGCAGGCAGTACCAACAAAGAGGTTATGGAATAAAAAGCAAAGTGCTGGCAGAATGTGGAATGAGAGAGGTATGTAGACTGGACTTGCAGCTACATCTAGGTGTCAGTGGGTCCAGAAGAGCAGATGCCAACAAAGGGTTTGAGGATGACTGTGGGGCCTAGTTCCCTCGGCCAGAGGAAGACAGTCATGGGAGATCATGATCTTATTGGTGGGGAGAGGCAATTTGCTTCCAATTAGTACTTGGGCCCAACCAAAGGAGGTCCCTCTTGCACAGCAGCACACAGTAGTTGGTAACACAGTGAAAGCTGCCAGGCTACCTGTTTGAATAGGCCTTCCTTAACTGTGGGTAAAATAGTCGGGGAAGAATAATGCACTTAAATGGCCATTAATTGACCGGTAGCTGTCTTATGCCTCCACTGCCTACCATAAAATGGAAGGCAGGTTGGACCTGTGCAAGGAGGCATCAGGAAGGCTTTGCATTGTATTTTCACCAGCCCCACACCTTCAAATATACAGTTCCTGTGAAGTTGGAGAGCGTGTAGGTATTACAATCCAGCCTACATTGCTGGTCCAACGAAGAGGGAGTGAATTAATCTGTTATTGGGATAATGTTACAGAATATGATAAAGGGATATAATAACAGAGCATTTAGAAATAAATAATTGGATCAAGCAGAGTGAGCGTAGCTTCATGAAGGGGAAATCATGTCTCAAAATTATGAGAATTCTTTGAAAAGGTGACAATCAAGATACATAAATAGGAAGTAATATATTTGAATTTTCGGAAGATGTTTGATAAAATACCACAACTTAGGCTACATAAGAAGAACCCACAGTGTTGGACATACTCTATTAGCGTGGTTAGAGGAGTTGGCTAATTAACAGAGGCAAAGGATGGGATAAAGGAGGTATTTTCAAGATAACAACCTGAATCAATAAAGAGTCACAGGGATCTCTGTCGGTGGCACAATTATTTCTATATTCTCATGACATGAATGCGGAAAGTGAATATACTAAAAGCCACACTTACGGATGACAAAAATATATGAGAAGGCACAAGCAATCTGCACAGGGACAGACAGATCGAGTGAGCAAAAACTTAGCAGATGGAACACAAAAGCAGGAAAATGTGAAGTTTGCACTTGGACAGGAACAGAAGAGCTTAATAGTATTTAAATGGGGAAAGACTGCAGAAAGCTGTAGCACAAAGAATTGGGGTCCTCATGCATGCACCACAAAAAGCTGGCATTCAAGTTCAGCAGGTAATAAATAAGGTAAATAGAAGATTGACCTTTATTTCATAGGAAATGGAGTACAAAAGTAGGGATATCTTGCTCAAACTTTACAATGCACTGGCCAGATCACAGCTTGAATGCTGTGAACAGTTTTGATCCTCTTAGCTAGGGGTAATATACTGCCACTGGAGGCAGTCCAGAGAAGGTTCACTCACTTGATTCTGGGTATGGAGGCTTTCCTATATTAGGAGAGGTTCAATAGGCTGGACCTGTATTTATTAGAGTTTAGAAGAATAGAGGTGATTTCTTTTTTTAAAAGTATAGGTTCTTATGGGAGTTGACAGGGTAGATGTGGAAATGTTGTTTCCCTTTTTGGAACAATCTCAGACTAGGGGGCATAAGGAAGGAAGAATTTCTTCTCTCAGATGGCAGTGAATCTGTGCAATTCTTTACTACTGAGGGCTGTTGAGGGTGAGTTATTAAATATATTCAAGGCAAAGATAAAGTGATTTATAATCAGTAAGAGAAGCAGGGATCATGAGGAAAAGGCAGGAAAATGGAGTTGAGGATTATTAGATCAGCCATGATCTCGGAGAATGGCAGAACAGACTCAATGGGTGAAATGGCTTAGTTCCACTCCTATGCCATATGGGTCTATAGGTAACACACAGTTAATAAGAGTTCTGTGGTTGATGTGATGTATTTTTATTTCCAAAGATATAATGGAATACCATCAGCTACAAGCTTTCCTCCATTCCATTCATCATCCTGACTTGGAAATGTATTCACTGTTCCTTCAGTGTCACTGAGTTGAATTCTTGGAACTCCCTCCCTAACTGCATTGTGGGTCTACCTACACTAAATGGACTGCACTGGCTCAAGGAGGCAGCTCTGTACCACCATCTCAAGAGCAATTAGGGATAAGCAATTAATCTTGGCTCAGCCAGCACTCACATCCTACAAATTAATTTTTTGAACAATCTTTTCCACAGTGAGGAGCTAACATCTTGAATGCTTCAACTGCCAATGTGGTAGATTCAAACAATGTCTTCAAAATAGAATTGTGAAAATAAACTTAGAATTATGAAGAAGAGGTAGATTAGAGGGATGCTCTTCCAAACAGCTGGCACCAATTACAACAAGCCAATTGGCCTCCTGTACTGGAACTACTCTATGATTCATCCAACTGGTGCATCTAGTGTTTTTTCAAGCATGTTCATCCATTTCAGGCTAGGGTAATAGTCTTTTCTCACCATTCTGATGGGGGCAAAGATACCTTTGTATATCTCTTGGGTTGTGTATAAAATTTTCATTAATGCTAATTAGTATTTCTTAGTTACATGCAGAAATTGACATATTCTTGAGATACACAATACATTATCTTATGTAAGGTATATCAAAGGAGATAATTTACAATAAATGAGATCAAACAAATAAAACACATAGTAAATACCACAGAGGGATAAACCATCAGTTTCTAAGATCTAAAGCCCAGAGTTAGAAGAGAAAACAATTATCATCAAGTTAAATTATAAGTACTCAAGGACAATGAGGAACTAGAGGAGACAGTAAAATTTCAAGACCACAATTAATCCCGAAAATCTAATGAAATATAAAGACAGCTATTTGAATTGCTGTTTACTTGCACTGGAAATGGAGTTATACCTCAAATGCAGTCTGGATTTTGAAAAAAGGGGAATCTTTGAAAGTATCAAAATTACATGGACAAAGATGAAAGATGCATGGACATGCAATTTTTTTTTCCTGTTTGAAAATTAGTTATTGTGTTAAGAGGGGTAAAGAGATTTTCTAACACCGACAGAATGCATCAATAGCAACACAGTCAAGAACCCCTCTATTCAGAGATAGGAACAAAGAGTGGTATGAGGAATTCAGTTGCAGTTCAGTCATAACTGTTCTAAAGAGCAGATTAAGCTTCTAAAGCTATTTGGCATACTCATGTTTCCATGTGGAATTATGGTCTTAGTTATGTTATTATACCTTGAGTAAATCTATACAGTTATCAGTCATCTTTAATTCACTGGGGTAGCAGGCAATAAACTGAGCCCCGCTATTCCCAGAGTTATACCAAATGTTAAAAGCTTTTCTTTTAAAGTGCGTAGCCCAATTACTGTTGTCAGTAATTAGTAACTCGACCATAGCTACAGGAAAATAGTGATAAATCAATGGCTTAATGCACTGCTAACTAAAATTCTAATTCCATTATAAACTCCCCCTTAATATATACAGGACAAAAAAGGAAATGTAGGTTATTGCTCGAGGCGAAAAAGAGCTGGAAAGTCAATTCAGTGGTCTTTGCTTCCCAGTTTCGATTTGAGATGATCTTTCCTCAACTAGCCAGACACCTGTTATTCAGATGCCATCATCTGGATGCTTCCACTGGTCTGTATGAACTACAGAGTGGCCAACTCACTTGGAAAGTGTCTCTGATTTATCAAGTCAAAAGTCAAGGCTTGCAGGAAAGGTAACTAATTTCAGTTTTTGACTACAGAGAACAGGCAGCTTCTTGGCTGAAAGATGATATGCCCACTTTCTTCCTGTCTTCTCCCCATGTCTCTGTAAATTGTTGCCAGCTCTAAGCTGCTCAGCCACCCAAGAACCAATCACATAGTTGTTAGCAAGCATTGATAACTGTCACTAATCCACAAACTGATCAACTTCTCATTGGCAACAAGAACTGTATCAGTACATAGCCTCAAATCAAGATCATCTGCAATTTGAACTTCAATTGCTGTTGGATCAATCAATTGTTTACAATATGTCCCATGGCTATCAGGTTATTTCCTTTCAAAAAACTGCAGCCGCTCTTTCAAACACTAGGTTTTAGAAAGTTCTCACATACTTTAGTCTCCAGTTTTAAAAACACAAAATGAAAAATCCTTACAATAAAAAAACTATGGATTGTTCATCCACATACTTTTGCTAGAGTGAAATGCAATGTCTTTGCCATTTTCAATAACTACCAGTCCTTCTCCTAATAATGCACACTATAACTTGATGCCAATATTAATGGAGAAATGGATGTAGGCTTGTTCGCTGAGCTGCAAGGTTCATTTTCAGATGTTTCAACAGACAATAGACAATAGAGAATAGGTGCAGGAGTAGGCCATTCTGCCCTTCGAGCCAGCACCACCATTCATTATGATCATGGCCGATCATCCTCTGTCAGTATCCTGTTCCTGCCTTATCTCCATAACCCTTGATTCCACTGTCCTTGAGAGCTCTATCCAAGTCTTTCTTAAACTAATCCAGAGACTCGGCCTCCACTGCCTTCTGGGGCAGAGCATTCCACACACCCACCACTCTCTGTGTGAAGAGGTTTCTCCTCATCTCTATGGCCTACCTCTTATTTTTAAGCTCCTAAATGGCCTACCTCTTATTTTTAAGCTGTGTCCTCTGGTTCGGGACTCACACATCTGCGGATGGGTTTCATCACCATACTGGGTAACATCATCAGTGAGCCTCCAGATGAAGCAAGGTGGCATGACCCACTTTCTATTTATGTGTTTAGGTTTCCTTGGGTTGGTGATGTCACTTCCTGGTTTTTTTCAGGGGGTGGTAAATGGGATTCAAGTTAATGTGTTATTGATAGAGTTCTGTTGGAATGCCATGCTTCCAGGAATTCCCATGCGTGTCTCTGTTTGGCTTGTCCTAGGATGGATTTGTTGTCCCAGTCGAAGTGGTGTCCTTCCTCATCCGTCTGTAAGGATACTCGTGAGAGAGGGTCATGTCTTTTTGTGGCTAGTTGATGTTCATGTATCCTGAGGCTAGTTTTCTGCCTGTTTGTCCGATGTAGTGTTTGTTACAGTTCTTGCAAAGTATTTTGTAAATGACATTAGTTTTGCTTGTTGTCTGTATAGGGTTTTTCAAGTTCATTAGCTGCTGTTTTAGTGTGTTGGTGGGTTTGTGGGCTACCATGATGCCAAGAGAACTGAGTACTCTGGCAGTCATTTCCAAGATGTCTTTGATGTAGGGGAGAGTGGCGAGGGATTCTGGATGTGTTTTGTCTGCTTGTTTGGGTTTGTTGCTGAGAAATCGGTGGACTGTGTTCATTAGGTCCTCATTCTTTTTTAATATACTGTATAGGTGATTTTCCTTTGCTCTGCGTAGTTCCTCTCACTAGTATCCTTATATACAGATGAGAAAGGACACCACTTTGACTGGGACAACACATTCCAACCGGAACTCTATCAACAAACACGTTGACTTGGATCCCATTTACCACCCTCTGAGAAAAATAACAGGAAATGAAATCACCAACCAAGAAAACCTAAACACATAAATAGAAAGTGGGCCATGCCACCTTGCTTCATCCAGAGGCTCACTGATGATGTTACCTAGTATGGTGACGAAACATCTGAAAACGAACCTTCCAGCTCAGCGAACAAACCTACATCCAGAACCTCAACCTGAGCTACAAAGCTTCCCAAAACTTGTTAATGGAGAAATGTTTAACAATTGTAATATTTTTAAAAGATTATATTTAATCTGGTCAATATTGCCAAAGATACTTTTTAACTTCATATTATTACAAGTTTCTTCGGTTTGTGTTTTTTTAATCTAAATAGTCTTTTATGAAAGCAATCCTGAGTCAATGGTTCCTTACCTCAAGAACCAACCACAGGTGACCACCAGATTTTAAGTCTGATTTGTAGAACATTCCATAAAATTTAACAACATTTGGATGATTTGGTAGTGACTGCAGGATCGTATATTCTGCTTCAATTTCTTCATCAACAACCTGAATTAATGGTAAAAACAAATGGATACACAAATTAGGACAACACATAACATGGATGAGATTTTTGTATAACTGTCATATTGCAAGACCATCTTTGGAATTATAATAAATATGTTCACATAATTTATTCAGTTCTGATACCAATCACTATTTTAAAGATTAAAAAGGAGAGGTTACATTTATTTTCCCCTTTTTACAGAAAAAAGGGGACGTGCTTGTTGAATTGAATGTTATCAAATTGAGGATTGTATAGAAACTAGTCATGCTCACTATGCATGCCTTTTGTGCACGATCTATTTTTGATTCACATGAATGCAGGAAACCCCCAGATGTAACAATGGATGTTTTCTTATAACATCAAATTCAGTTGCTTTGATATTGCATTCAGCAGAAGCATATTATTTGAGCAATTCTTTCCACAGACTCTGAATTAAATTATTGTGTTGCAGCTACTCACTGACAACTATAACAATAGTCAGACAACAGGTTTCCATATAAATGCTGTAGTTGTATTTTTGAGTGGAATCTACAGAGCAATATCAAGCATGTCAGGGTCTAACTGATGTTCTGTGTCACCCCATGTGTATGGCTGTAAGACTAAGGGAATAAATTTGACTAAGGGAATAAATTCATAATTATCAATGTTCTACTCCCCTTCCAGATTTGGTGATATGGAGTCTCCTAAGTTCTTTGGGCACCTCCTTGTTCTCATCTTTGTGGAGCCCTAAGCAACATCTGAAAGCACTGTTGATTTCATATTCCACACTTCTTGAGACAATGCTTAAAACATATCTTTGACAAAACTTTAGTCATCTGTCCAAATGTCTTTTTATATGGCTTAATTGATATTTTATGTTATAGCGATACTGTGAAGCACCTTGGGACATTCTAGATGTTAAAGGCACTGTGCAAATTGGTGTTGTTGTTGAGATAATAACAGGACCAAAGGCTTCAATTCTACTGACTTTTTGTCTATTCAAAATTTCTACTTAGTTTGGCAAATACCTGGGTCATACTACTACAAGTATAAGTATGCACAGAAGTACAAGTGTAGCAATACCATTAACTGAAGTGCATACATCAGAACAAAAAAAATTGGTAAAATAAACTTCAGTTAAAACATACAACAATTAAGATGTATATAAGATAGTTAACTATTATAACTATTGTAAATAATGAAACATCCTGCTTCACACGAGTATTATAAAACAAAATATGACACAACCATACAAAAAAACATTTTAGACCTGATGGCCTAAAGCTTTGTAGAAGAGGTTGGATTTAACAAATGTCTTAAAGGAGGAAAGTGAGGTGAAGAGACTGAAAAGGTATATTTCGGGTAATCCAGAGTTTGGAGTTGAAGCAACTGAAAGCATGGCCACTACAGCTGGAGGAATTATGATTGGGAAAACATAAGAATCCAGAATTAGAGCAGCACAGATATCGCAGCGGGTCTTGGGGTTGGAGAGATATTGTTCGGAGGCAGGGGTCAAGAGTTTCCCCCAACCCCCCCCCCTCTGAGGACTGTTTTGCAGGCTAAGTTTTGATTTTGGGGCACAATGATTTTGTTTTTAGGGACTCATTTTTCATTCTCACTACCTAATTTATTGCACACAAATACAGAAATTGTTGGAGACATTCAGCTCCAGTTCTGAAGCAGGGTCACAGGACCTGAAACATTAACTGTGTTTTCTCTCCACAGATACTGCCAGACTTGCTGAGTTTCTCCAGCATTTTCAGTTTGTGTTTCATATTTCTAGCATCCATGTTCATTATTCTAATTTCTTGGGTAACACAGTCATGGAGTATAATACCTTTAAAATTTGGGTTGATTTATAGGGTGCATGGATCCATAGATGCAGAAATAAAATAATTCATCACATCTTCAAAAATTATCAAGCCTCAGTTGTACTTAAAGGCACAACACACAAGGAAAAAAATAAATTCACAGAATTTAAACTGGCACAAGAAAATAGGCTTAAGTTAGCAACAAACATTCTTCAAAATAGTTGACATACTCCAATACTCAAAAAATAACTTAAATACATCTTCCACAGACTGGTAAGATCATAACTGGTGTGTCTATTGCATATGTGCAAAGCTGGAAAATTTTAATCGGGCAGTTATTACCTATTTTACTCAATATCATATTTCAACCTCAAACTTAATATTAACAATTGTCAGCTTTTGTTACAAAAGCAGCTGCTTCATCACAAACCCCCGACCTCCCAATGCAGCTTTAAGCTCGAGATTTGATACTCACTTTCATGAAACTCATTACTTCAGTGATTTCAGGTTTTTCTGGCTCCCAGGTAGTCAAGTATTCCTTTGCTGACAGGCTTGAAACCCCGTCTCCTGTGCAGCCTCCCTTTCAAACCCTCCCCCCATTGCTACTTCCCTGTTACCCACTTGCAGCTCCCGCTGAACCCATCCCCTCATACAGCATGCCTTCCCCAACACCCCTTTTGAAACCTCCGTCTTTTCACCCCCACCCCTTTTGCAACTGACTTCTCCTCCAGCAGACGCCCTCCCACCCTCTCAGCCCTGGCTTCAGCAAAAGGAACCCCCAATGACCAACTCAAAACATCGCCGCTTCAAACAGCTCACTGCTCCTCCAAATCAGTGAACACATCAGGAGTGAAAGTGAGAGAGAACCAGGTTGAGATCGAAAACGTAGCTCCTCACAGATTCTAGCATTCCCTTCCTCTGATTGGTCACCCCCATGATTGAATTTTCCAGGTGAGGTTAACCCTGTCAAAAGGATGCAGACAGGTTGGAAAGGAAATTTGAAGAGTGCACATTGTTTATTAGATACAATGCAAATGCAGAATCTCATAATATTAGAAAGTCATGAACAAGATTTAAAAATTTCTAAGTACTAACACTGATGGGATCCAGCACTTTGACAGCAGCTTGGCTACCATCTTTCTTATTCAAAACTCTGTAGACGTTTCCATAGGTTCCTTTTCCGATTGTCTGTATTATTTCCCAGATATCCGTAGGATCTGGCAATGTCTCAAGTCCAATCATGTTAGTATTTTGGAAGGAGCCATAAAACAATTTTCTGGAAGGACAAATATAAAGGGTTAATATCTCAAATCAGACTTAAAGCTGTTATCAATTCATGTTGGTTTTTCTCTAGACATGACTGAGAAACAGTTTACCTTTAGAAACAAAATAAACTTACTAATATGATTAAATGCAGAAGAATGTGTACGTTTCTCATTTCACCAGTTAGAGTCAGCAAAGAACATGTCTCCACAATGCATGCTGTCTCACAGCCATTAACACTCCTCGGAGTGCTAAATGGCTGGCAGCAAGATTTCAAAACCTCACCAAGGATTGACTGACGGCTCCATAGTCCCAGCAGTACCACAGAGTGATGGCCACTGCTGGAACTAAACGCTCTTAGTCCTCAGATTTTAAAGACCTACAACCAAGGAGGAGGTAAATATAAGGGCCTTGCAGTACGGATAGAAGGGGTGGCCTTGGAGCAAGAGATGGTTAGGGGTTCTTGGTGTAAAGGCTGGGATATCTTAGGAGGTGGTGATAGTGGACAGGGAGGCAGAAAATGTCACCAAATCTAGAAAATGTAGGTATTGAGGCAAATGTAGGATGATCTGCTGGGCTGATATACCAACTTGGCCCATCCACATGCCACCAGCCTCAAAACTTGAAGGCAACATATTCATTAATTTGAATTGCCCCAGGCTTCACCCACCCCATTATGATTGAAAAAGTGTTAAGCGTGGACGGTGGGAAAACTTCCCAGGGAATTTTACAGGTCCTAACGTGCCTGCAAATCAAATAGTAGGGGCCCTTAAAATTTTAATCCAAGTTTAAAAGATAGTATTGTATTCTACAATTCACTATTAAAATTAAAAGTTCCCAAATTCAAATTTCTGAAAGTTATCGTGAATATTGCAAATTCAAAAGCAACATACAGTGGATGTGTGAAATCTGAATTAAAAGACTATCAAAATTATAAAGTATTCAAAAAGATAGATATAGAGAAACTATTTCCTGCAGTGGTGTAATCAAAAGACCACAGGATATAGAATAGCAGTAGATCAAATGAACGTGCTCTATCAAATATGATCATGCCCAATCAGCTTCAACCCCATTTTCTTGCCCACTCCTCTGTGACTCACTGAGCAACCAAAAATATCTCTGGCTTAAATATATTCAACAATAGAGCATTCATAGCTGTCTGACATAAAAAATCCAATCCAAAGCCAATATCATTGCAATTCAATCAGAGTTCCAGTATGCAGATGATGTGTGCACTCAGTCAAATGGAGTCCATTGTCGACTCCTTCAACGGCATTTAAGAAAAACACCTAAAAAACAAAGATCCTCTTCCAGGCAGCATCCTCAATAATTTAATCATTATAAAGGGACCAGACATTCCAAACACAGAGTGTTGAGACTAATGTCCCACTCAAAATAAAATGGTCTTTAAAAAGAGCTGGTTCCAGCAACAAGCAATATTGAATAAACAGGAAGACATTGTTAACATCTTCGAATGGAGTGTCATTCACAGTCCCTTGATGATAGTTTTTGCTGATTTGTAGAATAACTAGAAAGGTTGTCTCAGAGAGAGAACAATTACAAACACAAATGCTCATCTAGGACATAACAGGAATCTTCCCTGGAAATCGTTATACTGCAGTCAGACTGATCTGCCAGATATTTCCTGAGGCAATTTGAAAAGAGCCAAATTGCATAAAACCTTAAGAAATTGACAACTTTCACAGTCCCAGATGTTCCAATCCAAAAAGCTGCAAATTATTGCCAAAACCTGCAAACAGGAAGGGAAATCTGACAGCCATTATTTCATAACGTAAGCTTTCTTTGCAGACAGCATTAAAAATACAATAAGTTTGATCAAATCTTATTCTTCTGGTCATATCACTATTAACCTTCATCCTAAAATTTTTTCTGATTTACAATTTGCAAATGATCTTAGTGTATCCCACATGCTTAACCCTTTCTCTTTTCACAATCAACATTGTTCCTTGCTCCTTTCAGATACCAAAGATCTGCAAAGTGGTCAGACACTGATGGAAAAGTATTAGAAAACAGAAAGACAGTGATGAAGAAACACCATTATCTAGCTCTCACATTGGTAGCCACTAGTTCAGACACTGAAATGTCTATTTTAGGCTAATTTGGGGACAGGATTTGCCTTTGGTGAATTACCAGATCAACAAACTCAAACAGGACAGGCAGCATGGAATATTGGCAGGCATTCTAGAAGACAGTCAATATAAACAAGGAGTCCAGCACCAACACGTAGACATAGTTTGGAGCCAATTCTGCCCAGTGTAAAAAAAACGTCATGCCAATGCCCAACACTTACATGACATAGCTAATAGCTAACGGCTAATGAGTTGGCTTACATTGAGCACAAACTCAAGACATCAAACGTCCAAGTGCGACAGTGGAAGCTCTAAGTGAAGTAAGGCTCAGTATGCTGCCAATGTAACTGCTCATGCCAGTATTCAAGGAGACTTTCAGAGGTGTCATAGCAATATTTGACCTCTAACACATTTCTAGGATCACTGAGGCACTGCCCCAGAAGTAGCAGCACTCCCCCACTGCCCTCATTGTTGCTTGACAGTTGATCAACTTAAGATTGTTATTGCCCAAGGATGTACAGTCCAAAACTGGGATATCCAGAATCACAGCATCTCCTACAAGACTCATCAATACTGCCCCTCCACCCCCACCACCACCCCCCCCACCAGTGTAATTCAACACTTCTGATGAAGAGTCACTAGACTCAAAACATTAATTCCATCTTCTTGTTACAGGTGCTGCCAGAGCTGCTCCGTTGCATCAGTAGTTTCAGTTTTTGTATCAGCATTTTCTAAATAGCTGGCTAAATTAACATTCAAAGCCTTAAATGTTGTAATCTCTGGTTTACACCCTGTACCAAAATGCAATGCAATTGAATGCAGAAATAGAAGGATAAAATGTAACGGGAAAGATTGTGCAGGAGGGATAGATAAACATTGCTGGGACATTGGGACTGGCTCTGGGTGTATTGGTACCTGGGTTGCACCTGACTAGAGCTGGACCAGAGTTCCTTGCAGGGTATTTTGCTTGCACAGTTGGCAAGACTTTAACTTGGCAAGAGTGTGGAAACCAAGAGAGAATATTAGAGAATATCACCAGGATTCACAGAATGCTTAGAGAGACAGCTAGGGCTAGCACAGTGAATAGCAAGTTAATAGGTGAAGTTGGAGTAAAGGAGAAAGTAATGAAATCTAAATCAAAGTTGTACTACATGTATGTGAATGCAGAGAGTATAGCAAATAAGATCGGGAGTTGTAGGCAGATTGCCATGTGAGCTGTTGTGATGATAACAGAGACCTGGTTCATAGATGATAAACACTGGATGTTAAATATTCCTGGCTACAAGGTGTTCAGAAAAGAAGGGAAAGGTGGAAGGTAACAGAGTGCTGGAGAAAAAGGATGTCTCAGAGGGTTTGGAAAGAGCAAAGGTAAAAAGGTTTAACTATTGCAACAAGTGGAAAGGATACACAGGAACAAATCTATAGCAAAATTATAAAAATGCCAACTTTATAGAGCTGCTAGAATTTCAATTACCCAAATATAGACTGGGATACTGGTAATGTAAGGGGTAGCAAGGTTCCTAGTAGCAAATTACTGCTGATGCCGGAATCTGTACTGAAAACAACCAATGCTGGAGATTACAGCAGGTCAGACAGCATCCATGGAGAGACAGCAATCTAATGTTTCGAGTCTAGGTGACTCTTCATCAGAGCTGAAGTGAAATGTGGAGGGAACAACATTTATGCTATAGTTTGGGGTGGGGGTGGGGTATGAGGTTAGTGGGTGTAGGGTACTGGTGGAGAAAAGATGTAGATAGTTCAGATTAAGTGATTGGAATGTAAGAATGTCAGAACAATGGGGTGTCTCCTGCCAGAGTTGAAAAGACAAACAGTCCTCCTGGGGGGGGGGGGAAACGGACGATAGTTGTGCAAAACAGGGCATGATAACAAGATGTAACAAGCTAAAAGGGAAGAAATTGTTCACAATTTAAAGGTGTTAAACTCAATATTAAGTCTAGAAGGCTGTAAAGTGCCTTGTCTGAAGATGAGATGTTGTTCCTCCAGCTTGCACTGTGATTCACTGGAACATTGCAGCATGCTGAGGACAGATAAGTGGGCATGCGAGCAGGATGCTGTGTTAAAATTACCAGCTATGGGAAGGTCGTGGTCATGCTTGTGCACAGACCGCAGGTGCATTTAGTTTTTCCAATGTAGAGCAGGTCACATGTGTGCAACAAATACAAAACACAAGATTGGAGAATATACAGGTGAAATACTGATTCACCTGGAAGGATTGTTTAGGTCCTTGGATGATGAGCAGGGAGGAGGTGAAGGTGCAGGTGTTGCACCTTCGGTAGTTACATGGGAAGGTGCCATGGAGAAGGGGGTGTGTTGGTGGTTGTGGAATGCACGAGGGTGTCCCAGATAGAACAATCCCTGCAAAATGCAGAAGAGGGAGTAAGGGAAAGATGCATTGGGTGGTGGCGTTTTGCTGGAGTTGTCTGAAGTGGCAGAGAATGATCCTTTTAATGCAAGGGCAGGCGGGCTGAAACGTGATGACATTGGGGACCCAATCATGCTGTTGTGAGTGATGGGAAGGTGCAAGGGCAGAAGCACAGATGATAGGTTGAAAGTGGTTGAGGGCCCTGTCAACCATAGTGGGTGGGAAGCCACGGTTATGGAAGAAGCAAGCATATCAGCAGCACTGTTTTGGAAGGTGGCACCATCTGAACTGATGTGATGTAGGCGAAGGAACTGGGAGAATGGGATGGAATCCTTGCAGGGCATTGGGTGTGACAAGGTGTAGTGAAGGTAGCTATGGCAGTCAGTGGCTTTGTAGTGAATGGCAGTTGCAGGGTCCCAAGGCGGAAGATGAGGTGTTCTTCCGCCAGGCGTCAGGTTTAGCAGTGGAGGAGGCCCAGGACCTGCATGTCCTTGCTGGAGTGGGAGGGGGAGCTGAAGTGTGCAGCCACAGGGCGGTGGGGTTGGTTGGTGCGGGTGTCCCAGAGGTATTCTCTGAAATGATCCGCAAGTTGGCATCCTGTCTCCCCGATGTCGGGTGCAACGAATACAGTAGATGACATTTGTGGAAATGCAGGTAAATTTCTGTTCAATGTAAAAGGATCATTTGAGGCATTAGATGCAGGTGAGGGAGCACGTTTTGCAATTATTGCGGTGGCAGGGGAAGGTGCCCGGAGTGGGGTGCATGCTGGTGGGGGGAGCGTGGATCTGACAAGGGAGTCAAGGAGGGAATGGTCTCTCTGAAACGCTGATGGGGTGGGGAGGGAAATATATCCCTAATGATTGGTCTGTTTGTAGGTGGCAGAAGTGGCGGAGGATGATGCGATGTATCTGGAGATTGGTGGGGTGGAAGATGAGGGCTGGTGGGGGTGGAGGTTCCGTCCTTACTGCATTGAGAGGTGTGGAGTTCAAGGATGGTGGTGCAGGAAATGGAGGAGATGCACTGGAGGGGCTGACTAACCACAGACAAGCCCAGCGACTCCCGCAGCTTCCTGGACTACACCTCCTCCCAACCTGCCTCCTGTAAAAACGCCATCCCTTATTCCCAATTCCTCCGCCTCTACCACATCTGTTCCCAGGATGACCAATTCCACCACAGAAAATCCCAGATGGCCTCCTTCTTCGAAGACGCAATTTCTCCTTCCACGTGATCGACGATGCCCTCCAGCACATCTCCTCCATTTCCTGCACCTCTGCCCTTGAACTCCAATCCTCCAAATGCAACAAGGACAGAACTCCCCTGGTCCTCACCTTCTACCCCACAAACCTCCATATACATTGTATCATCCTCCGCTACTTCCGCCACCTACAAACAGACCCTACAGCTTTGATATATTTCTCTACC
This sequence comes from Chiloscyllium plagiosum, assembly GCF_004010195.1. NCBI lineage: Eukaryota > Metazoa > Chordata > Chondrichthyes > Orectolobiformes > Hemiscylliidae > Chiloscyllium > Chiloscyllium plagiosum. The sequence goes on along the minus strand of NC_057716.1, from coordinate 50,499,266 downwards.
CACCCTTATCAGCATTTCAGACAGACCACTCTGGCCGTGACTCCCTCATCAGATCCATGCCCCACACAAACCTAACTCTAAAATGGTACAACTACCGTTGATGTAGAATTACAGTGCATACCTCACAAAGACCCTAAAGTTCACTCCTTTGGAATCATTCTGTGCATGCATACTAACACCCTCACCAAATTCCCAACTGGCAACTTTATGTCTGTGACATGGATACCTGTTTGGAGGCACAATGTCATACCTGACAAGGAAAAAGCAGACAATACGAAGTCAAATTTGAAGCCAAGATGTGAAAATCAAACTGCAGAAGAGGTGGGTAGTTGGGTAATTGTCCACCTTTTTCCTCAACTGAGGATTCCCCACCATCATGGTTGACAGGGTCTTTAGCAAGTGTCCAACCAGACTCCTGCCCTCACCCCTTCTGTTCCCTCCCGCAACTGATAATGTCACTTTTCATCCCGCCAACATCTGCATTCAAAGGATCATAAATTGCCATTTCTGCCACTTTCAGCAGGATGCCACCAGACACATATTCCCCTCCTCATCCTTATCAGCATTTTGCAGGGATCATTCCATCTGAGGGACCCTGGTCCAATCCTCCTCCACTCCCAATAGTTCCCCATGCAATCAGAGAAGGTGCAACTCTTGCCCCTTTACTCATCCTTCCTCACTATTCAGTATAGAAGCAAAGAGGTCCTTCTGCAGCTGTTCAGGGCCCTGGTGAGACCGCACCTGGAATATTGTGCGCAGTTTTGGTCTCCAAATTTGAGGAAAGACATTCTGGCTATTGAGGGAGTGCAGAGTAGGTTCACGAGGTCAATTCCCAGAATGGCGGGACTATCTTTTGCTGAAAGATTGGAGTGACTGGGCTTGTATACGCTTGAGTTTAGAAGGCTGAGAGGGGATCTGATTGAGACATATAAGATTATTAAAGGATTGGACACTCTGGAAGCAGGAAGCATGTTTTCGCTGATGGGTGAGTCCAGAGAACACAGTTTAAAGATAAGGGGTAGGCCACTTAGAACAGAGTTGAGGAGAAACTTCTTATAAGACCATAAGACCATAAGACATAGGAGTGGAAGTAAGGCCATTCGGCCCATCGAGTCCACTCCGCCATTCAATCATGGCTGATGCGCATTTCAGCTCCACTTACCAGCGTTCTCCCCGTGGCTCTTAATTCCTCTAGACAACAAGAATCTATCAATCTCGGCCTTCAACTGGACTTCATTGAGTTGTAGAAATGAGTTGAGTTGCTATAAATGTGTTTTGCTTATTGCTGATGTCTTTTCGAAGTGGATTGAAGCCTACCCTCCTCCTAACGCTACTGCTGAGACTGTGGTGAAGATTTTGTTTAAGGAAATAATTCCCTGCTTCAGTATACCTGCGTGCATTAGCTCGGACAATGGACCACACTTTGTAGGTAATATTAACGGAGAACTCTGTTCCCAGCTTTGT